>NW_012147941.1:2699437-2720164 GCF_000956105.1 Propithecus coquereli
TAGTATTTCAAACTGTACAGTCACCAGAAGTACACAGTTATCAAAAACGCACACACTTCACTTGGCATCTCCAGCACCTTCAGCTTTCTGTGCCTAGAAGAAAAAGAGACAAATTAATGCAACATGTAGATTTTGAAACTACCTTTGTCCACATCCCACCTATAGCCATCATTTTGCTCCCAGGCCAAAGTTCAGGTTTCAGGTACTTAGACACTGAGACTCAGCATTTCTTTTGAGAATGAAATTACTAGGTAACTCTGTGAAGTCACCTCCCCTCCTGGCCCTACTGTAAAATTGGGGAAGGGGGGGCATGCCAGGGTTAGAAGATCTGTGGTTACTCCTAGCAGTGCCCTTTTGGGATGGCAGAGACTTCAAGAATCCAAGATTTAAGTTAACAGGAAAACCATAAGCAAACTCTGGACCACAGGGTACTTTTGGAATGATGTAGATATAAGGGCAATAAAGTCTTTGAGATTAGCAACTGACTGGACAGACTTAACACAAAGAGAAACAATTAGCCGTACCTGGTCTGTTTTGGCATCTCCGTTTTCTGCAGGGTTATTCCCCTCCTTGCCAGCGTCAGCTTTTCCCTTTTCCCTTTGGGTACCTTCTCTCCTTTCTTTGCAGGGGGCTTTTTAGGCCTGGGCTCTGGCTTTGGAGGAGCAGGTTTAGCAGACAACCTCGCGGATCTTCTCTGTGGCTGTTAAAAATAATGAGAAAGTCAGAACTAGGACAAAAGAAATCACTTGAACAAAACAAAAATAAAAATCGTGGTGTCAATTTGCTCTGGACTACAGTAAGTGAAGAGAGCTTATTTAGGTAAAAATCAGAACTAGGGTTATGGTTAATTCCCACCGAATGAGTCCTGTGGTCTTTACTAGTCCAAGGTGTGTATGACCCTTAAAGAGAATAAATAAGACTTACTTCGTCCTTTGCCTTGGCTTTATCCCCTTTAGCATCCCCTTCAGCCTATAAAAAACAAAAGACTGCAGCTTTTGAGGTAGTTAGAGTTCCCTCAGCTTAACAGAATCCCAATGAAAAGAAAGTTAAGGGAGTCGTCCACACAACTTTCTAGGGCATGTACGAATGAACAGTTTTCAGCATGCCCAGCCCCGATGCAAACAACCGGAGTGCGCAGGAAGCTGTAAAGCCTTACTCATATGTTTCAGCCCAGTACGCGCACGGGAGACCGGGTGTCGAGAACCCCGGCGGCCCGGCTAAGCCGGAGCGAGGCCGGAGAGGGCGGCCAGCGCCCGCGCCACCGTGCCAGGCAGGAGCAACAGCTGCAGATGGTGCAAACCCCTCCGGAGGCGGAGCCGAGCGCCGTTGCCATGGCAGCTGTCGAGGGCGGGAGCGGGAAGGCGCGCGCAGCCGGCGAAACTCGTGGGCGGCGGCGCGCCTCTCGTGCGCGGGGAACGTGGGCGGGCAGGGGCGGGGCCACACAAGGCAAAGACCCGCCCGGCGGGGAAGCGGCCCCGCCTCCTCACGGCGGCGGTTTTTTGGCGGCAGCGCGTTCCCCCGCCCGCCAACCCCGAGTGCCGCCTTCCCGCCCTTTCGGGTTTGAATTGCCCGCCCGCAGGGAGGGGAGGGAAGGGGGCCTGGCGATGGGGGAGGGGGCACGGGGTGGGCGCGTCGAGCCCGAGGGGAGCGGGATAAACAGCCGCCAACATGGCTCCTCCCGCCGCGGCCGCCGCTCCTCCAATATGGCCTCTGGCGCCCGCGGGCAGCCGAGCCGCGCAGGATTAGCCTGAGGCAGCCCGACACCGCCTGGAGCCCCCGCGCCTAGCGGCTGCGCTTGCTTCAGCCCGGCGCCGATTCTCGTGTCCATGAGTCGAGGCGGCGGCGGCGGCAGCAGCAGCGGTAGTGGCGGCGGCCCAGCGCCTGGGGCCCTCGCGCCACGTACCTTTCTCTTGGGCATGGTGGCGACAGCGGCGGGACGTAGGCGCTGGACGCGGGGATGCAGCGGCGCGTGGGCTTGGGTCGGTCCGGGGGTCGTTCTCGCCTCCTCTTCTTCACACTGCTCGGGCTCCGGGGGGTTTATAAAGTTTTTATAGCGCTGGGAGCCCCGGACCGGTTAGAACCGGATTTCACCTCCCGCCGCCGCTCATTGGCCCAGCTGGGGTCACGTGGGCGGGGTTTAAACTCACCTCCTCTGGAGGGAGTGAGGAGGGGGGTGTGGGGGGGAGGGCGCGCGAGACGGCGGTGCGCGGAGGGGGTGGGGGCGCAGTGGGGGAGGCGCGCATCGAAGGCAATAAATGAGGGGTGCGCAAGTCGGCGGGCTCTGGCTTCCGGCTCCCGCCAAGACCTAGCTTTTGCAAACTACCAAGTTCCTTCCACCTTATGCAACCGAGCTACCCACTTCTTCAAGCCATGCGACACTCCGGGCGCATCTCAGCGGCTCTCCTTCCGGCTCCCTCCGGGGGCCCCAGAAGAGGGGTTTGCGAGGCCTGGCCACACCGCCCTGCTCCACTGGAAGCGGGAGAAAGCGCACGCCTTGAGGCACAGGCTGCGGTTCCCAGGGCCCAGGCTGACACCGAAGTGGGAAAAGAGCGGGGAAGCCAGCTTGGCGCACCCGGACGTGCATCCTTCCGAGCTGACACTCTGGGGAAACCTTTCGTGCACCTCACCTGGAAGGCGGCCCACTCGAGGTGGGGCAGGGGTTCGAGGGGGAGACTTCCCTCGCAGAGGTGCCTTTCGGGTGCTGTGGGGCAGGTAGGAGCTGTCCTTTCAGCACCCATGGCGCAGCCGCCACCCCAAATACTATGGAAGCCCCTCTGCCCAACGCCTGTCGGATGGCTCTCTTAAGTCCCTGTACCCCCAGACTTCAGGACCCTCTACAGAATGATGTAGAGCGGCCTCCAAGAAGGCATACCGGCGCTCATTCCCCGCTACGCTCTAGCCGTCTCAGAGACATCTAGCCCAGCTGCCCCCACCCGATGTAGCCACCTAGCCTGGGCGCTGCAGACACAGCTGGCGAAATCCCTCCTTCCGCACTGTCAAGCTGGCTGCCTTTCACTTGCGCGAGGAAAACGAGGGTGGAGGAAAGCGCCCGGGGATTAGGAAACAGGTGTTGTGATGGCAAAAGGGCTCTTCCAGTGCCCTCCAGCCCAAAGCCAGGGGTCCTGGCGCTAGCCAAGCGCACCTGAGGGAGGGCAGGCAACTGCAGCAGCAAACAAGGCGTTCTTCCGTGGCAGTTAGCAAACAAGTTTTACATCTAAGAATCTTAAAAATTCTATTTGAGACCCAGGAGAACACAATAGCATAAATGCCCTCAAATGGGGGTTTGGCTTACAGGTGGGAAGACACTTACATGGATCCCACCTGGTTTGTTAAGGGAAGGGTTGAAGCTGGTTTGTACAAATTATACTGGTACAAAGCAACCACAACGAGTTCAAGTCAACCTAATATTTTGCAACCCCTGCTTCTGGATGACAATGGCCTCTCTGCCTCTGCTTTCCACTCTTACAGCGCCTCCTGGGGCAGCTCTTCTCTACTCCACCCTGTGCACCTTTCCCAGAATACAGGACCTCAGGCCAAAGATACCAGCCTCAATAATCACCTCTACTGCACCTCAATCATATTAGGGAAAGTCAGACACAGAAAGGAGAAAGGATTCAATAGCCACACTCACAGGGCAGATTCCATTTGCTGCCTCCAGCCCTCATTCCCGCCTTAATTGTAGGGCTCTGCATTACAGCCGCATAATTCATGCCTCCCTAATTAAGGCTGTCAAGAGCCCCATTGTAAAGCTGGAAAATGTACAGCACCTGCTCTCCAGGAACCCTGTGCCAGGGATTGGTAGTGGGGAGCACCAGGTGTGCAGGAGGGGTTTGCCAAAGGGTGCACTGATTGGCTTCTCAATCGCAGTGTCTGGCATTTATACTTGATTCTGGAAGCAGGGATGATGGCTAAGGGGTCTCTAACACGAGGTATCCAGGCACAGAAAAGGGAGGGGGATCTGGGGTATAGGAAAGTTAAGGGTCTAAAAAGTAGGCTCTTAACATTGCTTGCAAGATTCCACCCCTCCCCTAGAGGGAGATGCTGGGGAAACAGCTTCCGGAAAGTAAAATGGGAAGACTGAAGGCAGCAGCGTCTGGTTGGTGTTAGGCTGGTACTTGCTGCTGTGGGGCACCTGAAGCTGAGTTGCTCAGGCAGACAGCTCTTCAAAGGCACTAATCCTCTCAGCAGCTCTGCAGCAAGGCCTGACAGGGAGGTAAGGGAAAGGACACAGCCTTGACCCTCACAAGCAGAGAGGGCCTGGAACAAGCTTTGCCATGCTGAGAACAAATCGTCTCGGAGCCTACTGAGGGAGCCAGGTCAAAAAGCTGAGAGAAACCTTGAAGACTGGAGGTGGGAATCAGAGTTGGAGATGGTTGAAGGCAGGAGGCAGAGTCAGTTGAAGAAGTGCTTGGTTCTGCTCAACCCTGACGTGTTACAGGGAAGGCTTGTGCTGGATTAGAGTCACCAGGGCCTACAGGTCCTTCTGTTACCCTGTACCATGGAGGGGGCCAGTCTCACTTGGGAATGGAGCCTGGTCCTATGCCCCGCAAGAGGAGAAAAGCTTGTGTGGGCTGAGTCGACAATAGGTAATTGGATTGTAATCACCCGCCTGGCTTTCACGAACCACTGGGGGCGCCGAGCCTTTCAGTGAGCAATCAGTACTGCATGGTGGGAGGGGGTAGAGATTCAATAGCAAATCCCAGGTGGAGAGCCAAGGGGAGGAGCAGCAGATGGGCAAATTTTCTTTCTGTCTCTCCCTCCTGTTTCTTCCTTGCCCAAATAACTGGCTGCCTATTAGTTATTTACCAGCAGATCCAAGGTAGAGCCCAATCTTTTGTGAAAGTTGAGTGGAAGGCTAAGATGGATGGGTAAAGGGCTATGGTTTTGGGGAGCCCTCTTCCCTGAAATTGTGTGTTGAAGGATGTGCTGGTGGAAAGAGAAAGTGCATCTAGGAGCACAGGCAGTTGATGAGTTGGTATCCCCTGCTTTCCAAACTGATGACCAGAGCTGGGTTTAGTGTACTTGTGGGAGATCTCACCCTCAATCCTCCCCAGGGGCCACTGTCCCAGGCAACCCAAAGGTATCCATGGCCAGCAGACCTGGTTGGGGGTGGGGGGACTCCCCTGACAAGCAAAGGGAACACAATTCATTATCAGGAGGGAGGTGCCTTTCACCAAGAAAAGAAAGGGGAGTGGGGCCTTGGAGCAGAGGGCAGGGCAAAGTGGCAGGTGGCCAGCTTCCCTCAGGCTGATGCAGTGCCCAGACGTGCCAGCCAGTCAGCTCTCTTGAGTTCCAAGGCCTGCAGGAAGCCTTGGACTCGCTCTTCCCGTCTGGCTGAGAGTTTGTGCAAGCGTGTCCGTCGGAGTTGGGCGTCCCCACTGGCCTGGAGCCCCTCTTGCAGCAGCTGCTCTGTCACTGCCGCCTGGTCCCTCTCCAGCTGCTGCCACTTCCGCTCCTCTGCATACATGTCTCGGGCCTTCTGCTAGAGAAAAATGGGGATTGGGGTGTGGAAATCATTTTTAGGTGTGGGTGGAACTGGGATGGAGGAGGTAGGAGGTGGGGCACAGGGTGGGCCAAGTGAAGTGGAACAGTGGCGCTTGTGTACCAGATTTGGAAAGGCTTGGGAGTAGGTGTGCGGTGGGTGGCACCCATGTTGTACAGGCAGGGCAGTGGCAGTTCTGGGTCCATCTTGGCTTGTTTTGTGTGGAAACATCTGTATTTCTTAAATCTTGTGCAGGTTTGCACTTGGAAGTGAAGAAGGCAAATATGGGTCTGACTTCTGATCCCCACACCAACTAGCTCTGTGACTTTGGGCAAATCCTCTCCTAACCTCATTTCTTCATCTGTAAAGTGGGGGTTGTGCCTACCTTGAAGAGTGATTTTAAGGATTAGAGATAATATATGCAAAATCCTCTCTAGCATGTTAGCAGGCTCTCAGAAACAGCAATTTTAAAGTTGTTATTGTCTATTCTCTGCTGCAAGGAAAGTCCTATTCCTGTCTGGGGAATACCTATCGGGTCACTTCCTTTGGTCTCTGAGGGTACCGCCCTCCCAACTCCTTAAGTTATTTTTCAGGGATGAGCTCTAGACTTGCCTCCTGTATGGAGGCCAGCCTGATTCTTCCAGCAAATGACCCTCCTATGAACATTCTGAGAAGCAATTTCAACTCTCTTAAGCCACTTATTGCATTCTGCCTAGTAGAACAGGCGTCAGTGTCCATAGTCCACTTTTTCTGTTAGAAAATAAGCCCTTGAAGTCTTGGTAGAGCCTCCAGGGATCCTGGAACCAGCCCTGACACCTGGTGGTGATCATACTCCCTGGTAGCACTTCTCATACCTGTGTGTGTCTCCAGACAAACTATAAACTCCTTGAGGGCAGAGACTATGTTTTTTCCTCTCTGGCACTTGGGGTGCCCTGCACATGTGAAACACTCAGTTGACTGACCACGTAATGCCAGGAGGGGAGGGAGGATGCTCCTGACATAGGAGAGGGGAAGATCCCTTTGGAGCAGAACCAGGGCCTGCTGTGCCTTGCTGATGCTCTCTGTTCCCGCCAGGGCCTTTGTGCCAGAGCTGCCCCTACCAAACCTATTCCATGTGTGAGAAACTGTTTCCATGACCTTTACCCACATTCTACCTTATATTATGGTAACTCGTGTACGTCTTTGTCCTAATCAGCCTGTAAGCACCTTGACTGCTGTCTTCATCGTGTAAAGAATATCTTGCATGTGCACAAGCACTTCATCTCGTCTCATTTGACCCTCACAGTGGAGCTGTGAGGGAGGTCCTTTCTGTGGGAGACAGACACGGAGGTTCAGAGCAGGGAAGTGATTTGCTAAGCTCTCTCAGCAATAAAGGTTTATTGCATTAATAAGGATGACAAATGAGAATTCTGGAATATCCCCCCTCTAGGCTCTTGAATGATCACAGGCATTCAAGGGTACTTCTCTTCCGCTATTATGATGAGTCACACATGTAGCTATGAAGGCTACGGGCTTGAGCAGTTGCTGCTAAGGCTCTCCATCTTGCTGGAAAGGCTTCTTCCTGGCCTTGGTTAGAAGGAACCCTGGGTCCTATGTACAGGACTTTGTTGGGGGTATGGAGATGCACAGGACACAGTCCCAGCAATCCAGGTGCTTACAGGCTGATTAAGACACAGTCATGGACACAAAGTACAAGAATACAACATAGGATGTGGTGAGGGTCATCAGGGAAGCAAGAGGAAGGGCTGGGCAAGCTCAGAGGAGAAAGCAATTGTGGTTGATGGTCAAGGAGCAGTGAGACCTCATGGACAGAATTTGAGCTGGCTTTTGACCAATGGGGAGGATTTGGACAGAGGAAGGGCATATGGATTGGGAATAATGGGCAAAGAGGCACAAAACTGAAGAGGTTGCTCAGGCCAGAGTGAGTCCACGTGGAATACTGGGGTTTGAGAAATTCTTGTCCAAAGGACTCTAAGTCTACTTCTTAATCTGCAAAACGGGGTTAATTGTACCCACCTCACTGGGTCCTTTCAGGAAAATGAGATAATGAATGCCCAGCCTAGTGCCTGACTGTTAACTGTGGGCTGGTCTTCTATTATCACTGCTGTGGCCAGGGCTAAGTAGGCCAAGTTCTGGCAGGATGGAAAGGATGGGGGGCACCCAGCCACAGAGGGAGGAAACACGGAGCTGGTTAAAGACACTTTGAGAGGTACAGGATTTGTCCAAATGGCGGCCCCAGACTGAGTGCCAGCAATAGAGGCTGTGGCCCAGGCAAAGGTGGGCTCCTATTTGCCAGGAATCAGTGGTTCATTGTTAGGATGACAGAGTTGGGAGAGCTCGTAAAGGCCATCTGCTCCAGCCTCCTCATTTTATAGACAAGGACACTGAGGCCAAGATGGGAGGCACTTGGCCTCAGTCACACAGCTGGTTGAAGTTCCCTTGGCTTCTCCACTAAGATGGCTTAATGAGAGGACAATGGGAAATATATCTTATGCATATGTGTAAGCTGTACTTTCTAGGGATGGAGCGGAGAAGCTGGTGACCTGCATCTGGATACCTGTCTGTCCAGCCCCTACATGGTCTAGATATACCCTTCCAATCTCAGAGGTGTTCTAAGTTCTCAGGTACTCATCCTTGGAAAATTCAAGCTAACAGAAGTCCTAAAGGTCAACTTCTCTCTTCCTGACCACATGTCTATTATACTTTACTTGAATAATGACCAATCTGTACAGATCTAATATAATCTTGGTGCAAGGGCTCCAAGATGCTAACTTTGAGAAATGTAGCTCTTACCTATTAATCTAAACTCCTCCTGGGCATTGAGCCTCTCTGGTCCTGTTCTCTCCTTGGTAAAATCAGGGAACAAGATGTAATAGCTCCTCCAGTACTTAAATCCTCAAGTACTCTATCACTTCACTGGAGAGAGGCTGCAGGTCCTGGGCTTCAAAACATTTATTAGCCAATGAAAAGTCTTCCCCTAAGCCGGCATGCCCAGGTGAGTAGCATGGAAATGCATTTCTGAGGGCTGCCCTCAGGCACAGAGAACACCTCCTACCAGAGATATGATGTTCCAAAGCACCCCCAGAGTCTCCCTGCTTGGGGAGCTACACTGGGGACAGGATGAGCAGGGTGCTTTTCCAGAGACAGAAGTCTGATGAAAGGCCCAGAGGCGCACATATAGTAACACCATGGGCCACCATTCTCTGAAAATGAACTCTGTTCCAGGCACCACACTCATCACTTCACATATGTTAGCTTACTGAATCCTTATCACAAACCTGCAAGGTAGGTATTATAATCGTTACTCCTCTCATTTTATAGAAGAGGAAAATGATACTCTGAGGGGTGGAGTAACTGTACAGTCAGTCACCCAGCTAAGTAGGCGTTGCCATGATTCAAAGTCAGGAGTTTCTGAGACTAACTCAAGCTTTAACTTCTGAAGAGAACAGAGTGACTGCCTGCAGAGCACTAGAAATACAATGGTTGATCCAGCCCGGTTTAAACTGTGACAAATCCATCGAAGGAAGCTTAGTAGGAACATGTGTCTTCTCCCTCTCTAATATCATCCTTGGAGATTACATGGACAAACTCTTTTTACTTAGCTCTGTCAATGACCTCTCACGACCTACCATCCATGCAACTTGTAACCAAGGATCAGTTCCTCTGCACTGCCATCCTTGCCTGGCCTGATTCCTATCTGTCCCTGCCTCCTTGCTGACCTGTCCTACTGTATCCTAGTCAAGATCTCCCTTTGCCAGCCTCTAAGACTGGCTGGGTGACCATCTGTAGACTGTCATGGTCCCTTCAGATAACAAGGTCTTATAGGTGAGTCCCTGCTTCCCTTAGCATCCACCAGCTGCCTTCCTCCAGTAAGCTACTCTAGGTCCAGAGCCTCACCCCTGCTCTCTGCCCTGGCTTCCTGGAGAGAACGAGGACACACTGGTCTGGGCCTAGGGACAGAACAGCTCAGATTTTGACAATGGGAATCTGGGTGATGGAGTGAGAGCACAGAACAGAAGTAGGAAACTGAAGGTGTGAGATTAAGGGACTGTGAAGAGTCTCATTTGGCTACAATACAGGGTATGTAAAAGGAAGATGTGAGAAAAAGCTGGAGAGATCAATTTGGTCTGAGGACAGACTAAGGAGGATGTTGTTAGTCTGGATTTTCTCAGTGCTTCTGCAAAGGTGGTAAGATTTCTAGAAACAGAGCTTTGATGGCTCATGGGTACAGAAAGCTTGGCCAGGACCCCCAAGGGGCTCTGTTGGAAAAGGCTTCAGGTAGTCAATATCTGTTATAATTCTGGTTTCCTCATGGGGTCAATAATAGTATTATCTACCTTATAGCACTTCATAGAATCTACGTAATGGCTGCCTGACATTGATAAGAACTCAATAAATGTTTGCAATTACAATTCACAGATACAAAACAGAATTTCTTAATAGTTATCCTCAAACACATCCCATCCCATCCCAGGAAACAGCAGAACCCCCCACCCAATTGCCCAGGCCACAGCTTATATGTCTTTGTTCCTAATAATGTTAATATTTATGTATTTATTTGCTTTATCTTACAAGAAACATAAAGAGTTTCAGAATTAAATTATCAACATTGCCACTAAAAATAAACCTCTTAGGTAATGTTTAAGTTGGCTTTCTAGTTTGAGTTATCCTGAGAAGAGATTCTACTCAAGATGAATAGTCAGAGAACTGTGTTCAGGTACCTGGAATTAGTTCTTTCCTCTGGGGGGTTATGTCATCACCTTGATATAGTTAAGTTTCATTTGTTTCTGTTTTCACATTTGTTTTTACTCCCATCTTCAGTCATCCCCTCCCTACTGCCACCACCCTACCTGGAGGCACATCTTCTCTCATCTGAACTACTTCAGGAGTTCTGTCCCTTGGCTTTGGCTCCTGCCTTCTAAAAATCCTGAGTGATTTTTGCAAAATGCAAATCAGATCCTGTCATTCCCTCATTAAAGTCCTTCAGCTTTTTTACCAGGTCCAGAAGGCCTGGAATGATCAGAAGCCTGACTCCTACTCCTGCCTCATCTCATGCCTTCTCCCTCAGGCTCACTGGCCTCTATTTTTGTTCTTCCAAGACCCAAACTTTTTTCTTTTTGAGACAGGGTCTTGCTGTGTCACCCAGGCTAGAGTGCAGTGGCACGATCACAGCCAACTGTAACCTCCAACTCCTGGGCTCAAGAGATCCTCCCACCTCAGCCTCATGAGTAGCTGGGACTACAGGCACATGCTACCATGCATGGCTAATTTTTCTAGTTTTTGTAGAGATGGGGTCTGGGTCTCACTCTCGCTCAGGCTGGTCTCAAACTGCTGCCTCAAGCAATCCTCCCACCTCCGCCGCTCAAAGTGCTAGGATTACAGGCATGAACTACCATGCCCAGTCCCAAATTTAACCTCAGCACTCTCTTCATAACCTTCTAGCACATCACTCTGTGTATTCTTCATTACCTTATTACAATCAGAAATTATATATAGGTTTACTTGTTTATTTCTGTCTCAAGTAAGAATAGAAGCTTCATGAGACAGCGATCTTGCCTGGTTGGCTAACTGCTCACTCTTCTGTGTCTAATACAGTGCCTGATGCACACTAGGTATTCAATAAATATTTCTGGGATGAATGAAACTTCAGTTAACTCCTCTGACAACTATGTGCAAAATATCTGAGAAATATGAAATTACTGTAAAACATTTCTGAGCAGCCAAATTAGAGATAAGAATATCCATACACAAAAACTCATGCACCAAGCTCCTCTGGGCTTCATACAGAGCCAATTTACTCTCTTTTTATAAACATATTTCTAATGAGCTTGACTAACTGGTTTCCTTGCCTATTGCTGATTTAAAGCAGTAAATAGGAAGAGAAGAGAAGGAGGGATACTGTCAAAATTAGCCATTGACAGCAGTAGGAAGTGAAAGAGGGAGGACACAGAAAAATATACGAGAAATCCCAAAGCCAGGTATTTTAGGATCATCTAGCTTAGAGCAAACAGCCCTGCTCTTCAAGGGCATTGCTATACAGTGAAGTGCTTAAAGATGATGGTTACCATTATCATCACCATTAGAACGTGATTATTCTAATCATCATTATTAGCAAGGCTGTGGAATATAGTAGGTGTCAATGAATTATATATAGGATACATTTCAGAAAGTTTTGCATCAAAAAAGGGTATAAAACAGTTTTAGTTTTTAGAGACAGCTTTGGTCATGTGGAAAAATCTGACATTCATTCCTCACTGACAGTGGATAATTGAGGCTTTGCTGCTTTTTGTTTCACTTGTCCTAAACTTCCTCATATTCTGAGACTTAATGATCAAACACATGATCAAATCTTTGCGACTTGACTGACTTACATAAAGAGTTCTGGACTTGGGATTCATGCACAGATTTCAGGGGTTATGTGAACACCCTGCAAGTATTCTGTGTGTTTCAGTGATAAGTGCAATTCTACAAGAAAGCCCACGTGTTTGAGTGATCTGCAGTTTTTCTAGAGAGATGGTCTGTGGCTTTCATTAGATTCTCTAAAGGGACCCTAACACCAAGGAGACTGAGAAGCCCTGACTTACATCATTATTTCTTCCTGGCCATTATCTCTCCAGACTCAAGCAGCAATACCAGCTCTGATTTTAAAATTCAGGTTCCTAGTTCTGTGGCCTTAGAACAGTCCCTTAGTCTTTCTACCCGTTTCCAAATCTGAAAAATGGGGATGCCAAACCTGCTGGGTTGTTGGATTAAATAAGAAAACTTACATGAAATCACCTAAGTGCCATAGTAGATACTCAATATGTTAGCCACCATCCCCCACACTACGGTTATTATTAAGAGTCCTAATCAAACACAGGTGACTGCCTGCTAATGAAACCTGTTTCAAGATTTGGTGATCAAAACTAAAAGTAGAATTTCAAGTCTTGGCACAACAGTTTTACAAAACGGAAACACAATGTTATTTTGTTCTTAATCCCTTCTGGAAAGGGCTTGGGATTGTGTATACCTCCACTGCTACAATCTTTTATTAGGCTAATACTTTCAGGGAATAATGGCCAATCTCTCTGAGAAGACTGTTCCTGGGTCTTTAAGAGATAAAAGACATTTGGCTTGAATCCCACTCTTATCTCTTTTTTTTTTTTTTTTTTGAGACAGAGTCTCACTGTGTTGCCCAGGGTAGAGTGCCATGGCGTCAGCCTAGCTCACAGCAACCTCAAACTCCTGGGCTCAAGCAATCCTTCTGCCTCAGCCTCCCAGGTAGCTGGGACTACAGGCATACGCCACCATGCCCGGCTAATTTTTTCTATATATTTTTAGTTGTCCAATTAATTTCTTTCTATTTTTAGTAGAGACGGGGTCTCGCTCTTGCTCAGGCTGGTTTCGAACTCCTGAGCTCAAACCATCCGCCTGCCTCGGCCTCCCAGAGTGCTAGGATTACAGGCGTGAGCCACCACGCCCGGCCCCACTCTTATCTCTTATTATGTGTCCTTGACTAAATCATTTTTCTTCTTTGTGCTCATTTGCATAAGGGGGCTAATAAGACCTCTTCATTGGGTTCTTGGGAGCATTAAATGAGATGGTGCATGTAAAATATTTGCAGTGCCTGACACACAGTAAATACTCAGTGGTATTTACTAAGTGGTAGCTACTATCATCATCATCCTCAACATGCTTGGTATATGGTAAGGTGGTCAATCTGTGCTAACCTTTTCTTTCATCCCACCCAGTCAGGCCAGCCCTGAACTCTTACCTGGAGTGCACTATGGTTCATCTGGAACTGCAGAATGGCCTCGAAGAGGTTCCAAAATGTGTATTCTGGCCACAAAACAGGTTGGAACACCAGGCAAGAGTGGGACGTCTGGGAAAGGTAGGGAAGGAAGAGAGTATGGTTTAGTAACATGTTGCTGGGCCGCATCACTGGTCAGTTCTCCAAAGAAGGAGCAGGCTGAGCAGGACCCAGAAGCCCAGAGATGAGATGGCACAGGTGCTCTGAGCTATAGCTGGGACTGATTCACTCACTAATAGGGGGAGGGGTCAATTGAGGCAGCTAGATCATCTGCCTGTGGCAAAGCAGAATTAAAACAAGACTAGATCAACATTTCCACCAGGATTCTTCTACGAGCCAATTTTAGGATTATGAAATAACATCTGGATTACGTTATTGGCTCTTGGCCCTTAGAGGTCATCTGGGAGACATATTGCCTGATAAAAGTCAGCAATGAACAAAATGGTAGCTGCCATTGTTATTTTAAGTAGCAGCAGTATGGCACAGTTGTTAAGAGCATGGGCTCTGGAGAAAGACTGCCTGGCTTTGAATTCTGGTTCTAACCATTTACCGTCTATTTGAACCGAGGTAAGTTATTTAACCTCTTTGGGCCTCAGTTTCCTCAAATGTAAAACTGAGTAGTAAGAATACCTAATTTTTAGGGTACTATGAAAATGAAATGAGATAATGTACATAAAGTAGAGCACAGAGCCCAGTGAAGATTTTTGACTGCCACTGCTTGATTATCTTCAGTGGTAAGGAATTCAGTGCCTCATGGGGAATAACTCTAGTTGCTGGATAGCTTGTTACACTAAACCCAAGTCACCTTCCCTGCAACTTCTACGAAGTTCCCAGGTATTTTCCCTAGAACAAATTTGTTTCTTCTTCTAAGTGACAGTCTTTCAAATATTTGAAGGCTAGATCAGAGATACCTGTTATTTGTACCCAAGGTTGTAATGACTTGTTCAGAGTTTGTCTTTACCAACAAACCCCAATTTTCAAGATAGCAGGGATCATTTGACTTGGTCATTGCTGTATTTCCGGCATAAAGAAGGCACTCAATAACTTTTTCTGAGAGAATACACCGTTACCTGCTTCCCTTTGCCAGACCCCTATCCTTTGCTTGTAAGACATGAGATTCCTTGCTACTTAGGTTGGCCTCTTACAGTTAAGTCCGCTAGTTTACCAACGTACTCTTTTAAAACTCAGGGCCTAGAAGTAAACTTCCCAAACATGATCTGAGCAGCAGAGTGGGCCACAGAACCAACAAGGATACATTATACATCTTTCAATGCGGCCAAAGACTGAAAATACCTTCAGTAAGCTAACTGTGAGTTCACTTTTAAGACTGTGGTCTGGCCAGGCGTGGTGGTGCTCACCTGTAATCCTAGCCCTCTGGGAGGCCAAGGTGGGAGAATGGCTTGAGCTCAGGAGTTCAAGACCAGCCTGAGCAAGGGTGAGACCCCATCTCTACTAAAAATAGAAAAATTAGCCAGGCATCATGGTGTGCACCTGTAGTTTCAGCTACTTGGGAGGCTGAGGCAGGAAGACTGCCCAGGGGTTTGAGATTGCAGTGACCTACAGTGACACCACTGCATTCTACCTGGGGTGATAGAGTGAGACTCTGTCTCAGAAAAAGACTGTGGTCCATTGCAATTTCTGGAGCTTTATCATGTGAGTTACCTCCATACTGAGTCTCTCCTTCCAACCTCTCCTAGAAAAAGGACATCCCCCAGTCATGTGCCATCCAGGGACAAACTTAATAGGGGATGGAGATTTTCAAGCAAAAACAAACTTAATTGGATATGAGCTTTTTGGGGACCACCTATGCTGGGGTAACTGAGCTGACAGGCAATGGCAAACCCCTGAGAGAGAGTCTGAAGGTATTTTACATCCCTCATAGACCATGCTTGCATAGATGTGGCCCTTTATGCTGAAGGGGAGACACTAGTAACCGCAAGGCAAAGTTCTAACCCAGAGGTGCTAGAGTACCTGGCAAATTACCAAGGCAGAAGTCCCATTCCTTGAACAGGGGCACAAGTGAAGTTTTCACTACGGTTGGATAACCTTGACTTTCCTTCTAGGTTGGACACATTCCACTTTCAAGAGCAAGAACCACATAGGTTCCCAAAGTCAGGGACAGGTGGGGAAAGGATAGCAAATGTTACTGGGCACAGCCTGGAGATACTTTTCCAGATTGTAGTTTCTCCCCCCAAGTTCTCTGGTCACAGAAAGGCTGGGAGTGGGGATGAACCACTCTCAACCATTCTGTGGGTACAGTGAGAATTTTCAGCCTGACACAAACATAATGGTACATGGAAACTACCTACCTGCCAGAGCAAGAAGTCACTCAGTCGCACTTCTCCAGATGTCCGTATCAAGATATCAGGATGAGGAGAGTGGTTGGTATAGAGGCACTTATCGAGCAGAGACTCAGAGATATCGCTAAGGTGAACAGGAGAGACAAAAAGAAGCACATGTCTCTTTCTGTAGTATCCTCGTGGTGAACTTCCACACATAAGGCTTCCCAGTTTATAAAACACCGTCAAATACACTAGCCAGTACTATATGATACACAGAAGGCCCTCAACAAAAAATTGCTAAATTAACAAATGATTTTAAATCTTCACAACTGCGTAAGACATCTCTATCCTCATTATAAATAAGGAAACTGAGGCTCAGAGAAGATGAATAATTTGCCAATAGTCATTTATTTAGCCTCAGACCTAAAACCAGATGCACCCACTAGAATATGTGTTATCCTTCACTTAAAACATCTTGTTTTTGGCTAGGCGCAGTGGCTCACACCTGTAATCCTAGCACTCTGGGAGGCTGAGGCGGGAGGATCCCTTGAGCTCAGGAGTTTGAGACCAGCCTAAGCAAGACCGAGACCTTATCTCTACCAAAAAATAGAAAAAATCAGCCAGGCAAGGTGATGTGCACCTGTAGTCCCAGCTACTTGGGAGGCTGAGGCAGGAAGATCACTTGAGCCCAGGAGTTTGAGGTTGTAGTGAGTTATGATGACACCACTGCATTCTAGCTGGAGTGACAGAGCAAGACTCTGTCTCAATTTTAAAAATGCTATATCCTAGGACCCAGCAATTTCATGAAATACCATGTAACTGCTTGGTTTTTTTTAAAAGATAAATCTAAATGCACTGATTTGGATATATGTCCAATGTCTAATGTTAAATTAAAAAGGCAAGTTTTGTTTTGGTTTTTTTTTTTTTGAGACAGAGTCTCACTCTTTTGCCCGGGCTGGAGTGAGTGCCATGGCGTCAGCCTAGCTCACAGCAACCTCAAACTCCTGGGCTCAAGCAATCCTTCTGCCTCAGCCTCCCAAGTAGCTGGGACTACAGGCATGCACTACCATGCCCAGCTAATTTTTTCTATATATTTTTAGTTGTCCAATTAATTTCTTTCTATTTTTAGTAGAGACTGGGTCTCGCTCTTGCTCAGGCTGGTTTCAAACTCCTGAGCTCAAACAATCCGCCTGCCTCAGCCTCCCAGAGTGCTAGGATTACAGGCGTGAGCCACCGTGCTCGGCCAAAAAGGCAAGTTTTGAGCTTCATGTTAGTGACACACAAAAAAAGGGCAAGTTTCTGAAAATATACAATGTAAAAAATACAGAAACACACAAACCACACCTGTGTCTAAGAAGACACACATTATACTATTAACAGTGGGTTGGGTAAGAAGGAAGGAAGGAAAGATTATTTCTTTTTATTTTATGTGGCTTGTTATTGTTAGAATTTATTATAAAGAGCATTGTCTTTTTTTTTTTTTTAGAGATCAGGTCTCACTGTCGCCCAGGTTGGAGTGCAGTGGCACATTCATAGCTCGCTGCAGCCTCAAACTCCTGGGCTCAAGGATCCCCCTGCTTCAGCCTCCTGCGTAGCTGGGACTACTGGTGCGTGTCACCACGCCCAGCTAATTTTTTTATTTTTTGTAGAGACAGGGTCTTGCTGTGTTGCCCAGGCTGGTCTCGAACTCCTGGCCCCCCACCTAGGTCTCCCATAGTGTGGGATTATAGGGGTGAGCTATCAACCCAGCCATAAAGAATGTTTTTAAAACCTTAAGTTACATGGACCCTCAAACACTGAAAAAAATCCACATTACTCAGAATTTTAAATAAACAGTAAAATGATCAGTTCTCCTGTGTTTGATAAGAGCTATTAATGCTTTTCCAAGCAGGCAGATATCAGAGAGGAGACAGAATTGAGGAAAACAGGCAACTGAAGTTTTACTTTAGTAAAACTTCCAGCCCATGGGAAGAAGGTATTTGAAAGGCTGGTGTATGCTGCTCCAAGAATACCATTTACTTGTCCTACCAATTACCCAGAAGCAGAATCTGGAATCTCCAAATGGCTAAGAGTTGTATCTCGGAAAGGGTCCAGAAGACAAAATTTCTTGGTAAGAACATGTTTCTGGGCACATAGTCAAGAAAGTAGAAAGATCTGGGTTGAGTGTTCAAAATTAGACTCTACATTTATTAGTTGTGCGCCTTTGGGCAAGTTACTTCATCTCTCTGTCATCTTATTGCAAACCACAGAGGGAGCTTTACTTTCTGTCTCATCACAAAGGAAACAGTATGATTATGACTGGGCATGAGGAAGGGCTCTGGTTCAGAATTCCTTGGTAATCTGAAAGTCTTGTCTCAGCAGCTCTTAATTCTCATGCTCTTAATTCTCTAATTAAGGTATGTGAGACCCTGTACAAGCCACATAATTTCTCAGTTGTTACCTTTGAAATGGGCCCATTTATCCTACCTACCTAATAGGTTATTGTCAGAGTCAAAGGAAATGAAAAGATAGATTTGAGTGTACTTTGGGAACTATAAAGTGCTATATAAATAAAGAATAATAATAAACATTATTTCCAGTCCCACCATCTTGCTGTGTGACTTCAGATACCCACTTAATCTGAGTTTCAAATGTGTCTCCAAAGAGTTTGTCCTACCTACTTCAGGCAGTGGGCAGAATTCTTATGGAAAAGAAGGACGGTCTAAGTGGGGAAAGATAAAACTGACAAAATCAAAATGGAACATCTATAGACTTCGGCCAAGAAAATTCTACCACTAAAGGGAGTGGTGGGTTAAAGCTGTCTACATAAAGACGTTTCAGAAATAATTTATATTAAATAACAGTAAAATACCAGTTTTTACCTATAAAATTAGAATAGTTTACATTAAAGAATCTTGGTAATCCTGGCAAGAGTAAGGTGAAATAAGCACCTTCAGGCCCAGATCCTGAAGAAATGATCTAAAATGCACATAAAAGTTCGAAATTTCATTGTGGCATTATTTGTAATAATGAAAAACTGGAAACAGCCTACATATCCAACAAATAGAAGAATGGTTAAGTAAATTAAGGCAAGATATACTTTGCAGCCATTAAAAATGATAAGAATTACTAAAATCATGGGACATGGAAAAGTACTCATAACATTAAGTGAAAAAAGAATGATTAAGATTATAAACTGTTTACAGTGTGATTTCATAATGTTATAAATATTTACGTCATAATTGAATTTGTATTTTCAAAAGATGACTCTGGCTACACTCCCAACCATACTCGATCACTTCTTTTGTCAGTACTAGTTCTGTGTACTGCATATCCATTACTGTAGTACACAACACAATGGATTACTTATTTGTGTACAGGAATTAAACTGAGAGCTTCCTGAGAGCAAGCCCCTTGAAACATTCATCTGTTATCCTGTTCTTCCAGCACAGGACATACCTGGCACAGAGAAAGACTCAATACATGTTTGAATAAATAAATGAATTAATTATTGAAAGTACATCTCAGAAATAAATACATACTGGCTTTCTGAAGGTAAGGAGCTTATATGCTAAAAAATTCTTTGACAAGGTACTTTCAAACAACCTAGAACCCAAACATAAGGTAACAGAAATTGTTACAACTTGATGGGAAAGACCAGCACAGTTAATTAAATACACACACACACAGAGCTGGAAAAAATTACTTAAAATTTTACCGGAGTGTTGCTGAGGGTGGGATCCTGGGAGATTTAAATTTCCATTTTTATATGTCTTGTATTTTGTAAATTTTCTCTAATAAACATCTATGACTTTTATAATTATAGAAGTATGTGTGCATGGGGGAGGTTGTAGTCTTTGTTAAAAAAGTAGTATTTCTGTTTGGGATAATAAAAATAGTTCTGCAAATAGTGGTGATGGTTTACACGACACTGTGAATATACTTGATGCCACTAAATAGTACACTTAATGGTTACAATAGCAAACTCTATGTTATGTATATTTTACCACAATTTTTTTAAAAGGTAGAACATCTTGGCTGGGTGTGGTAGCTCACACCTATAATCTCAGCACTTTGGGAGGCCAAGGTGGGAGGATCTCTTGAGCTCAGGAGTTTGAGACCAGCCTGAGCAAGACTGAGACTCTGTCTCTACTAAAAATAGAAAAACTTAGATGGGCATGGTGGCATGTGCCTGTAGTCCCAATTACTCAGGAGCCTGAGGCAGGAAGATCACTTGAGCCCAGGAGTTTGAGGTTACAGTGAGCTATGATGACACCACTGCACTCTAGTTGAGGCGACAGAGCAAGACTCTATCTCAAGAAACAAAAAACAAACAAACAAAAAAACAAACACAAGTGTTCAAGGTAGATGGACAGGAGCTAGAATCCAGGTTGTTCTGCCTAGTAACTTATGTGACTTTCAGAAGGTCCATTACCCTTTTAAAACCTTAACTTGTCTTACAGAATGAAGCAAACAGTCATTAACATATATGAGAATTAAATAAGACTATGCATGATAAACTCTTAGCCTAGTACCTGCCTAATAATAAGGTCCAGTAATATTGGCTGTTATTAATTTTTATTTTTATACTGCCTAATTGTTCATGTCAACCTTCCTATGAGACAGTGAGTATATCATAGTGAACGACAGCACAGGTTGAAATCCTGGCCCCAGGGTTTGCCAACTACGTGAACTTTGACAAGTTACTTTACCTGTTCTCAGTATTCTCATCTGTAAAATAGGCATAAAAACAGTATCTACCTTACAGGGTCTAAGGATTAAATGCATGTAGAATATTTAGTAAATGCCTGGCACAGAGTAAATGTTCAGTAAATGTTAGGAATTCTTACTATTAACACTATTGTTTGATAAAGAAGACAGAGGCCTACAGGGGGTTAAGTGACCTATTCAAGGATACTCAATAGAATAGAGTTATTAACTATCCTTCAGGCTCAACCTAATTTCTTCTTCTGTAATTCCAGACTCACGAAACAATCTGATTTCTTTAATTTCTAAAAAAAAAAAAAAAAGTATACCCCAGAAGAAAGAAAAATGAGGAGGTGGATGGTGGTGATGAGAGATCAGGAAAATTCCAGCTATTAGAAGTGTAGATATAGGCCGAGCGCGGTGGCTCACGCCTGTAATCCTAGCACTCTGGGAGGCCGAGGCAGGCGGATTGTTTGAGCTCAGGAGTT
>NW_012147941.1:2724264-2725643 GCF_000956105.1 Propithecus coquereli
ACACAGATATATTAACCTGTATTTATGTATAGTATATATAATTGGGGGAGTAGGTACTTTTCAGCATGAGAAACTGTGTGTATGTGTCAGTATACACACATATAATATGGTATTGCAGAATCATCTCTGGTCTGCCCCACAGATGGAAGGAGAAAATCTCTAAGCATCTCAAACTGTTCCCTCATTGTCCCTTGTACCAAATGCAGACCAAGGAATGCCTGATATCTCCCTAATACCAGCAGGGAGTCAAAGATTGCTACAGGTCCCAAGAGGAAATCTGACAACTTACTTGTTGTAGTTCTTAGTGGCCTGTATGGCTTGTGCAATCAACTCCTGGAGATCCAAGGGCAATAAATGCAGATCGCCCAGGACTCGGATACACACTCCATGCTTCTGAAGTTTCTCCCTGATGGGGGGAAAAGGAGGCAGGGTTGGCAAAGAGCACCTGCTAAGCTAGACAGAGGAAAGTGCTTAAGTAATGACCAACTACCAGTTTTTGGGTGCCTTCCTGTGTGTCAGGCACTGTTCTGTGTGTATTATTTCACTGCAGCCCCTCAGCAACTCTGAAAGGAGTTTACTACAGTGTTGAGGCTTAGGAAGGACAGTCAGATAGGGACATACTAAAGTGTTGCAGCTCAGCTAGGACAGTCAGAGACTGTCATGTAGTCATCAAGTGCCGCGTCAGGACTGAAACCCAGGTCTGTCTGATTTGAGAACACAAACTCTTTCACCACGTTACACTGCCTCGTGTACTTCTCAGCAAGTTGCATTTTATGTATTCTATATCTGTCCCATTTTGAGAAGTGAGTAAACTCCTCAAGGGCAAGAGATTTATTATTGGTTACCTTTGTTATGTTCTGATGAAATAGGATGATAATAGTGACAGCTAACATTAATTATGTGTTTACTAAGTGCCAGACACTGGTCTAAGTGCTTTACGTGCAACAACACATTCCACCCTCACACCAAGGATTAGTATTCCCCTTTTACAGATAAGGAAACTGAGGCAAAAGGAGGTTAGATAATTTGTTCAGACAGCTGCTGAATAGAGAGCCAGGATTTGAACCTAGGGAATCTGCCTCCAGAGCATGTCCTCTTAATCGTGACATTATATTGCTTCCATACAGTAACTCCCAAACCCTGCATATGGTAAGAATGAATTTTGTTACCCTATCCGCTTCTCTCGCCTGGGAATGCTATGGAGAAACTGAACACTTCATGTCTGGAAAATGGCAGCTTAAATAAGTGTACTAGAGGACCCTGATCCAGAACTGAAAGCCACATCCATAGCCTATCCACCCAACATAACCTTCAACTATATTTCTTCAAGGTTTGTGAAGCAAGATCTAATCAACTATTTTTTTTTTTTTTTTTTTTTT
>NW_012147941.1:2725693-2728765 GCF_000956105.1 Propithecus coquereli
ACAGGCATGCGCCACCATGCCCGGCTAATTTTTTTCTATATATTTTTAGTTGTCCAATTAATTTCTTTCTATTTTTGGTAGAGACAGGGTCTCGCTCTTGCTCAGGCTGGTCTCGAACTCCTGAGCTCAAATGATCCGCCCTCCTCGGCCTCCCAGAAGTGCTAGGATTAAGGCATAAGCCACCGTGCCCAGCCCCACGTTATTTTTAATATATTATTTCACACATACAAAAGATTATTGAAAACATTAATTATAAAGCATAATATAATGAAAAACTATGAAATCACTCCCAAGCCAAGAATTTTAAAATTACCAATAATATGCATCTATTTATATAGCCCTCTTTTATCTCATCCTCCTGCCTGATCTTACCACTGCCAACTTAACCAGTCTCTTTTTTTCCCAACAGCTAATTTTTAATCTACATCTTAAATGACCTCTCTACAGCATATGACACCATTGTTCCCATGAGTCCCCATGCCCCTCCCCAACCAGTACCAACAAATTCCCTTTCTTCTTGGCTCCTGTAACACTCATTGCCCTGGTTTTCTTGCTACCTTTCTGGTTGTTCATTCTCTTTTATCTTTAAAGCTCATTCTCCTCTACTCAGCTAGTAGAAGGTGGAGTTTGTCAAAACACCATCCTAGCCCCTCTCTTCTTCTCACTCTAGACACTCCTTAGCTTCCTCATGCCCTCTTTGTTCAGTTACCATACACAAGGATGACCTCCACACAAGGAACTCTTAACTGTCAACCTGCTGTCTCTGGTCAACACCTACAGGATATCTAAACCCAAACTCCTGACCCTCTTCCTTAAACTGGATCCTCTCTCCCGGCTCATAGCACAGTAAAGGGCACCACTACCCACTGTTATATAAGTCAGAAACCCTGGGGTCACCCTCAACACATTCTTTTCCCAGAATTAGCAACATAGTGGAATCCTAATTAAGTCCTATTGATTTTACCTACTTGATAGCTCTTGATGCAGTCTACTGTATCCATTCCAGCACCACCACAACCCAAGCTCCCTTCCACCTACTCTCTACTGAAATTATTCCAACAGCTTTCTGCAACCAATTAGCTCCTCCCACTCCTGCCTCTTTCCCTAGTTACTGCTTATTCTTCCATCGTAGGTCTCTTATTTCCTCGGGGTAGCCTTCCCTACCAGGTCCATTCCTCTTATTATCCCCTTTTGTACCATGTACCAATGCCTTTATAGCACGTATCACCATTATAATTTTATGCTTATTTGTATAATCCTGATCAATGTCTGTTTCCCTTGCCAGAGCTCCATAAAGCAGGAAATATGTATTTGTATCCCTTATGTACAGCAGTGTCTACCTATAGTTGGCTTAAAAAATATTTGCTGAATGAATGAATGATTGACTGAATGAACTATGTGGCACAGAAACCCCGTGTTTCGGAGAAAAAGGCACTCATAAAATAGCCTTAAAAACTATCTCCTTTCCTTCTTATCTAATTCCATTCTCCATGAGCAACTTCTTGATTTTTAATTTAGTTTCCCAGGTCAATTGAATTATACCGGAGAAGAGGGTCAGAAAAATTTCTGGGTCCCAAGATCCCATATGATAGAGGTAAAGGATGAGAACTCTGTAATCAGACAGTTTTAGATATGAATCCCAGCTCTGGTACTTACTAGCAGAATGACCATGGGCAAGTCACTTCAATGCTGAGCTCAGTTTTCTCATGTATAAAATGGACAATAGACTTGAATCTCTCACACACAGTTAATTACATAATAAAATACAGACCATGACACAATGCCTGGGTTATTTATTACTCCTATTATTTTACTATTGCTATTATTAGTTTAATAATATTATTACTAATAGTTACATTAATAATAATATGAGAGGGATTGAATAGATAGATGGCTTCCAAAGTCCCTCCCAAGCTCTAATAATTAGGATTCCACTATGCTGCTAATCATTAACAAATTTTCTTTTTGAAAAATACCTGAATCTTGTTTGGAAGATTCCCCGCTAAATCTTTCCACATGCACCCCTGATTTGACCTCTGGCCAAGTTCATGGCACAGGATGGGTCTTATGGTTTGGTATATGCCTGTTCTGTAAGTTACCAAATGAAAAAACTTGGAATACCTGGGATCCAGCAGGCCTTGCTCTACACCCCAGGCCATCTCTCTCACGGCATTGCTGATCTCATGACGGGATGTGTATGCAAAGCAGACATTCAGGAAACATCTGAGGTGGAAAGAACAGAATGATTTACCAAAGAGGGACAGGGACTGATGACTGTAGTCACTGAGTACAGAGCAGCCCCTCCCTGGAAGAACACACACACACCAAAGGTTAACTGTGGATACCTCTGAAAGGTAAGATTGAGTTTTTTGTAGTTTCCAAGTTTTCTTGGAATAAACATGTTATTAGTTTTATAATAAGACAAAGACTAAATGGCCTTTATTGCCCTCCTACCCCTCTCCCCTTCTACTGCCAACCAGCTTTCAGAGGATGTGAATCCACTGTGATATTACCACAAGCAAAGGAAAATAGGAAGGAGATCTAATGCAAAACAAATCCAGTGCCAAACACAAGTTCTACTCCAAAACTACACAGAATGAAGCTTGGATTATTGAACTCTATTCCGCTCTGCATCTGTATGAACTCCCAAGGTCATCCTATCCATGGGTTAAAGGGGTAGAACAAAAAATGAATTTTTTTTTTTTCTTTTTTAAATTTTGTAAATCATTATGAAAGGGTGGGGGTTTGTAAGGAGGGGTGCTCAGTTGCCTTGTTTTTGTTGAGACAGAGTCTCAATCACTGCCCTGGGTAGAGTGCAGTGGTGCCATTGTCCTGCAACCTCCGACTCCTAGGCTCTAAGCAATCCTTCTGTCTCAGCCTCCCGGGTAGCTGGGACTATAGGTGCATGCCGCAGCACCCGGCTGGGTTTTTTTTTCTTGTCTTTTTGGTAGAGATGGGGTCTCACTCTTCCTTAGACTAGTCTTGAACTCCTGAGCTTAAGTGACCCTCCCACCTCGGCCTGCCAGAGTTCTAGGATTACAGGCGTGAGCCACCACACCCGGCAGAAAAAGA
>NW_012147941.1:2730500-2734367 GCF_000956105.1 Propithecus coquereli
TTGAGCGATCCACCCGCCTTGGTCTCCCAGAGTGCTAGGATTACAGGTGTGAGCCATCGCGCCCGGCCCCTAATCAACTATTTTTAAGAACCTACTAGAAACAAACATACAGTCAAATCAAGGCAAAAAACTGAGTAAGAATACCTAGATTCAATTCCTAGTGCCCCCACTTAACTAGATGACCTTGCATGAATACCTGGCCTCTCTCGAGCCTCAAGCTCTACCGCTCCCCCAATACCTGTAAACCGAGGGTGACCACTGCCCCTGCAACACTATCCTCATAGGCTTGTATTAAGTGAGAATAGATACATGAGAGTGCTCATTATCAGACAGCAGGTGCAAGATTTGGGGGAGGTCTGTATAGGAGAAGGAACCTCAAAAACCCAGGGGAGGAGCCAGGATATCTGAGTTCCCAACCTGTCTCTACCACTAGCTTGCTATGTGACCATGGGTAAGCCCTTCTCTTCTCTAGGGCTCAGTTTCCCAAATGATGAACCTGAACTAAGCGAGTGATTTTACAACTTTCTTCTAGCCAAAGAACTCTTTTTTCAAATCAAATCCTATATGGAAGTCCAACATATAAAATGGATAAATGCAAACCAGCACCCTATACCCCATTTCTCATCGGTTTTTTTCACATCTACTCCCTCAGAACTCTGGGGTTCTGTAACACATTACTGGAAAAGCACCTCTGTGATTTCTTTTCTTCTTTTTTTTATTAGACATAGGGTCTCGTTCTGTTGCCTGGGCTGCAGTACAGTGGCATGATCATAGCTTGCTGTAACTTTGAACTCCTGGGATGAAATGGCTGTGCACCACCATGCCCAGCTAATTTTTAAAATTGTTTGTAAAGACAGGGTCTTGCTATGTTGCTGAGGCTGGTCTGAAACTCCCGGCCTCAAGTGATCTTTCTGCCTCAGCCTCCCAAAGCACTGGGATTACAGGCATGAGCCACTCTGGCCAGAACTTCATGATAAATGATTAAATGAGACCATTTTCTCTACTACTAACTGATTAAAGCAATCTCACTAGCAACTCTACTGCCATGCACTTTGACCTTGCACGAATTTTAAGAATGTGGCCTGTCTCTCATAGTGTAGTATACAATAGCTCAGCTCTCGAGTCAGAAGGACCTAGGTGCGTACTTTGGCTCTGCCTCTCTGATAGCTGTGTGACCCAGGATATACACCTTAACTTTTCCGGTTTTTACTTGGGTTAATAATATCTTTCTCACGGGATAATGTGACTATTAAATTAGAATATATTTCTGGCTAGTACATAGTAAGCACATAAGAAAGGTTAAGATTAATGTGCAATACAGAAGAATTTGGACACATGGGATGTGTCCCCCATCCCCAGGCCCTTTGGTGTAAACTCTGAGCTGCACAGGCTCTGCTAGGACTAGGGAGCAATGTCTGTGGCCCAGAGATTCACCACCCTAATACGGACAGAAAGAAGCCTGGCTATCCTCCCCATCACCTGTTGTTCCAGGCCCATCTTCACTGGAGCTCTAGGCTTGCTGTTTTCTCATCTTCCCAGTCCTGATGTAGGCAGGTGCTAGGCCTACATCAGTTATAATGGTGACTTTGGGGCAATTCTGGTGAGGGCTCCACACTTTGAAGCAAATGATCTCCACAGAACTTCCTCTTTGCCCCTTTCTGGCTTTGTTCCCTAAGTTAAGTCTAAACTTAATGACAGCTAAAAATGGTACTAAAGCTATAGCTAAGAATGGTACTGACACTTCCCCATAAAAGCCTCTTATGCACCACCCCATCCCTCCCAGGAGACTCTGCAGTGGGAGAATAGTAACTTTTAGTGATCACTATGCAGAGAAAATGAATTCCTCAATGTTTCTTTCACTTCATTCCCTTGGCCACAGTTTATTGGTTCTTGGGTAGAAATTTGATATAAGGTGGGCCAGTTAAGGGATTTAGTTCATTCTGGACTACTCCTTTGAAGCAGAGAAAGCTGGTCTGCAGAGAGAGAAGGAAGTAAATATATGAAGAGGTTCCACCTAATGGATTTTAATTCCTGGTTTCAGTTTTGCTTGAGGCTGGCTGTACTTGACCTTGAATTCTGTGAAATACTTCAATATCCTCAGATAAACGCCAGAAAGAAAGAAATAAAAGAAAGACAAGGAAGGGGAGGAAGGGAGGAAGGGGAGGAAGGGAAGGAAGGGAGGAAGGGAGGGAAGGAAGGAAGGGAGGGAAGGAAGGAAGGGAAGAAAGGGAGGAAGGGAGGGAAGGGAGGAAGGGAAGAAAGGGAGGAAGGGAAGAAAGGGG
This sequence comes from Propithecus coquereli, assembly GCF_000956105.1. Classification (NCBI taxonomy): domain Eukaryota; kingdom Metazoa; phylum Chordata; class Mammalia; order Primates; family Indriidae; genus Propithecus; species Propithecus coquereli. The sequence goes on from NW_012147941.1 coordinate 2,732,783, forward strand.
GGAAGGGGGGAAGGGAGGGAGGAAGGGAAGGAACTGGAAGAAGGGAAGGAAGGGAGGAAGGGAAGGAACTGAAGGAAGGGAGGAAGGCAAACTAGCTTGCATTTCTGATATTTGTCACTAAAGACATCTAATTAACATTAAAAGGATTTGAAGTCCCTTAAATAAGCTTCAGATAACAGTTGGGAAGGTTAGGGTGAGGCTGGGGGTGGTGGAAGAACAAGCTCTCCCCCGATAGCATCTTACTGTTCTTCCATCAAGCGGGTGAACTTCTGCCGGGCCAGGTCCATTAGCCCGTCTACCTCACTCTTGGAGCGTTTGAAGTTCTCAATGCTGAACGCGTAGACTGTCACCTCTAGGATGCCCAGGTTCAAACACCAGCGCAGAGTCTGAGAGGGAAGAAGGCAAGGAGCTAGGATACAAGGAAGAGCAGGAATGGAAATAAGAGATGTTTCAGCCCTAACTCAGAGTTGGAGATGGGAGGCAGACTTTTCTCCTCCCCAAACCTGGGTAAAGCTAGGATAACATCAGTGTCTATGTCAAAAAATGAACCAAATAAGCAGAAAGTCACCATTTAAAAAAATGAAAAATGTGATCTTAGTGAATGCTGATGCCACTCTGGTTTACTGGAAAGAACTGTTCACTGAAAGTATAAAGACCTAGGTTCTAGTCCCTGAGTCCATCATGCGCTACCTACCATGTGATGGTAGACAAACCTTTTAACCTCTCTGGGCCTAAGTTTCCTTATCTGTAAAACAGGATCACAATCCATCCCTCACAAGGTGGCTAACAAACAATATAAAAAACAAGGTATGACAGCATAACTTCATTATTCTGGTAAATTGAGAGGCTAATGTATTAAAAGAACAAAAGCAATTGGACAGCTGTTAGCATCTAATAGTCTGCAAAGGGTTTTCACATACATTATTTCATTTGATTTTTCAACCACTTAAAAGTGGCACTATTGTTTCATGCCTACTTTACAAATGAAAAACAGGCTCAGAGAGTTGAAGAAATGTGTTAAAAGCATACAACTCAGCTGTATGATTCCATGAAATGAAGTTCTAGGACAGGAAAAATGAATCTATTCGTACAGAAATCAGAACAGTGGCTCCCTGGAGAGGGAAGGACGGGTCAACTAGGAAGGGACACTAGGGAACACCTTGGAGAGATGGACATGTTCTGTATCTTGACAGGGGTACGGGTTAGATAAACAAATACAATTGTCAAAACTCAAAATCTGTGCATTTCACTGTATGAAATTATACCTCAGTTTAAAAAGAAGCAAAGGCCAGGCGCTGTGGCTCATGCCTGTAATCCTAGCATTCTGGGAGGCCAAGGTGGTAGGATCGCTTGAGCTCAGGAGTTTGAGACCAGTCTGAGCAAGAGTGAGACCCCATCACCACAAAAAATAGAAAAAATTAGCTGGGCGTGGTGGTACGCACCTGTAGTCCCAGCTACTCAGGAGGCTGCGGCAGGAGGATTGCTTGAGCCCAGGAGTTCGAGGTTGCTATGAGCTAGGCTGATGCCACGGCACTCTAGCCTGGGTGACAGAGCAAGACTCTGTCTCAAAAAAAATAATAAAATA
>NW_012147941.1:2735822-2742008 GCF_000956105.1 Propithecus coquereli
AAAAAAAAAAAAAAAGAGATCCTCCCACCTCAACCTACCAAGTAGCTGGGACTATAGTTACATGCTACCATGCCCAGCTAATTTTTATATTTTTTATAGAGACATTTTTATGTTGCCCGGGCTGGTCTCAAACTCCTGGCCTCAAGTGATCCTCCTGCCTTGTCCTCTCAAAGAACTGGGATTATAGGTGTGAACCACTGCACCCAGCTGTATTATCTTCATTTTATAGGTGAAAAAACAGAGGCTCAAAGAGGTCAAGTGATTTACACATGTCATACAACTAAGAAGAGGCAAAATAGGGATTCAAACTGAGATCTGTCTGCTTCCAGAGTTCATCTTTTAACCATATGCTCTTAACTACCACCTTGATTTCCTCAGTCTCCAACTGGAAGGCAAAGGAAAAATATTTATGGTTATAGGCAAATAGAGAAGGCATATTCCACATAAAAAAGGTACCCACTCCTCACCTCTAACCAACTGCTGGTACACAGGAATTGGGGCCCAATGCTGTTTGGATCTTCTAATTTCCCAAGAAAACCAAGTATCAGGATTTTTATAAAAATGTAAATGTCAGCCATTTCAAAGCAAATTCCAAAGATATTTTTTGAGCCAAACAAAACTTATGTGGCTTACAGCAGCTCTGGGTTATCTCCCACAGCAAAAATGAATCCTTTGCCTATTTTCCCTCACCTGGAGGGGCTCTTCACTGCCTGCTTCCCCAGCACCTCTACAACATTTTCTACTTCTGTCCCACAAATGCAGTCTTTCTGAAAAAATCCAGTCAAGTCCTGCAGCTTGCTCTTCCTAACAAGTCAGTAAAGTGGTTCCCTGAGGAGATACTTTCCATTTCCTGGCCTGTTTGAGATCACTCGGCATTAGTGTGTAAGTGCGCTTGGGGGTATAAGGCTTACTGACTCATAAGTAAGTATGCTTCAGCCTGTGGCTGTAAACCAAAACCAGGCTGACTGGCCCTAACCTCAAACCTGTCTTGAGCAGAGGATATATTAATAACATTGTGATTCCTAGAGAAAAAGCTGAGGAAGATTTGAGGAAGCAAGAGGGGTACAGGAAATGGAGTGATCATAGTAGTCAAATGGCTGAAAGACAACCCCAACAATACTAGTAATTAAGAACTGCTAGGTCAGGAGCGGTGGCTCACGCCTGTAATCCTAGCACTCTGGGAGGCCAAGGCGGGTGAATTGCTCAAGGTCAGGAGTTCGAGACCAGCCTGAGCAAGAGCCAGACCCCGTCTCTACTAAAAAATAGAAAGAAATGATCTGGACAACTAAAAATACGTATGTAGAAAAAATTAGCTGGGCATGGTGGCACATGCCTGTAGTCCCAACTACTCGGGAAGCTGAGGCAGTAGGACTGCTTGAGCCCAGGAGTTTGAGGTTGCTGTGAGCTAGGCTGATGCCACGGAACTCTAGCCTGGGCAACAGAGTGAGACTCTGTCTCAAAAAAAAAAAAAAAGAACTGCTAGACAGACATTGTGCTAAGAGCTTTATACGTATGTTTTATTTAATTCTCATAACAACTCTACAGTTGTTAAAGTCACATGCTTAATATATAATAGGTTAGGACTTTCACCCATGTTTGTCTGCATCCAGAAGCCAAAGTCTTACCTTTTGCTCTACTGCCAGATCAAAGAAAGATTAATTATTCTATCTAAATCTGGAGAACAGTACTGGGAACAATGGCTCAAAGTTCCAGGGAAACAAATTTTAATTCTCTATAAGGAAGGCTTAACAATCTGTGCTGCCTAATGATATTGGTAGGCCTGGGCTTTCTGAAAATGTTAGTTAGGACAACAATCTACCGGAAATGTAGACCTGGAAGTTACCTTATAACACTAAGACACTTTGATTCCCTTGTGAAATTCCACTAAACATCATCAGTTGCTCAAATTTAATAACAGATTTTGACACAAAATTACTCAACTGACCAGAAAGCCAAGTAGCGCTCTGCGTCACTGCTCACCTTTATGATGTTGGCACAAAACCGCTCCCAAAGTGACAGCTCTCCTTCCTTGATCCATGACATAGTTCTTGCCCAATCAGAAGATCACCACAGAACAAGACAGGGGCCAGGTAACCTTAGATAAACAAGAAAGAGAACAAGAAGTCACCAGGGCTTGCAAACAGCTACAGATGACTTCTATGGATTCGACTGGACTGTGGAGAGCAGCCAGCATTAAAATCCAAAGACCCTGGTCTAAGCCTCTAATTCTTCACCGCCTAGAGTTGTGTAAGCCTGTATGACCTTTAGGGGCAGAAACCTTTTCTTGGTTCTCCTAGCTTCATGGGCCTGCTCTCATTCCCTTTTCCTCAGTATCTGCACTGACTTCTGGACATCTAAGTCGGCTTCCTGCCACATCATGGTGCCCGCATCTTGATCATTTTCCGCTTCTTCCTTCTCCATCTTCCGCCAAGCCGTTCCCCACTCTGCGCTCCCCAGTTACTAAGTCCTTCAGTTATCCCAGCCCTGCTACCGCATACCTCAGAGGCCTCCTAACTATTCCTCAGCTCTCTCCTTACCTTTGCCGCAGCCGCCTCCCGCCCGGTCACCCCTCTCTCCTCTCGCTCACCCCTTCAGTCCACCAGCACCTGATTCGGCTGGCTGTATCCCAACTGCTCCAGAGGGCCAACTCTTCCTCACGACGTGGCGCTAGAAGAACACGTCATCTTTGGGCGCTGGGCACGCCCTCTTCCGGCACCTAGTGGGCGGGGCCCAGCCCTGCTCCCGCGGGCCAGGGAGAGGGGCGGCGGCGCGGGCGTCCTAGGGCCGCAGTTCGCGCGCTCCCGCGCGGCACGGGAGGAACGCGGGCGCCATGCTCACGTGACCGAGCGGGGCGGGCAGCCGGGCTCCAGGCCACGTGCTGGGGACCCGGCTGGGGAAGGCGGGGCAGAGCCCAGCATGGGGAGCGGAGAGTTCAGTAGACTCACAGAATGGGATGCCTCTGGAAAACGGGCTACGGAAATGTGCCACAAGGCAAGAATTAAGGGAGCCCCACTTCAGAAATTGAGGGGCTTCCCGGCCGCCGATGGTCGTTTAGGACTGCTGTAAGGCAGTGTCTTGCTGGCTGGACTTCATTAGATCCCTGGTACAACATAATCTTGAAAATTATATTTTTACTGGTTCGTGTTTTATTTAGTGGATTTTGTTTGGGAAGAAGTTCCTAGCCCTTGCCAATCCTATAGATGGACTGAATATAAATCCATCTTGTGCCGATTTAAGGGATTAAAGCACTGTGTTTTAGGATTTGCAGATTCCCAAGACCTACCCAAAGAAATGCAAAGAAAGGGGTAAGGCCCGAAATTGGTCTGCAATCAGAACGACTTCTAAAATATAAGAAAGGCTGTTAGTCCTAGTAGAAAAACCAAGGTCCTTCGCTCTGTACCAAACCTTTAAGAAAAAAGTGTTGCTGGGATTTTAGGCACTAACTCACAAAAGAAATTGGTAGTTTAATTTTCTCAAAATTGAAGCAGGAAAAAAAAAGCTTTCAGATTCTAATGCAACCATTATTTCTTTCAAGTATAAAACTTGGATCTGAATTTTTTGAGTAAAATAGAGTTTCACAATTTTCAAAGAAGCTTCTTATCCGACTTTGCATAAACCCAGTCTCATCAAAAAAATGAGGCAAGTAAGAGATGTGCATTGGTGATCCCTAATTCATGATGTGTCTTTCACTCTTTCTGATGAAAAGTTTAACAGAGTGACATAATCAGAGAAAGGCCTGGAAATGAGTAGATATGAATATATTGTCTTAAGCTTTTCCATCCTTCCTGCTTTGCAACCTGGAGAGTAAATTTCAGCATACTTTATTTCAATTTTGCAGGAAGATTCTTTACTGGAGCCTTGAATTTTGGTACAGTTGTTAGTGAACATATTGTTCTTACCCTTGCTCTCTGATAATGTTGCCAGGCTTTAGGATTTAAACAAGTTTCCCTGTTTCCTTGCATTTTTTGTTAATACTTGGTTTGCCTCTAATCAAGTTTTTTTCCTTTTAAAATCTTCTTTCCCTTAGGGGGAGATAGATATTTTAAAAATTCAATGTTCATTAGAAGGCTGGCAAACTTTGGCTCAAAGAAAATGTTGCATTTATAACTAGTCAGTGAATCTCTTCTGGCCTCAATTTCCCCAGTTCTACATACAAATTTATCTCCTTGGGGTGCTGCAAGGGGTTAATTAATTAAGATTTGTAAAGGGCTTTGAGGAGTAGAGGGCAAAGTATTATTAGGGTCTCATGCCCCAAGCCATGGCCCCATCCTTTCATCCCAGCCAGTGGCACAGGCAACCCCATTCTTATGCATGCCAAGCCCCTAATCCCCTCTTGAATGTGGCAGCTTTCAAGGAAAGGACAAGAGGCCTTAACTAGAAACAAAAATCCACTGTAATGAGGTGCTAAGAAGACTGAAATTTCAGAGATTCACTCCTAACAAAGTGGCAGAACAGGAAAACTTAATGGTTCTTCTGTAACTTCTGAGTTGTGATCCAGGAAGGTGGGAACTATGGGAGGAGAAAAAGCATCTGAGAGGGAGAAGGCAGTTTCAGTACCAATAAGTCTTTATTTATTCATTGTATTTTCCCAGGGAAAGTAGAAAGGAAGGGAAAAGAGTCAGCATGTGTGCTACAAAATGATTAGAAAATGGGAAAAGAAGTACCCAATACAGCAAAATCAACCATCAAATAAACACACCCCAGGATGGGGTCCACCAAAGCCCAAGGGGGCTTAGTCTCCTGCAGTTCAGGAATGAGGGGAAGGGATCAGGAAAAGAACAGACAAGTACAAGCTTTCCTACCCTCCCTCCCTCCCTCCCCATAAATTCAAGATTTCACACAAAGCTTTGGTTTCTAGCAGTAAACATGGAGTTACATTCGTCCGTCTCCTATTAAACAATCTTGTGGCCACTTTGACATAAGTTTCTTGCACCTGTACAATAAAAGTTCCTGAGTGACTTGGATATACATTCATAATCCCTTTCTTGGTCTCCTGCCTCGACTTTCTACATGGAAGGCCCCCAATTGCGTCTCTCTACTTTTGGATTACAGATTAAGTAGGTTTGATCCATCCAAAATACAGCAGTGTTTCAAGTGTTTGGCATGAATCACCATCAAGAAATGGTCTTGACTTAAGAGGTTGGGAACAAGGGATGCAGCTAGCTTCTTCAGGAGTTTTGCATAAATCATTGAAGAGTTGTGGAGACATCCCAAGAATTAAATGCATTATGTGTGTGGGTGTGTAGCTTTTCTTTTGGGGGGGATGGGAAAGAGGGTAGCGAGACAAGTTTTTAGGACAGAAGATCTGGTGGAAAATAGGAAACAGGAAGGGGAACACAAAAGAAAAAGGTTGGTGTTCAAGATCCCCACTTCAAGAAGAGGGCCTCCCCAAACTAATGTTTCAGATCCTTTTGCCTGGTGCAGAACCTTCTGTCAAAGACGCTTTGGCTATTTTTCTCTCAATACAAAAAGAAGTTTGTAAACAATAAAACCCCAAAAGAACATGAAAACCAACACATTATATTTACACAAACTAGGCCACCTAGCAATCACCAACTCAGTAAAGTCCTACAAAGCCCAGACAAATACAATAACTAGAGAGGGGCAGCATTTAGGGGAGACAAGAACCCAGGATCAGACACACACCACCCAATGCATTCTATTGCATTTGTCCCGTTTCAACACAGTGAGGTAGGTTTGCAGTGATCTCACAGCATGTAAACGACACCCCCTTTGCTCCTTCAGCTACCATGACACTATTAATGACTACTGCAGCAGGGCAGGACACTGGCTCCGGGCACCACAAAAGGCCCTCGTTTATGGGTCTCCCTGGAACCTTAGAAATTTGAAAGGTTAAGGATTTTAGTCCTTGATTCATGTATCCATCCCTTAACAGCATAGGATGAGTACAGGGGTATTGGTCTTAAAACTTATCCTTACTGACTCAGTTTTTACGAAAACACACATACACCCTGTTGTGCATGATAGACCTAGCCTGACCCAGTGAAGGATGGATTGGGTATGTAAAGCATGTCCTGTGCCCTAGGATTAGACAACCCTCACCTAATCTTGGCTTCCTCTGGGCCTTTCACCTGGCCCAGCCTCTTCTAACTTCTCTGCACCACCTTTTGCTGTTGAGACTAATTTCTAATCTTCCAGTAGAAGGCGATCAAGTCATGGGGCAAC
>NW_012147941.1:2742258-2759283 GCF_000956105.1 Propithecus coquereli
ACAAGATACGTCATTCGCACACAGCTAGTGCAGTTGGCATCCTGGAGAAAGTGGGACCCAAGGTGCAGTTACCCAAGGGAGCAAATAAATAAAATCACATTGGCCCAGAATGGGGTGAGAGTGAGCTTAGGAGCAGCAGGTCTGTAGCTATTCTCCTGCAACCACCCTTTTTGCCTGTCATCACTACCCATTGCTTGGGACAGTTCCCAGCACCCTATCTCAAGAATGGGTATGCGAATACAAGATGTGGAAAAAACCCTGCCTTACTCCTGAGAGAGTCCCTCCCACAGAATGTAGTGGCTTGTGGGTGGGGTCCATTAATCTGGTCTTGTACTTAATCGCTTCACTCTGGCATGGGCATATTATTACATATCCTTCTTCAAAAGGAAAACAACTTCCTATCCAGGCCACTTTCAAAACCTAGAGATTCTGGGGATGGAGTCTCAGATAAAGCATTCAGGTTCTAGGGTGATTTCCCCCTAAAGCCCTCCCTTGCATTTGGATAGAGCATGGGTAGGGGGTAGGGTTCCTTTGCCTCATCCTTTCCCCCCACCAAGAGGGAAGAAGGGGTGATGCCGTGAACCCGGCCTGAGATACAGGGCAGTGCCAACTGCCCCCAACACACCCTTATCCCCACTTTCTCCACTCTGCCTGCTCATTGAAACTTCCTGATAGCAAAAGAATAGCCCCCATCCACTGTGGCTCAATTCTGGGCCTCTGGGAGCAGGGCAGGGCCGTGGATCTCTTCTTCTTCCTCCCGAAAGTAGGCTGGCTTTCCCTGCGCGCTAGGGGCCTGCTGGGCCTTCAGTGGACACGAGGCTACCATGTGGCTGATGCTCTGGCAGAAGTGGCACTTCTTGGGCTGGGGTGGCAGCTTGCATTCCTTAGCATGATGGTCTAGACCTCCACAGTTGTAGCACCTAGTACAAAGCAAGATGGTAAAGGTGAGAGAAAGGAGCAGGAAGAAGTCAGACGCCTCCCTTGAGTGAGGACACCTGGGCTACCTGGGCTCTGGTCCAGATGTGTCACTAAACTCATTTCCCTTCCCAGAGACCAGAATCCCCACTTAACTAGATGATCTCTAAATACTTTCCAAATTTAACTGTCCAGATAATCTCTTCAGATTCATATCAACTTGAAAAGACTAAGATACCAAGAATAGAAGTCACAGACCCCAAGTGGGAATTTCAACTTAGGGGGCAGGTGAAATTCTATTAATACTATATCCTTAATAAAAAAGAAATTAAAGAAGCCAAATTATATTATCTGCTCAGAGCTAAGGGGCTTTAAGCCCAACAGCAAGATTAAGGAAACCAGCCATTTGGAGACCTGGTAGAGAAGCAACAGATACAGATATACCATCCTACCGTGTCACTTACATATCCAAGGTCTCCCTAGTGTCGCTAACTTCAACTAACAAAGAGGCTAGAGCTCACAGAGCAAAATTACTTGTCCCAATTAGAAGAGCTAAATCATCCCCAGTGCCTTCCGCACACATTGCCCGTGCCCACACCTATGGCTGGCACCTCAACATCCAGAGGTTGTCAGGGATCACAGGCTTCGCTTACCTTTGGCAACCTGGCCTAACAAAGTGGCAAGACTGGGAGGGCTCTCCCCATCCTCAGCACATCCCTAGCAACCTACAGAAGCTGCCTCCCAATGCATACCTGTCTCCTTTTGATCTGCGCTTCTGCATGTTCTTCCCCTTTGGCCGTCTCTCACTCCCAATACAGAACACCCCACCAGGTCCAGTGACTCGGATAGATTCCAGGCCCTTGGCAGACTTCTTAAAGGTGAACTCAACTGCCTCACCCTCCTTGAGGCTGCGGAAGCCCTCCATGTGCAGCTTACTCTGGTGAAGGGAAATGTGGTCAATTTCAATGTTAGTTTCCATTTTTACACCTGAAAACCAATAGCAAAAAAGCACACACCTATTCCTGTAAGGCAGGAAGAGCAAATGTGGTAGCATTCCCATTTATCAGTAACTCAGTCACCATAATGAAGAACAAAAAAATCTATATTACATTAACAAAGATTATGATTATATAAGCAGATGGCATAACATTTTTTGCAGCTAGTCAGGTTTATAGTTTCAAATAAAATAGAACAGAAGGAAAATTTCTAAATATAACCATTTGTAAGAAATCAAATATGAAATTGCAAAATTATAAAGGGCAACACTATAAAGAGTTTACCCATTATGTCTTCATATAATGACTAAGTTTTTATATCATCAAAAGACCAAATAAGTAGAATACTGGAAAAAAAATATAAAATTAGGCAATATTTTTATATCAAAGTCATATTGTATACCTTACTTAAAAAAAAAAAACCTCAAGATGTTCAACAATTTATGGAATAATCATAACGGCAGCAAAACTCATTTTAAAAAACTTGGAATAAATTTAACAAGGTAAAAAGCCTATATGGGGGAAAATGGAAATTGCATTAAAGGATATAAAATAGGACCTGAAAAAAAAAATGAAAATACCGCACCATCATCTTAGATTGGAAGATTTAGTGATTCTAAAGGTTATAGGAGGCCAGGCATGGTGGCTTACACCCATCATCCCAGTGCTTTGGGAGGCTGAGGCAGGAAGATCACTTGAACCCAGGATCACTTGAGACCAGCCTGGGAAACAGAGCAAGATCCCATCTCAAATAAATGAATGAATGAATTTCATAGGAAAACATAAATTACCAAGAGTATCAGATATTACAATTTACTTTAATCAGATATAATCAGCAGTTTCACAATTACAAAGGGAAAACTAGCAAGTTTACAGTGGAGAGAACTGACAGATGACACCCTAGCCAAGTTCTTCAAGTTTAGCATTACCTATAATGGAACATACATATCTCCTGATATGCTGCACTAAGGACGATGTCTTTAAAAATCCCCACCTTGAATCTAACCTTGAGGGAACATCAGATAAACCCAAACTGAGGGACATTCTACAAAACAGGACTTCGAAAAGTCCATATCATAGAAAGACAAAGCCTGAAGAACTGAACAGTTAAATGCAATGCAAGATTCTGGACTGGATCCTGGAACAGGAAAAAAAAAATGGGAAAATTGACAAAATTTGCATGTAGAATACAGATAAATGTATCAATGCTTTTTTGATTATGATCACTGTACTAAAATTATATAAGACAATGTTCTCATTCTTAGGAAATACATACTGAAATATTTATGGATAAAGGTGTTTAATACTGGCCGGGTGCGGTGGCTGACGCCTGTAATCCTAGCTCTCTGGGAGGCCAAGGCGGGCGGATTGTTTGAGCTCAGGAGTTCGAAACCAGCCTGAGCAAGAGTGAGACCCCGTCTCTACTAAAATTAGAAAGAAATTAATTGGACAACTAAAAATATACGGAAAAAATTAGCTGGGCATGGTGGCACATGCCTGCAGTCCCAGCTACTTGGGAGGCTGAGGCAGGAGGATCGCTTGAGCCCAGGAGTTTGAGGTTGCTGTGAGCTAGGCTAACACCACGGCACTCTAGCCCGGGCAACAGACTCGGTCTCAAAAAAAAAAAAAAGGTGTTTAATACTTACAACTTATGGTTAAGAAGAAAAAAGAATGAAACTATCTGCACAGAGATAAAGAGAATGATAAAGCAAATGGGACACAATGTTAAGAACTGATGAATCCGTGTAAAGGTTACATGAGAGGTTTTTATACCATTCATACAAGCTTTGACTAAATTTGAAATTATATCAAAATAATGCTAATGAAAGTTGAAGGATTAAAGACAGTATAAGCCAAGCAAATAGATCAGAGAAATAAAATGCAAAGTCACTAAGAGATCCAAGAATATATGGAGAAATTAATAGGTGAAGAAAACACTTCAATAAATGCTGCTGAGAAAATTACCCACTTGGAAATGAAGTCAGATTCCTGCACTTTATGTTATACATATGCAAAATACACTTGAGAGGAATCAAATATCTAAATGTCGAGAAAACTATAAAAAGTCAAAAGACAAATAATCACGCTGATAAAACTATAAAAAGCTACTATAAATCATTAAGAAGAATTATATAACAGAATATAAGCAGGTAATTTGTAGGAAGACAGCATGACGCATATATTCACTATCTCATTGTTGGTTTAAAAAAACTAGAAATAATTTACTAGTTTATTTGGAGGGGAATGGTTGAATTAAATATGATATATCCATAACAATGAATATCATGCAGCCATTAAAAACAAGGTAAAGTCTCTGGTTTGTTCACTGCCACATTTTGGTAATGAAAATAATGCCTAGCATATTTTGGATGAATGAGTGAACAAGGAGGTAGATTTTAAATCATTCAACTTAGAAAGATGACCAGACAATATTGTCAAGAGAAAAAAAATAAGACTTAAAACAATATGTATAGATAATCCTATTAAAACACTGCATGTTTGTATCAAAGTTCAAAAACATCAACACTTATAAAGCAGTTAACAAAGAGCCTGGCAGCCTTCAAAGAAAGGAGTTATTCATAAAGCTCCTTGAGTAGAAAAACCAGGGTCGGAAGAATCCATAATCCCAATTTAAAGCTCCAAAATCATTCTACAATGTCACTTACTGCACCACCAACACATCAGTGGAGGTGACAGCATCTCTCAGACCCTTCCCAGAATAGACTCCATCATAGCTTCATCTACCATATTATAGTAAAACACCAAGGAGTGTATCTAATATGTCAGCAAGGAGTAGTCAACATAGAAAATGGTGTTCAGAGAAGTAAAAGGTATCACTGTGCACCTACCTAGTCCTGGCCCAAGAGAACATGAAAAAGTAGCATTAGTATTTCATCCTGGGGGTTGAAGGGGGGATGAAAATTTCAAACTGGGAATTAGATCAAACATTCTCTTTAGCAAGATGGGATCTGCAAATTCCTCAATCATTTTAATTTTCATCTTAATTAAAATGGTATTACAAAAGATGAAACTTCCATTTTAGGTAACTGGTTAAGCACACAGGCTCTTGAGCCAGACATATCCTGGTTCATGAAATGCTGGTTCTACCAATTACTGGCTGTGTGGTTTTGGTCGGCCACTCACCTCTGGGGCTCAGATCCTTCAGAGAATGGGAAAACAGTACCTATCAACCTAATACGGTCTAATGAAGATTATGTGGACATGGAAAGATCACGTATTCAGTGAATACTTCATGTATTATTAGTATTTGTAGCTGTCCTATCATAGAAATAGGATCTTTTCACTTGTTTTTATGTCCACAGGAACATGCAGGGATGTGATCGCCCCACGCCCCTCCCCCAGTGTGCTCCAACTTATTGTGAGGGAAGGGGCAGATCATTAAAGCAAGAAATAAAAACACTGTAGGCTGGGTCATGCCTGTAATTCCAGCTACTTGGGAGGCTAAGGTGGGAGGATCACTTGAGTCCAGGAATTTGAATCCAGCCTGGGCAACATAGTGAGATTCTTCTATCTCTTAAAAAAAAGACACCCACACTACCAAGGTGAAAGGAACTTTCCTCCTCACAGTTGCACAGTAACCACCCTGACTTTAAAGTAAGATTTGACTTGTCTCTTACTGAGCTGGAACAAGAAGCGGGAGAAGTCAGTGAGCTGGGAGGTAGTGGAGGAGCAGACCAAGAGCCTTGTTGACCCAGGCAATTCTAGCTTCATCCCTTTGCCATGTTGGCTCTTAGGCTGGGACACTCCCAATTCTAGCTGCAATTCAGCAGGTAAGTGGTTAAGAACAAGGGTTGAGTTTGAGGGCCTGTTCCCTCTCTTCTTTAATCATCTATAAAATGGAGTAAATACTAATTTTATGGTGGTGCAGTGAGGTTTAATGCATGAAAAGTAGTTAACACTTCGCCTGCCACACATAAATCCTCAGCGAGTGGCAATTATCAACCTCTTCAGACTGGATCAGGGCGGGGTAACAGTGAGAACCAAGTGCCAAGAGACTCTAGTTTTATCACTCACCAGCTGTAGAACTCAGAAAAATATCCCCTCTCTGAGCTCCAGTTTACTGGAGAGGAATACATCCCTCCATGGGCACTTCATATTTTGAGAACAAGAGGATCATATAAATGGGATAATGTAAATATTGCAATTTCACGTGCAACATGAAATTGACCAGTCCTCTCAGGTCACTCCACCATTGGAGGATCTGATGTCTATTTAAGATTTTTAAAGAGTTAAAAAAGAAAAAAAAAAACAACAACAACCCTGCAGGCACCACAACATAACCGGCTGGCCAAGGTTTAAACTGGTGGTCTCCAGGGGTGGCTGGGGGGCCCCCTCCCCCACCCCTTTCTAAAACACATAGTTTGAATTCCTCTCTTATCAGATAGGTAATCAGCGTGCAGCCCCACAGAGCCAGCCTCCCAGGGCCAGCATCTGAAAAGAGCCTGAAATTCTTGTACCACCCCCACTCCACCCCCAACCACACACAAAGCAGGGCCCCGCCCCTCTCCCCATCCCCTCCAAAAAGAAAAGGCCTTTGGGGGAGGGGCATGGCCTGAGCTCCCCCAATAGAGCCCAGCCCCAGGAAACAAAGAGTTGACACTGGTTGGTTCTGGTGGTCAGATTCCTGGAGTTCCAAGACTGCAGATCCCCCTTGCAGCCCCTTCTCCCTCCCCCTACATTCAACAGTTTCTTCCTTCCTCTCTTCCATGCTGGGGTTATGGTCATGGTGAGAGAACTAGATATAGAACCACCACCTTCCTTCCCCATTCCCCAAGTCAGTCTTGCTGGGTTTGCCAAAGTCATCTCCAGCAGTCACCTTCCCTTCCCTCTGGCTTGCCCACCCCATACTTCACACATGGACCCTTCCCTCAGGGGCCTTCAGTCCAACCCGCAACTATTAAGATAAATTATTTTAAAGGGGAACAGGAGACAGGATGCCCATCTTCCTTTCATGATTTATAAACAAATCATAAACCGTCAGGAGGGTGGGCAGCCTACATGGGTCCACAGCCTTGGGGAGCATGGCACTCAAACAGCAAACAGTTGCAGAAAGCATTTCTTTTTCTTTTCTTTTTGATGGCAGGGAAAGAATCTCTCCAGTTCAAGTACTTAGGCCTTCTGCTCCCTTCTTAATACCTTTCTAACTAATTGCCTACTCTCCCACTCCCCCACATCAAGTCCCCCCTCCCAGTATCAACTTACGCCTTTGTTAGGCTTAGAGATAGAGTGGACTTCAGGGGGTCACTTAGGAAATGTGGTGGAGTTAAAAAAAAAAAAAATCACGCAGGAACTTACGTTTCTCTCAACTTGCCCCAAGAAAATCAGACAGGCTCTGGTTCTTTCAATCTTTTGTAAAATTTGGACATCGACTTGATGATAATAAGGTCCCCTCTAATTTTTTTTTCCTGTGTATTGATTGACAGTTTTCATAAGCCCCTCCAGCAGTTCTTAACACTACTCATTTTAGTCACATTGTTCCTGTCTACACAAGTGGTTACAGAGTCAGAATTTCAGGGTACTTGCTCAGGTTGTGGGGATCAAAGCTGAGGTTCTCTGCTCTTCTGCAACACCAGGGCCCTTCCCGCTCCCGATTATCTCCTGCATGTCTCTGCCCTCAGTTCCAGGTTCCTGGCAGTACACAAACATCTGTTAAATAATCTAAGTTCTCTACTATCCGAAATAACTTAGCAGTTGATGCTTACTGTAGGCTAAGCAGTGTTGTAAGCACTCTACATGTTGTAACTCATTTAACCCTCATATCAAACCTGTGCAGTCGCTGTTTTATGACGCCCTGTTACAGCTGGAGGACATGGAGGCTGAAGGGTTAATAAGCATTTTGATTAAAGTCACAGTGAAAGGCAAGAGCCAGGCTGGGCTGATTACATCTGGCCTGACTCTACAGCCGGTGTGATCCAATATGATGCAAGCCGCATAGAGAATTTAAAAACTTTCTAGTAGACATGTTTAAAAAGTAAAAGGAAGCAGGTGAATGTAATTTTAATGACTCAGTCCTGTGGTGAGCTCCATTCCTGGAGGTAGGATTTGGTAGAGGTCAGGAAACCAACCGGTTCTCCCAGAAGCAGTTTATTGGATGATGTGTCACAGAGGGTGGAGAAAGGATGTCCAGAACTCAAGGCTGTAGGCGGCCACCCCCAGTCGCCTGGGCTCAGCCACAGCCAGGCCCAATAGCGCCTGCCCGGAGTTCTCCACCAGATGGCGCTGCTCAGCCTGTGCACACAGGCAAGCCAAAGGCGCCTGCACCAGAAGGGACGGAGTAGCTCCCTGGTTCTGAACTGTGAACACAAGCGTTCAGGTAGATTTGTCTCCACAGCTCCTTAGGGCAGTCATCTTGCCACCCTCTATCTTCAGGAAGATGGACTTTCAGGGACTGCATGCTTTCCTCCTGCCCCATCCCCACCCACCTGCATTCGATCAGGGATAAGAATGAGAGGTTTCTAGGGTTTTAGGCCAAAAACCCAATTCTTGTACTTTACTGTTGAGAAAAGCCAATTACTTTCCCTGGACTTCGGTTTCCTATTTGAAGCTGAGATCATGTTAAATAAGTCTGTACCAATTATAATCTATTCTGGAAAGTTTTCTCCTTCTCCGACTCCTTCCTAGACTGATTGCTAGGCTAGTAATTGCTGTTCATGCCTGCAGAAAGAAGGGAGCAGTAGTTTTACCTAGGGCAGTTTCTCCAAAAAACCCATGAATTCCAGTAGGGTGGGGAGTGTGATTGTTTGATTAGGAATGTTCAAGAAACTATACTGCCCTGGTGAATGTCACTGAAAACCACTCATAGGGCAGGAAGCTTTCCATATTTGGACCTTTGTTTGGGATAGTGGCACAGCCTTTACTTTAGACATTATCTAGAAAGTATAAGTCCTTTGAAAGACCTCAGAAGATTTGACAATGCCCTAGTTAACCCTCATACTTCTCTACCAACTTTCTGAAGAATCAAAGTGATTTATTTTTAAGCTACCTTTTCCTATTAAGATGGAAATGAAATAACTAATGAATGGCCACCCCACTTGTGGCTTCCAGTCCCTTAACAACAAGAGGATCCTATCTGGGCTCAGAATTGTGGTCTGTTGACATTCACTCCACAAATTTTCATGGTGCCGTATTGTGCCAGGCCATGTTCTAGCCAACTCAGAAAGACAGCAGCCATCAGCTAACAGCCCTCCCTCCCTAACTCCAGTCTTCCCTGGATCAAGAATTCTGCTGACATGGATCTCAAACTGCTAAGTGTACTTCTGATTCACCAAGGTCCTCAAGATGCCCTTACTTTTTCATATTCATTCTTTCTGCCTACCAGGTGCATACTGGAAAACTAACAAGCTCCTGCCTTCGAAGGTTGGTTAGGAGGGTGTAGAACAAGTACATCAATAACTGGACATGAGGGGAACGACAGGTGTGATGTTATACACCAGGTGGGGAATACACCATATATCCCCCAGCCCCCAAACCCAACAGACCTAACCTATACCCTGATGTTGCTCTTTCCACCCCCTCCTCATGCATCCCTTTCAGAAAAAGCAGGGCCACATGGCTTCAGGGCAGTTCCAGCAGTTTCTGTCTCAGTATTTCAAATTCTTTTCTCCTTGGTCAAATTTGGGCTTTTCTTTTGCTCCAAGCCTCCTAATATAGTATTTTAGTCAGAAAGCCAATTTAAACATAATCTGGGTTCTGAGGAACTATGGGGAAAGCAGGAAATTTTTCTTATTTCCAAATTTCTACACATTTGGGAGTTTGAGAATTGAGCCACAGGAAACATGAGTTAAGCTAAAACTCTTAAAATGGCCACAGGGGTTTTAGAATTGTCAGCAAATCTCAGGAAAATAGTTGACAGTTTAGCTCTTTCTTGCTCCAGCTTTCCCTATACAACCATGTTTCTCCAGCAGGGGTGACTTTGCCTCCCAGGGGACATTTGGAAATGTCTGGAGACATTTTTGGTTGTCACAACTGAGGGATGCATCTGGCTTCTAGGGGGTTGTTATACAACCTAAAATATGTCAAATAGTACCAAGGTTGAGAAATCCTGACTTAAGGCTTGCTGTCTGCCATTATGATTTTTAAATTCCCCGAACCCCCGAGACAGGCAGAGATTTCTAGATCTAATGACCTGTGTGGCTAAGTAAAAGAGTTGTTGTTATAGAAATCTGTTTTATGTTTGGTTTTTTTTAAATTTTGTTTTGTGTTGTTTTTTGGCTAAGGGTGGACTTTTTCTCCCACTTATCTACTCCTGGGAGGCATAATAAAATATTTGGGAGGGAGCTTAAGAACAGTAACAGGGTGTTGGGACCCTAATAAACCAACCTTGGAAGGGGGCTCCCTGACCCCCTCCCCCTGGCAGATGCTATCTTGGGACAAATGCCCTTCTCATCAGCCCACCCCAGCCCCAGGGTGCCCAACACCAGTAGCCAAAGAATGGAAGTTTTGGTAAAGATTTCTTACCCACTCTCTGCTTCAGGAATACTTTGTTCCCCCAGAAAACAATTCTTAGGGATTATCCTGAGTCCAGTAAATTCCTCTGCCATTAGATTTCCAGAGTTATTTCAACTTTCTCAAGTGCAGGGGCTGGAATCACTAGTCTTACTGCTAAGGTGGGGGTTTCAGGACCAACCCAAGCCCCAGTAACATGCTGTCATAAAGACAGAGCTACTAGGTAAAGGCTCAGGGAATTCCCACCCATTATTGTTCTCTTTGACTAGAATTGGGAGAACTGGGGATTAGGGAGACAGCTTCTTGATTCTACTCCAGCTCAGCTCCTTCCTGATAACTTATTCAACTGTAGGGCCCTGGACATTCCAAGACCCGAAAGTCCAGAGTATCTCCAAGCTAATCCATCTGAAACAGCACAGTGTGGGCTCCACTGCCCAAGCCTGCTTTCCTCTATACCACCCAGTAATTTTCCCATTGCTCTGTATCCTAATACTGAGCCTGCTGAAGCCCAAATTCCCATTTGCTTAGAAAAACCTTCCTTGATACATCACCAAGGAACCCCAGAACATGAGAGAGTACCTGCCCCTCAGCCCCTCCCTATTTGGCAGCCTTTGGACAGTAGATGAGAAAGTGTTGGATCTGACTCTTTTATTCCAGGCTCCCAAAGTTGGGGAAGCTGTCCATTCTCCAGACCAGGAAAGATTTTAATCTCTTTGTGATCAGATAAATGGGAGAGTGGGGGAGGCTTGCCACCCCGCTGAGGAGGGCCATTCAAAGCTGGTTCCTGTAATAAAGTGATTTAATAGATCTAAAGAGGCCAATTCCCTTCTTTCTCCCACAATTACTTCCTGTGGGTTATCATTCACATATGTAAATGAGGGGGGGCGAGCTACCAGTCTGAAACTCTCTAATGGCGGAGGTGAAACAGGGTGTTGCAAGGGGGTAGCTAAGCATCCTGCTGCAGGTCCTCATTCTCTAGGCAGATGTTCAAGTAGCCCAGTAACCCCATGGCCCCAACAGTAACTGGAGGTCCCCATCTCCCTGCATCCTCTGTGTCCCTTGTTCACCCCACTCAACTTCCTCGCTGAAGGCTAAGCTCAAAGACTTCCTTGCGGCCTCCAACCAGTCCACCCAGCATCTCCCTTCCCCACCCCTCCCCCCCAGAATGCCATCCCTCAGGCTCCAACTCTTAATCCCCACATCCTCCTTTCCCCTCCCCCACACCTCCTAAAGCCAACCTCCCTGAAGTAACCCCTCCCTGCCCGGCCTGGGTGTCAACCTACAGGGCCCGAGATTAGCAATTTCTGCGTTCCCAGTCCAGCCTCAAACCTCCACCAGTGGAAGGGATGCAGGCTGCAAGCAACTTCCTTCCCAAGGTCTTTATGGGTAGCTGGTGGCCCAGGACCACCGGAATGCCTCTAGGATATTCAGGAAGGGGAAGCTTGGGAGGAGGGAGTCCTGAAGTCTCTGGCTCCTTGTTTGAGGCCAGGAATGTTAGGACAGCAATCAATGGCTGTCTGGGGCCATAAATGCCAAGCTGAAGAGAATAGGTCCAGAGGCCAGCCTTCCTCCACCCCCTGCTCTGCGACACTGAATTTCAACCCTCACTGTGCTGCTCTGGTTTAGAACTTGGGATTGTGACCTACCCCATGCCCTCCCAGCCTGGCCCAGAATGGAAGTGAGGCCTGGGATCCTTAGGCTTCCCTTGGGGCAGGAACTGGACAGCAAAGGCCCCTGCCCTGAACTGTAAGGAGGCCTCTGGAGGGGTCTCAGTCCCCCAGATGGATCCTTCGGGGATCTGCCAAACCTACTCAGGCTCCAAGGCCTGAGTTTTGGATGACCACCTAGGTGAGGTCTGCTTAAAAAGGGGACGCGGCTGACTTCTCAGCTTTCCGCCCCTTGGGTCGGGTAACCAGTTCCCCTCACTCTCTCCCGCCCTCTGAGCTCCATTCAGACGTTAAAGGCGTTGGGTGCTCGGGGCGGCTCAGGGCCGGCATGTGCTTCCCTGGCCGGCCTGCTCGCCCTCCCCCCACCGGGAAGCACAATACAACCTTAGTTTCAGCCACATGGGGTCACCTCCCTGCCCCCTGCCCCCTTCCCAGGGGAAAGAGGTAATAGACACGTGGTAAGCCGGAGGGGTTCCCGGAAGGGGGCGGGAGGTGCCGATAATTGGTGCTGCCTTCCATTCCTGCCCTAAGTAACGGGGACTCAGAATTGGGGTGCCACGACAAAGACGGGGACGCACAATGAAGGCCCCAATCCTCAATTCAACAGCCGAGGCCGGCTGTCCACCCATGAGTATGCGCTCCTAGACGCCCTCTCCCCGGAAAAGTTACCGGAATCAGTCTCACCTGGTGCACAAAGACGTCCACAGGGGGGTCGAGCGCGACCCCGGCGCGGGCGGTCATGGACAGGAAGCCGAACCCCATGCGCACGTTGAACCACTTACAGATGCCGGCACCATGTAGCAGCTGCGGCTCGTCCGCAGCCCGGGCCGCGTCCTCCGGCGCCTCCTCGGGCGCCTCCTCCGCCGCCTTGGCGCAGCCACCTGGAGATAGGGAGGAGCGGGCACTCAGCTGGGCGGCCACAGCATCGGAGGGCCCTCCCAGGGAGACCCGAGTGTCCAGCCCACGGGTGGACACCCAGGAGGGCGCAGCTACCAAGCGGCCGGCGAGAAGAAACCTGTCCCGGTCGCCTCCCGCGCTCCCCAAGCTTACACCTAGGCCAGTGGTGCCCCGAAAGTTTTGCTCCTCTTCCCGCAACACGTTTCCCGGGGACACACTGCCGGACAGGCCCCTCCTCTTCGCTACCTCCGCCCTCGTAGCCTCGGCGCGCACGCCACTGGGACACCAGGGTTCCTTGCTCCGGAGGTGGCCCCAGGAAGCAGGAGGCCGCACTGACTTGGAGTCCTTCGGGCAGCCCAGGGGTCACTTCCCCATCTCCCTTCTATGTACCTCCTGGCCGCCCCTGTATCCTAAGGTGTCCCTGCTAACTCCCGAGCTCGAACCTGCAAACTGCTGGTTGGACACGGAGCCCATGGTCGTCGGCTGAGCCCGCGGCCCCTGGCCCCTGCTCAGGCGGCTGCTGGCCCCAGAGAAGTCCGGAGGCAAAGGGGTGGTTCGGAGAAGAGGCAGCTACATCTTCCCCCGCACAATAGCGGTGGGAGGGCCCACGGCTTTTCAAAGGCTCCCAAATTCTAAAAGACAATGACCCAACCCCCCGCGGGTAGCCCCCTCCCCTCCCCTCTCTTCTCTCCCCTCCCTTTCCCTCAGGCTTCAGCTCGGGCCCTCCCCCACCGCTCCTGTCTCTGACACCTCTGGGGTGTCCCTTCTCAGAACCTTGAGGTTTGACACCCCCTCCCCACACACACATCTGGAGATGAAGGCCGTCTGCCCTAGAAGTCGGGGACCCCGGAATTTGGGATCCTGTACTTTAAGGACTCAGTAGGGTTTCCCAAAGCAGATACAGGTGGGGGAAATGGGGGGTAGTTTTAAAACCACGTGACTGCTCCCCCACACACTCACACACCACCCCCACCCCCCGCGCAGATAATTATACATTCCAGAGAGTTGGGGGAGGGAGGTGTGAGCCTGGCGGCGCTGGCCAATCAGAAACACAAACCACCTGTCAAGGGAGAAATGGATGAGCCCTCCCCCTCCCCCAGCCCTTGAGCGCCCCTCCCCCTCCCTTCCCCCTCAGGCCACTGAGCTGACCCGGCTGCTTGGCGCTGACCCGCTCTCACCCCCCACCCCCGTGTGCTTAGATAGACCTGGAGTTCTGGACACCAGGAAGCCTGGATGGGGGAGCAGGGGAGAGGCTGGAGACCCGGCAGGGCTGATCGGTCCTGACCCGGGCGCTGCCTCCCAAGGTCTGTCTGCCTCTCACTGAATGTCTCTTCCTCCCAGAGTTTCAGACTCAGAGTTTTTCTGGATCTCTCCCAATGAGAAGAGAGAAAGAGCTCTTAATTGATTGTGTAAAGAACCTTTCCTTCTTTCTTTCCCTCCAAATCTGTGTCTAAAGTTGGCCCCAGGTAGAGCTCCCTGGGACAGCAGAAAGAACCCAAAGTCTTGTGTGTTTCTCTATCCGTCAGCTGCCTTCTCACCCTACCCCCACCCTGTCCCCATGCCCGCTGCGACAGGGGCTGGGTGGGCTGGTGGTAGAGGCACTTCCTCCTGGACTCGCAACACTCTTAGATTCTCAGACCCTCCTCGTTTGGCCGTCGCCGACCTAAATTGCGCTCCTCTCCTCCTAGCGGGGTTGGTGCAGGAACTGGACTAAGGGGGTCTCCTCATTTGAAGAGGTAGCCGCCCCTTCTAGGAGATAAAGAGGGCTGTCCAGGGGGGTGGCTACTGCCCTGGTCGGAGGTGGACAATGGCCCGGGGCTCAGTGCACGGCCCCGGCCCTGCCCCTTCACTTCCGGTGCTCAGTTCAAACTGGACAATGCCTGCTCCGGCCAGTTCCCCTCCCCCACCGCTACAACCCATTTAAAGGGACAGAGCCTGCTTTCGGGGGAATCCGCTTGCTCTGAGTTCAGTCTTCTCCACCAAGTGTGCGGAACCTCTCGAGCTTCTCACGCCGCAGCCCTGCGTGTGTGTGTGTGTGCGTGTGTGCGCTTGCGTGCGTGCGCGGGCACGAGTGTATTTTAGAGAAAGGGATGAGTGTGGTTAGTGAGGGGAAAGACGGAGAGGAGAGCAAGAGACAGGAGAAATTACCTCCCTTTCTTTCCTATGGAGTGCTCTCCAAGGAACTAAAGCTTAAGTGTAAGGAACAGGAGATAGGAATTTGGGGGATAAAAAGGACGACTGTGGCCCTTTGCTATTCAGCCTAAAAAATACATATTGTTAACAAATATTATTAGCAGTGCTCCACCCTCAAGTGAGTACTCAAATTTAGATCTTTCAATAACTCTCCGAGTACATCAGCCAAAGCCATTTTTATTTACACAATTCTCCCCATCTAAGAGTCTCATCTCCCCCATTAAACTATATTCACTCCCTGTACCTCTCTTCCAAAGATTCAGGAGCAGGTGGCTGAGGTCTGTCCGAAGAAAAGAGAGGGAAGAGGAAGTTGAGCGTGCCCGCTTCGCTTGGTCGGTTCTCCGGCGATGTTCGGTTCCCGCGGCAGACTCGACCAGCGTCTCTGTCCAGGGTCCTGAGGGCGCCAGCAGCTCTGTCCGCGGTGCTGAATTAAGCTACGCTCTCTTGGCTGCCCGCTCACAGCTTTGACAATGCCTTGAAGTTCCCACCTCCAAGTCCTTCCCAGAAAACCTGATTCTCCTCAACCCTCCAGCACAGTAACACTCACACACTTGAGACGAATGAAGAGACTTTTTTGAACAGTAATACATGATTTGAACACTAATACATGATTCTGTGAGAGCAGTGTGCATAACGCAAGCTCCCCTTCAGAAAAATGGGTAGACCTACACATATGGCCGTAGAGAGGAAGAAAAGAGGACATAATTTTTTTGAGTCAAAGAATACCAGAATAGAATAGAGACTAATTTCTGTTTTCAAATTATTTTCTTAATTACTAGCACTTCTTTTCATAGGTACACAGGCATTGGAGTCAGATTACCCATGTTTGAATGTCAGCTCTACTATTAACATTTATAGCTCTGTGACCTGGGGCAACTTTCTTAACCTCTATGTGCGTCAGTTTCCTCCTCTGTCCAGTGGGAATAATGAGAATACTTAACACTCAGAGATATTGTGAGAATGATGATAGATAATGTATTAATAGATTAACCTTTTAAAATATGCCTGACATATCACTTCTCAGCCTTTTGGCTAAGATCAAGTGTAAAATAGTGCCTGACATGCAGTTAGTTGTTAATAATGCAAATTATTACTATTAGTATACTTATTGTGCACATGCTTGTCTCTATAATCTAGAACCTGCTGGATCATTTGCTTCCCGAGGAATGGCACCTTCATGTGTGTTTTACTTCTGCATCTTCCCCCACATTTTTCCCAGTACCCAGGGCCCACAGAAGCCACCCAAGAAAGTTTCCTGAATAGGATTTAATTAAAATAATGAACATTATTAAAACAATCATAATACTTATTCTCCTAAGCTGCCTCTTTCAAGTCTATTCCCAGAAGAACTCAAGAGGGGTTTAGGTCCTTATTAAATTGCATATGTGGAAGCAGAGAATACTTTAGGAAGGGACACATGGTTCACAACATAATTGATTCCTCATGCTCAATGGTTTTTTGCACGTGGGAGGTGGGGACTCCTGACCAAACCTTCTTTCTCTCTTGGGTCCCCATCTCAGTGAAAACTTATTAGGTACCTACTACGATCCAGTTATTGTGCTAGTTCACAAGTTTAGTGGAGGAATCAGATAAGTAATATACACTAAGTAGTATGATGATATACAAAAGAAAAGGAAAGAAGAAACATTCTCTTCCTTCCAAGAAGTTATAGCTTAGTAAGGAAGACAATACATGATAGAGCTAAGTATTATAAGTTCCTTTTGTACTGGTTACTGAGAATAGTAGTATCTAGGTAAAAGGGGGGACAGGAGGTTCTTTAGACAAGACAAGGATGTCTAGTATCAACATGAAAAACATCTTCCCTTTATGGTATTTTGCTAAGTTCCTTTTGTTCAGGTTCATAACTTCATAAAAGTTTAATAGCTGGAAGA
>NW_012147941.1:2760225-2776164 GCF_000956105.1 Propithecus coquereli
TGGCCAGAGCCAAAGAAAGCCCTCTCCTGGGTAATCATGCAAACCCAGCTCCCATTTCTGAAGTATTTTGAGTCTCTGTGGTGGATTCCAGGGTGGTATTCCAGGTGTAAAATCCTGACCATCTGTAATGCGAATGATGGTATGTATTCGAGAAAAGTATTTCCCACAATGTGTCTCCCAGGGTACTAGTGTCATGGGATGATTAATACGTATTGCCATTTTAAAAATGTTTCTATAGTGAAATCATTTGGAAAATGATATGTTAACTATGTTTCCTATGCATGGATTTTTAAAGTATGGTAGTATGTTGTATGATTCATCAGGAAGGGAATATGATGTGTGCAGTGCTTCAATTTATTCATTTATTCATTCACTCACACACCTAACAAATATTTATTGAACATCTATATATATTAAGCACCACTGTTTGAAGCACTGGAGATACATCTGTGAACAATACTGATAAAATCCTGCCTCATAGAACTTACATTCTAGAGGAGAGAGACAATAAACAAATAACTAAGTAAAATGTATCTTATGTATAGTTCCAGCCTGTTAATTTGCTCTGTGATCTCAAGCAAAGTACCCAGTTTTACCCTTCAAGTGTAAAATGAGAGAATTGTATTAGTTGTTAGACAAACGTTTTTTTCAGCTGTGACATTCTAAAGTGATATGATGTGTGTGTGTGTGTGTGTGTGTGTGTGTGTGTGTGTGTGTGTGTGTGTGAGGGTGCGGGAAATCTCATTCCTAATTCACGGAGAAACAACTTGCTTTAGCCCTATGCTGTCGTCCTCATCCCCTTCCAGGGACTAGGGCTTCCTGTATCCAGCGGGATTGTGCATCTCTCACCTCTCAGGCCTGTTGAATTGGCAGGAGGACGAGCCGAGGGAGTCCCTGCCTTCTTTCAGCCTGCTCCCCATGCTGGCCCTGCTTCACAGAGCAAGATGCCAGGCACTTGCTTTCACCAATAATGGCTTCATTAGATTGAAAGGAGACCAGAGTGACCTCAGTGAAATAGACTTCCTGACCCCAGCTGACCTCCGACCCTCACCCTGACAGCCTCTAAATCTTTTCCTTCTGACACATCCCCCACAGGGTATAGGCAGGAAGAGAAAATGATGAGCCTGCTATGGCCTGCTGTCCTGTGACTGCAGCTCCCCAGGTGTCCGCTCGCAGGGGGACTCACCATACCCAACTGCAATCTCCCTCATGGTCATTGATCCTCTCAGT
Source organism: Propithecus coquereli (assembly GCF_000956105.1). Lineage (NCBI taxonomy): Eukaryota > Metazoa > Chordata > Mammalia > Primates > Indriidae > Propithecus > Propithecus coquereli. The sequence continues at coordinate 2,761,456 of NW_012147941.1, forward strand.
GATCCTCACTGTACTCTAGTCTGGTTTGTGGGTCACAATCCATCCAGCTGTCATTCACCTGGTGTCCATTTGTTTGTATCCAATGGTTGTCATGTACCACAGAGGCAGAAGGCAGGGTGTCTAACCAAATGCTGTCGTTTCCCAATGCTACCTCAGTCTAGGCCTTTCACCTACTCTCCTTTGAGTCTGCAGTTACTGTTTATTGAGTGCTGATTGTATACCAGGCATGCACTAAGTGCTCTGTGTGTATTTTCTCTTTCGGTCCTCAACCGTCCTAATAAGATCCCCATTTTGCTGAAGAGGAAACTGAGACTTACTGGTGTTAAGTGACTGGCATCAACTCACAGATCACAGGGCTAGATCCCAGGTCTGGCTCACTCTGATATTCTTCTTTACTTTAAAAAAAAATACTATAGGCTGGGCGTGGTGGCTCACGCCTGTAATCCTAGCACTCTGGGAGGCTGAGGTGGGCAGATTGTTTGAGCTCAGGAGTTCGAAACCAGCCTGAGCAAGCGTGAGACCCCATCTCTACTAAAAATAGAAAAATAGAAAGAAATTAATAGAAAAAATTAGCTGGGCATGGTGGCGCATGCCTGTAGTCTCAGCTACTTGGGAGGCTGAGGCAGAAGGATTGCTTGAACCCAGGAGTTTGAGGTTGCTGTGAGCTAGGCTGACGCCACGGCACTCTAGCCCGGGCAAAAAGAGTGAGACTCTGTCTCAAAAAAAAAAAAAAAAAAATACTGTAGTTAAAGTAATTAATGCATGTGGTTTAAAAAAATCAATTAATATTGAAAGAATCATTCAATAATTCTGGCCACTAGCCACTCCACCCTCTCTACTCCCTTGAGGCAACCACTCTTTGTGCCATTTCTTCTGGAGGATATTTCCATATCCTAAATAATATGCATGTATGTCTATTCCTTGATATATTGATTTTAGATCTTATCTATTGATCTTCTGCTATGGTAGTGAGGACTTTGCTCTGTTTCAGGGCCCACCTCCTCTATCTCCTTCCTCCCAGTATAGTAAAATCATCATTTTCAACTAAATTGATAGCCACCGTTCACATTGTCACGATTATGGAAATGTTCAATCCATTGCCAAGTAGAAGACTAGGTTAAAATTTCCTTTCTTTCTTTCTTTTTTTAGTACCAAGGTCTTGCTATGTTGCCTAAGCTGGACTCGAACTCCTGGGCTCAAGCAATCCTCCCACCTCAGCCTCCTGAGTAGCTGGAACTAAAGGAAAATTTCCTTTCTTACACTGCTTTTTATTTTCCCTGGATTCTCTGTCTTTCTCTCTTTCCTGTATTATTTATCATTGAAGTAATCTGAGTTATTTTCAAAGCCTCCATCATATTATTCTTTTCACTAAGCCCTTCCCCCAGCCCCCCAGCCTCTTTCCTGAGACCCCCATTCTGGTTGTTCCCTGGGCTTGCCTCCCAGCGATCATCTGGGGGCTTCCTCTCACGGCTTTCCTGTCACTGTTTCCTAGATCCCATGTCAACAACTGTCTCGGTTCATACTTGAGGATCACATCTTCAAAGAACTGCCCAAGAAAGGGGGAACAGGAGTGAAATTTTCTGGACCTTACAAGTCTGAGCATGTTGCTATTTTATCCCTACTTTTCAATGGTTTCAAAGCCATGCTCTCTTTTTCACTCTGCTCTGAAGATCCCTAGCAGAATGAAGAAAGACACTCAGCTCGCTTTGCAGACACTGAGGTCAGAGATGTCTTTTCTGCATTCTGAGGTTGTGAACACAGAGTTACCAGTGGAATAAAAATGATGATAGCTGAGACTTTTTGAAGGCTTACCACGTGCCAGGTACTGTGTGAGTGCTTCACACAAATGATCTGCTTTAGTCGTCTCAACAAACTTAGGAGCTAGGCATGGTTATTCTTCCCATTTTGCAGATGAAGGTGGGGCACGGAGGGGTTAAGTAGTTTTCTCATAGTCATAGAGTAAGTGATCTTAAGGATTCAAACTCTGGAAGATTGACTCTGGAATCATTCAGAGTTAATAAGCTACGTTTCTTCCATTAGACGAGGCTTAGGAATTAGTATCTTTAGGCCTTGCCTTTCTTCCACCCCATTTTGTAAATGTGGAAGCAATATCTAAAATCCAAGTAACTTGTTCAAGGTCCCATAGCTGGTAAATAACAAGAACTAGAAACCCAGGTCTCCGGCTTCCTGATATATTTCTCACAATCTGTGAACGTGGATTCAAATTCACAATTCTCCTCCGTCTGTTTGATGGGGAGAAAGCTAGTGGAGAAGACAGATATGTAACTAGACAAATGCATCAAACTGTGGGTGGGACATATAATAGAGGCATATATAATGTACTGTGGGAGCAATGACAGCTCATACATGTTATATATTATGGAAGCCTTCACAGAGAAGGTGGTATTGGATTAGACCTTGCATATGCTTTTGAAAGCTAGGGTGGGTAGGGCGTTTCAGAGGAAAGGAACAGCAGGAATGAAAGCAAGGAAGCTTAAAAGGAAACAGTTTGTTTGAGGAACAGCCACAGAGTTTGGTTCCCACATTGGCAAGTTCTCCATGTCCCTGGGAACACATACAGACAGAGACCTGCAGTCCATTCATTCAATCTTCAATGATACATTCATTCAACATTTTGTCAAAAATAGAGATAGAATGGTATGTAAAGAAAGTTTTGGTTTCCAATCTCAGCTTTGTCGCTAACTCACTCTGTGTCCTTGAGCAAATCTCTTTGTTTCTGGGCCTCAGTTTCCCATCTATCAAATGGGAGAGTGGATTTATGATCTCTCTATGATCTCTATGATCTCTAAGCTCTCTTGCTGCTCACCACATTTGTGATGTTTACAGATAAAGAATAGAACAAAAGGTGACTCCCCGCTTTAGAGTAATGGAGGAAAGTCACATCTGTTAACTTCTGCAGTGTGCCTGACACAGCCGCCTCCAACCACCACAAGGGAGGTGTTATTCTCTCCATTTAGCAGAAGAGAAAACTGAAGTTCAGGGTGTTTGAATAACTTCCTCAAATCCCCCTAGCATGTAACAACAACAAAATACAAAGGGTCCCTAACTTACAATGGTTTGACATACAACTCTGTAACTTTAGATGGTGCGAAAGTGATACACATTCAGTAGAAACCCCACTTTGAGTCCCCAAACTACACTTTCAGTACAGTATTCAATAAATTACGTGAGATATTCAACACTTCATTACAAAATAGGCTTTTTGTGTTAGATGATTTTGCCCAACTGTAGACTATTGAAGTGTTCCAAGCATGTTAAGAGCTAACCTGTATGAGTGCTTACCATGTGCCCGACACTGTACCAGGCCCTACATTAGCCCGTGTAATCTCCCAACAACCTCCTGATGTGGGAATTATGGTGTCTCCATTTTCAAAATGGTCAGGCTCAGGGATTAAACAATTCGCTCCAGGGAACCCTTACTGGAAGACCCATCCAGGTTGGCCCCATGCTGCCATTGTACTCCTAACCACCCAGCTACACTGCATGTCAGGGATAACATCTGAGTTAACACCAAACTCCATATTAACCATCCTGGACTCAAGGCCTTCAAATGATAGGAGTCTGCCCTCCCTCTCCTTACCACTGGGTCCCTGTGGTTTGGCCATGGTGTGGGAAGGACAACAGAAAGACAGATGCATGAAGCTGTCCAATCTCCCTTCCAGCCTTTCCCCCAAACGCAAGTGGCAATGTTAGGTTCTGAAAAGAAATGCCCTCACTCCACTCCTGTTCTATTAAAAGAGGGGGAACAGAGCAAAGAGAATGGACATTCCAAGATCCTTGATTCCAAGACTTTCAGAGTCAAAAGGGACCTTACAGATCAGCTAACCCCCTCCCATACCCCAGCTTGACATAAACCAGTTTCCAGATCAGATCGCAAACTTCCAGCTCAACAGAGAACTTACTGCTTCTGGATGCCTTGCCCACCCACTGATAGTTGGGATTTGGTAGAAAGCTCTTTCTTCCATCAAGTTGAATCTAATCTCCATATTCTTGACCCACTGGGGTCCTTAGGAAAAGTCCTCTCCCTCCTTTGCAAAGACTCTGGGATCATGCTTTCTGTGCAAACCCCAGTCCTACCCTTCCCTGGTTGTGTGACTTTAGACAAGTTTTTCAGAGGCTCAATACCTCCATTTTGGTTAATTTCCCAGTGTTCCTCTGGAAGTTAGCCCAAAGCCAGATTTACCCAGCTCGATCCTCAGTGATCCACAGTTCCTTTCTATTGTCTACATACTACTTTGTATAATGCTTTTCCAACCACAGATTTTCCCATTCATTGTAGCATCAGACACTGGAAAACAGGGCTGCTGGAAAAGGAGGGAGACAAGGTGGGCATGTGGTTTTCTCAGTTTTGCAGGTGAGGTACCTGAAGTACCATTTCCCTTACTTTCACTTTGCTGATCACTGTTCTTTCTTTGGGCTCTAATGTAGATGTGCCCTGTCCATCCAGGGATCTCTTTGCCCCCCTCCCCACCTCCCCAACACCCCTTCCCCATTTTTTATTGTACCCTGCACTCCTGTGACAGAGCATCTGCCCCACTCTGTTATATCTGCTTATTTATCTTTCTCTCCCACTGACCACTAGAATGCAAACTCCATAAGCCAGGGACTCTTCTGTCTGGTTCATTGTGTCAGCACACAGCACAAAGCTTAGCAGAGCATACTTGCTTATTAAACTTTTGTGGAATGAATAAATTCATGACTTGCCCAAAGCTCCACAGTTCATAAAGGGCAAAATTAGAATCCAGGTTTTATTTCCAAGTCCAAGAATTTCTTTTTACTATCCCTTGAACCCAATCTAGTTCTTGCCCCTAACCCCAACTGTCAGTCCTGTTCCCATTAATTCCTGAAAATCTTAGATTATTTATCCAGAAGGGAACTTGGAGTTCATCTGATTCAACCTCTTCATTTTATAGATAGAAAACTAAGATCCAGAGAGGTTAAGTGATTTGCCCAAGGCCACACAGCAAATCGTGGCCATCCTTCCTGATTACCAGCCTGGTGCTGTTTCCACCGGGTTCACCAATGAGTTCATGGACTCCCAGGGGTGGGGATCAGAGTAAATAATTCCATCCAAGCCCCTGTTTTTATGCCGTCTGCTACCCAAAAGGCCAGACACCCAAGAGTCTGTTCTGAGACACCCCACCAGGCAGAAATTTCAGGCAGGACAGGATGGAAGGGGTGTGTGTGTGTATTTAGGATCACCGGGCGCTGAGGATGCAGACATGAAAACCGGCTGCAGCACAGCCCCACTGTTGTGGGGTCCCTTGAGTCTCCCACCATGGCAACACCACTCCCCCTGCCCCTGAAGCTGACCTTCGGGGCCAAAGATCAATAACCTGGACTTTGGCTTCAGCACCCTTTAGCCCCCCAGTGACCACAGGCGGCCCAGATGAGCTAGCAGGACTCAGGGTCATTAAGTAACTGTCACTCTTCCCAGCCCCACTTGGGGGCATGGGTGGGGGAGGGACAGAGATGGGAACCTACCGAGAGTCACAGGTGTGGTCCGGTGCTCCCACCCTCCCCAGAGGAGGAGCAACCTCCATCTCTCCTTGACCCCACCCACGTCCCCCTTTTCCCTGGGCGGAGGGGGTTTCCTCCTGCCCTCTCTACTCCCTCCCTCGTCCTAAGCGCTGAGCCCCGACTCCCCTCACAGAACGCCCATGTTCCTCCCTAACCCCACACATTTCTCGTAGTCCAATCTCCTCTTAGGAGCCGCTCCTCTGCCATGGTGCTCACGTTGTACGTGTATACTGGGAGTATTTTACTCTTCCTTTCAGTCAAGGCAGTAGCTGGGAATTCCTCATTCACCTTTTTTTGATTATCCCAGGTGCCTTCTCACCGACTCTTCCCCACAAAAGAAATCCATGGTCCTGCCACACTTTTAGCAGGACCCTGTTTCAGAAACACACTCACCACCCCACCCCCACCCAGCCAACTTTCCAAACAACCCGCCCACCGTTCCTGGTCCACATCCACCCCAGTGCCCCAGCCAATCACTTCTGATTGACTGACCAGGGAGGAGGAAGAGAGGATCGATGGAGGACTCTGGGCCTATTCTTATTTAAAGCTGAAGGTCCAGGAGTGAGGGATATTAATTGTGCGGAGGAGCAGAGGTGGTCTACAGTGTGGGGGAGGATGGGCGTAGGAGTCAGACTACGGGGCTAGTAGCAAGGAGAGCGACGGTGGAGCTGATCGAGGTGGGAAGGCCGAAGTCAGGAGTCTGGGCCTGGGGAGGGGTCCCCGAGAGCCCCGCAGGAAGGAAATTTACCACGCAGTCATGCTTCCCAGCTTAGAGAGGAGGTCTTGGGTCCCGGGTACTCTCGGTGTCCAGCAGGGGGCGCTCGTTCCCCACATGGCCCCTTTCCTCATCCGCCATAACCACGTTCTTTTGTTCATTCATTCCTTGAAAGCATTGTTTGAGTGCCACGGTGTGCCAGGCACTGTGCGCCGGACGCTATGGCACGGACTGGAAAAATACACGCATGAACAAGATAGACAAACAAGGTTCCAGAACTCGTGGCACTAGCAGAGTAGGATTACAGTGTATGATTTCATATAAGGGAGAGGGAATTAGACAAAGTCTTCCTGAGAAACTGAGGCTTAACAGATGCCTAAATCTTGACCAGGTGAAAATGTGGAAAAGAAGAGAAGATGACGGGGTGTGTGTGGCGGGGTGGTGTTTCAGGCACAGGAAACAATTTACAAAGACCCTGAAGCAGGAAAAAATCAGGGCCCCTTTAAAGGGATGGACAGAAGTCTGCGTTTGGGGCCAGATTCAATTTTGGTCAGAGATTTAACCCTTTCTATTGTAGCCCCCTGGGGCCCTCGACTTCCTGAGGCCTTTCCAGAGTAACCAAGCTCAAAACTTCTCTTCCTGAAATGAGTGGAAAGTGGTAGATTTAGTTTAAGCTTCAGGGCTTCTCCCTGGGAGGAATTGATGCGCACGAATGAGATACTTTCATCACAGTTGGAAATTTGAAATGTATACAGCCAGCAGCTAGTCTGTTACAAAGTAGTGTGGAGGTGTGCTAGACAATTAACTGATACATGATTTTATGTGTTAATTTTATGATATTTGATATGTGTGGTATTTTTGGTATTTTTTGGTATTTGTGATATTTTTCGGCTTTTGTTTACTTATTTTCAGCTTTTAATGTTTGTAATTTATCATCACTTTTCTCATTCTAAATAAACATTCACTTGGGGGTACACATTTTATATTTATAATCTTCAATTCTTTTTCTTAAAGAAGCACCCCCTCCCCCCAAATTGTAACCGCTCTAGCCAGGCCTAGTAAGACCCAGATCTGCCTGAGGGGGACTCCAGAGTCCTGTCTATCCACTCCAGACCTTAACTGCACCCTGTCCCCTTCCTCTCACTCTGACCAATCTCTCCCTTCCCTGTGTGATGTCAGTTTGGTCAGTTTGTCCCATTATAGGTGACGCTGAACTTGAATCATTTGGTGGAGGTACAATCTGTCAACTCTTTCCACTGTAAAGTTACTGTTTTTCTCTTTGTGATGAATAAGTATCTTATAGGGACAGACATTGAGATTATGTAAATATCCCATTTCTCACCAAACTTTCAACCAATAGTTTTAGCATCCGTGAATTAATCCTTGCCTACATCAATTATTATTTTCATGGTTACCAAATGGTGATTTTCTAACTACATTAATCCTGTGCATTTATTATAAAAAGAGTTTTCTCATCTCCTCTATCTATTTGTATCAGAATGGATTTATGGACTCCTCTTTTCCAATGTGTTGTAATCCATTGCTATCATTATTCATTCTGATGCTTAAATTCTCCCAGATCTGCCTAGTGAACCCCTTCAGACTCCTTCCTGGGTCCTTGTGATATATTCTCATCTTCCTCTGAGCAGTCCTTGCTTTCTGGCATATCCAGCTGTTTCAGGCTCACCTATACTTCTCCAGCCCGGCACTGAGATCAGCCATCTCTTCAAGGAGCCAAGTGTTTTCCAAACTGAACATGATATATAGGTGCCATGTTCCTATTAATCTAGTGCTTTGAGTTTGTAGAATCCAATATCTCATGTTTCTTAAAAAGCTTTTGGCCTTAGAAAGAACTGAGCTTGTACATCAAATCTTCGTACTTGCTCTGTGGCCTCAGGTAGTGTAACCTGGGAGCCAATGCTGCCTCCTCCCTAGAGGCCTTGCGAAGCTGTGCAGTCCAGGAGCACGTGGCTCTTGGGCTGCTTTGGGCTGCAGTATCCTAACAGCTAGCACGGGGCCTGGTGTGCAGTCGGAGCGCCACAACAGTTACTGAGGGAAGCGATGATGTGAGATGACAGGAGTAAAGTATTTGCCTCATGCCTGACACACAGCGTGTTCTCGGGTGTGGACACTGTCATTATTTACTGGATGCGACCTGCCTTGTGGACTGTTTGTATATGATCAGAGCTGGGGCTACTGTCAGGAGTGCACTGATAATGGGTTAGCTGGAGACCTCTGCCCCTTTCATTGGAAGAAAGAGTTCCAATGGCACAGAGCAAAAACTGGCCCTGATGTGCTGGGAAGAAGGCAGGAGACAGGCAGGAAAGTCTGGAAGGAGATGCGGTTAGAAACCAACCAGCCAAACCAGGCATGGCAGCGCCTGTAGTCCCAGCTCCTTGGGAGGCTGAGGCAGGAGGATCACTTGAGCCCAGAAGTTTGAGGCTGCAGTGACACCACTGTAATCATCACGCCACTGTACTCCAGCCTGGGTGACAGTGCAAGACTCTGTCTCTAAAAAAAAAAAAGGAAAGAAAAGAAAAGAATCAACTGATGACGAGCAAGCAGCAGCCCTGGAAAGAGCCAGATGGGGCTGGGTCCTGGATAGAGGATGGTGGCCGGGAGGAGGGGAGGACCGGAGGCTGGAGTGCTGGCCGAGGCAGACTTCTGGGAAACAGAGAGAAGCTCTGTGCCAGACTTGGGGAAACAGTGGAGGCGGCTGCATTTTGGAGGCTCACATGAAACTCCCAAACTCAAGGGAAACCAGGGTTGGACCACTGGGGAGCCCCGAGTCAGACAGGAATACACAGACCTTGCTTTTGGAGAATCTGATGCCCTGACCTTCTCAACACTAACCCAGCCCCCTCCTCCTCATTCTCCTCTGTGATCCTCCTCCAAACCTGTGGGCCCTTCAGACCCTGGGCTTGTCCCTGTCTGCACAAGAAGGCCCTCCTTCACTCAGCCTCTGGGGGTTCCTGGAAACAGGGTGGTGGTGAGAGTCTGCTTCAAAGCGGCCACAAGTCTCTCCTCAAAAGTTATTTTGGAAGGTGACATCTTCCCCTTGTCTACCACAGCCCCCTCTCAAAGCTTCCCTACCTCGCTAGCACCCACAGCTGCTGTGGCAGCTATTAATAACTCGAGGGGAACCACAGCACCAGAGCTTGAGCCACTCCGCTCAGGGGGAGAGGGTGGTCAGGAACGAGGTCCCTGCTTGGCAAGCCCACTGGGCACAAGGTAAGGGTGTAGGACCAGCAGGCTTTGATGACAAAAGCAGCCACATTGCCATAGAATTCTCTGCCCAGGAGTCTGTCTCTAAAGGGACACCAAGGCACAGAGTCCCCTATTCCTTGCACCCGTTTTAAAATGTGTAGACTAAGGAAATGACTTGAAGACACTCCCAGAGCAAGTTAGTGACGGAATGAGGTTAGAATCCAGATCTTCCAGCTTTGTCCTGTGTCCTCTTTCCACAATCCCAGTTATCCCTTAGCCAGGAATCCATGGAATCCAGAAGCTTCCAAAATATTTCTGGAGACCTCATGAAGTATTCTGAAAACACAATAAAGGCTAGCGATATTTTTTTCCTTTAAAATGTATTGGAAGGCTGGGTGTGGTGGCTCATGCCTGTAATCCTAGCACTCTGGGAGGCCGAGGCAGGAGGATCCCTTGAGGTCAGGAGTTTGAGACCATCCTGAGCAAGAGTGAGACCCCATCTCTACTAAAAATGGAAAAATTAGCCAGGCGTGGTGATACATGCCTGTAGTCCCAGCTACTTGGGAGGCTGAGGCAGGAGGATCCCTTGAGCCCAGGGGTTTGATGCGAGCTAAGTGAGACTCTGTCTCAAAAAAAAAAAAATGTATTGGGAAATTACATGTATAATAAAAACTATAGTTGGTCTTGCTATTACACAGTTATCACCTTTAATACATAGTATGCCATGCTCAAGTGCTGTGTATGCTCCAGCTGCGATGACTGAAATCCATCACCACGTCCTCTCTGAGGCCACACTTCCCATGGGTTGCTCTGAGGCAGTGACTGAGCACAGCAGGGACACCAGGCCCACTTTGGAGCCAGGACTCCCCACTGGTTCTGTTGAAACTTTCTTAATATTGTACCACAGTCTCAGTCTTTTCCTACAACTCCGTTCCTTCCCCGTCTCCTCTGCAGGGTGAGGTCTCACTTGCACTGTGCTCTGCCTGCTCACCCAGCTTCCTCCAGCCCGTTCCCCTTGCACAAATCTCCCCCAATCAATCTCTCCCACATCTAGTCCTCTCTTGGCATTTGCTTCTCAGAGGACCTGAACAGTGTCCTTGGCTTCCCCTGCAGGTAGTTGATGGCATCCTCTGGTGGTGTGTTTGGGAGCCCACACGGCCATCCCCAGAAACTCCCAGGAGTCACCCTCCTAACAGCTTCAGCCCTCACTCTGCACAGCCTGTTACCACCTTCAAGAGAACCCTAAGCCCTCAATGCTGCTGCCGTTCATGTTTTGTGGATAAGGAAGTTGCAGCTAAGGCATGTTTACATAATTTGCTAAAGGTGCAAGCTGGAGTAGCAGACATGGTGTTTGAACCCAGTCTGGTTGATTTTAGGGCCTTTGATTCTTTTTTTTTTTTTTTTGAGACAGAGTCTCACTCTTTTTGCCCAGGCTAGAGTGTCGTGGCATCAGCCTAGCTCACAGCAACCTCAAACTCCTGGGCTCAAGTGATCCTCCTGCCTCAGCCTCCCGAGTAGCTGGGACTACAGGCATGCGCCACCATGCCTGGCTAATTTTTTCTATATATTTTTAGTTGTCCGATTAATTTATTTTCTATTTTTAGTAGAGACGGGGTCTCGCTCTTGCTCAGGCTGATCTCAAACTCCTGAGCTCAAACAATCCGCCCGCCTCAGCCTCCCAGAGAGCTAGGATTACAGGCGTGAGTCACTGCGCCCGGCCAGGGGCCTTCAACTCTTAACCAAGATGGTAGGTTTTTTTCTTTTCTTGGCTTGCATCCCAGTCTAATTAAGGCTGGCTTTGAGTGAAATTTAAGTTGTTTCTACTAATATGCCCTTGTTTATTCCCCGGCCTGGCGCAGCCTGAAGTCTGGGTGTTTGGGTTGCGTTTGCATCCTGCCTGCGCTGGACACTTCCTGGGCATCTGTAAATGTCTGTTGTGTGACAGAGCTGTGGCAGCAGGGGAAGCTCTGAGTCAGAACCTTGGGCCTTCCTAGCACCTAATGCCCTTGACTTTGGTGCCAGGAGGAAGCTGTCTGGCCTTGGCTGTCTGGTCAGGACTCATGTCCCCCTGGTCCCTAGCATGAACACAGCATCTCGGCATCTCACACATGACCTCTGGCCTTTCAAATGGTAAAAGCTCAACACACTTTCTGCCTGTGTGGCCTCAGACAAGGTAATTAGCCTCTCTGAGCTCTGCTTTCTCTGTAAAATGAGAGGAAGAATATCCACCTCATAGGCTGCGGTGAGGAGTGGATGAGGGAATAAATGTCTAGCCCTTTACTCAGTAAAAGAAATCACAACAGAAAAGTCTCACTTCTCCTCCTCTTCATCACTGCTACTATATTGTGTGCCTTCTTGATCTGATGGTTTCTACAGCCTTCTAGGGAGGATTCTGGGTCCCCTGCTGGATTGAGACACAGTCAGCTGAGCACCCACAGCTGGCACTGCCCATCTCTGGAAGGCGGAGCTGCCTTTGGCCCTGCCACAGGGAGGCGTTCCAGCCAGGCCTCACAGCCCGGTCCTGAGTTCTCTCAGCAAGGCCAACAATTTGCCAGGGGACCATCCGCAAATCACTGTCCCTCAAACTTATCCCTGAAAGATGACTTTCCTCACTGATGAGCAGGAAGAGTTGTGTCTACCTTGCTCCCCTTGCTGGGCTGATGTGAGATGAAAAGGCCACAGGAGCATGAAGGCCTTTGCCGTGGGTCAGGCCCTATTAGAGTTTATTGTCCCTTGAAAGAAGAGAAAGGGAAATAGGACCCCAGAGGAGCCTCTGGCATGGACTCTTCCTCTTCTTGGTCTGTTCCATTCATTCACCCAACATACATTGATTAAACACTTATAACATGCCAGGTAGTCTTCGAGATGCTGGGATGCAGCAGAGATCAAAACCTCCAGGAAGGGCCAGGCGCGGTGGGTCACGCCTGTAATCCTAGCTCTCTGGGAGGCCGAGGCGGGCAGATTGTTTGAGCTCAGGAGTTCGAGACCAGCCTGAGCAAGAGCGAGACCCCCGTCTCTACTAAAAATAGAAAGAAATTAATTGGACAACTAAAAATATATAGAAAAAATAGCCGGGCATGGTGGCGCATGCCTGTAGTCCCAGCTACTCGGGAGGCTGAGGCAGAAGGATTGCTTGAGCCCAGGAGTGTGAGGTTACTGTGAGCTAGGCTGATGCCATGGCACTCACTCTAGTCCGGGCAACAAAGTGAGACTCTGTCTCAGGAAAAAAAAAAACCTCCAGGAAGCCTTCTCTGACATCTGCCCCCCTTTAGACCCCTGTCCTCTGGGCTCCCACAGCCCGGTGATGGCACTGGACTCTAATGCCAGCCTGACTTGTCTGTTTCATCACTGCTCGTGGGCCCCTCCGGGGTGGGACCCTGTTTCTCTCTTGTTTATATCCTTGGCACCCAGCACAGGGCCTGGCACTGGGCTGAGACTTAAGACGCGTTCATTCAACACACAGATCAATGAAATGAGCGGAGTGAGTGATTTAGGCCATGGGCTTCCAGTTGTTGACTCACTCATTGAACAGGTTTTGTCAGGCAGCATCCGTGTTTGTGAGACTGGGCAGGGGCGAGGGCAGGTGGCATGTATGTGTGTAAAGAAATAATAAGGTTCTGTCTCTGCCCTGAAGGCTGCTATAATCTGAAGGAAATAGCAGGAGAGGAGACAGGAGGAGGGAATGACCGCCTACTGAATGGTAGTCAGGCCCCAAGTCAATCAGTTACCGGGGTTACCTCTCTTTACCTCTCCACAGGTGGGTATTAGTAACCCTGTTTTACAGGCGTGGAAAGAGTCCATAGAGGCTCAATAACTTGCCCAAGGTGACACAGGTAGGCTGTGGCTGATGGAGGTCGGAGGTCACCCAGGCCCCATACTCTTCCCATTGTGATCATGACACTGGGCAGGACGTGTGGTGCACCTGAGGACATGCCTCTCTGCACCGGGGGCTGGGGACCCTCAAAGCTGGGACGGGTTGCTAAATTGGAGTCTTAGAGGCTCCTAGGAGGAGGAAGTTGTCCAGTGAACCTTAAAGGTGAGGTCATTGGTGGGATGAGGATTGGGGGGCCTCTCTGAGGTTGTGAAAACCCTGGAGCTCTGGGGAGGGCATCCTTTGGAGAGCTCTGAGGCTGGCTGAAGGGCAGGAGAGGGTGGATTCATAGACCCTGCTGGTACTCCCTGCTGGACCATGTGCTCCTTCAAGAAGGCTCTTGGCCCAGTTCTCACTGTAGCCCAAGCACATCCCTTGTTCTTGGTCAATGTCAGCTGGATGAACGGATCTTTCTCTCCTGACTCCTTTGGTAAGCAGTCAGGGTTGCAAATCTTGACCTCCTCCTGGCAAAGGACCTGCTGCCTTCCAAACCCTCTTCGTGGTACCCAAATTGCCCCAGCTTTCTGGGCTGGTGGCCCTGCCCACTGAACAACCCTGGGGTTGTTCCTTGAGATACTTTCTCATTGAAATGAGGACACCAACTCCTTTCCCCAAGCTGAATGGGGAACGGATCATGTGTTCAAAGTAACAAGTCCTTGTACAGAGAACTAATAAAAGGGCTCACACTCTGGAATCAGACAAATGTGGCTTAAACTCCATCCTCTGCCTTCCTGGCTTATTGATCTTGAGTGAGTCCTTTATCTTCTCTAAGCCTCAGTTTTCTCATCTGTGAAAGAGGACTGGCTCATGGTACCTACATCATCTAATCCCCAATCTGGTAGTCTTTCTCCTGCCCCATTCTCTCATAGCTGACACAGAGCGCAGTTCGACCTTGACTGCTTGGCTCTGAGTTTTAAGGGTTCAGAGACAGGAAAGAGCAGGACAGGCTCCTGAGCAGGAGGGGAGGGAACACTGGGCCTGCCTGGTGCCTCACAGTGGTAGGGGCTGTGCTTACTCCTGATAAAATAATAATAAGAAACAACTTCAGTTCATAAAACTATTGTCAAATAGTGTGGTAGGCACTTACATACTTCATATTTAATCCTCACAGAGGTATTCTTACTCTCATTCTAAAGATGAGGAAATGGAGGTCTCAGAGAGATTGTCTTCCTGCAAGACTGCTTGGATGAAGCATCATCAGGACTTAGCTGCAGAAAACATAAATTCTTGGCCGGGCGCGGTGGCTCATGCCTGTAATCCTAGCTCTCTGGGAGGCCGAGGCGGGTGGACTGTTTGAGCTCAGGAGTTCGAAACCAGCCTGAGCAAGAGCGAGACCCTGTCTCTACTAAAATTAGAAAGAAATTAATTGGAGAAT
>NW_012147941.1:2776380-2789147 GCF_000956105.1 Propithecus coquereli
GACAGGGTCTCACTCTATTGCCCAGGGCAGAGTGGCGTGGTGTCATCATAGCTCACTGCAACCCCAAATGTCTGGGCTCAAACAATCCTCCTGCCTCAGCCTCCTGAGTAGCTGGGACCACAAGTGCGCACTACCACATCCAGCTAATTTTTCTATGTTTCGTAGAGATAGGGTCTTGCTATGTTGCTCAGGCTGGTCTCGAACTCTTGACCTCAAGCCATCCTCCCGCCTTGGCCTCCCAAAGTGCTAGGATTACAAGTGTGAGCCACCACACCTGGCCAGATAACATAAATTCTATTGCCAAGAGGAAAAGGACGTGATACAGGGCATTAAGTACTTCCAAAATAATTGGAAAAAAGCTGGTTCTAGACTAGGCTTACAGGAATACTCCAGAACTCCGCAGAACTGAGCAGCCGGGGGAGCTGCTTCCGTTGCTACACTCAGAAAGGTGGAAAATCAGGGAGTCTACACTGCAGCTGTTGGCTCCAGACCTGTGCTAGATACGTGCCATGGAAAAAACAAAAACATAAACATCCATACCTATGGACTGGTGTTAAATTAAAAAAAAAGATGCCAAGTTTTAGTTATGCAATACGCATAGGTTCCAGAGATCTGCTGCACAACACTGTACCTATAATTAACAATACTGCATTGTGCATTTAAAAAACTGGTTAGGAGGGCAGGTCTCATGGCAAGTATTCTTACCACAAAGCAACAACAACAAAGGAGCATGAGGAAATTTTTGGAGGTGATGGATATATTTATTACCTTGGTTATAGTGATTGTTTCTCGGGTGTATGTATATGTCCAAACTCACCAGATTATACACATAAAATACGTGCAGTTATTTGTATATCAATTATACCCCATTAAAGCTGTTATTAAAAAAAGCCCCAAACCTTGACCCTAGGCCTTCTGCTGACACTGCTGCAGAAGTGGCCTTGATCCAGAGCCTTTGACCTCTTCGCTTCCACCTTCCAAATCTCACCCAAATGTACCTAGATTAGCAGATCCTCTTTTACATCCAGAGCCCTAACTGCAAGGGAGTCTGGGAAATGTAGTTTTTCACTTTCCACCCGTGTAGTCCAGAAAGGCACGCTAGGAAGGCACAAGGTCTGTTGAGTGCCAAGCCACCATTTCTGCCACTGCAGAGCCTGTGCTCTTCCATTGGATCACCCTGTCCAGGGTCAACTCTTGATGTGGGAGATGCTGACATATAGGTTTTCATTGGGGCCTTCACTTGAGCTCTCATTTCTTGGAGCTCCCATTCCAGCAGGCATTTATGGGAAAGCCCAGGCAAATAATCCAGTGTCAGGAGAGCAAGGATCTCTCTGTCTCTCCCCCTCCCTGTCTCTCTTTCTCTTTCTGTCCCTATCTCCAGCTCTCTCCCTTTCTTTAGCAGTTTTATTAAGATATAAAAGGTATCATATACATACTATACAATTCATTCATTTGAAGTATACAGTTCAATAGTTTTTAGTCTATTTACAGAGTTGTGCAACTATCACCACAGTCAAGTTTAGAACATCTTCATCATGCTAAAAGCAGATACTCCCCATCTGCCCCCGAGAATCCCTCAGCCTCTGGCAACCATTAATCTACTTTCTGTCTCTATGGATTTGCCTATGCTGAACATTTCATGTAAATGGAATCCTACAATATGTTGTCTTTGTGTCTGGCTTCTTTAACATAATGTTTTCACTGTTCATCCATATTGTAGCATGTATCATATCAGTACTTCATTAGTTTTAAAGGATGAAGAATATCCCCTTGTATAAATATACCACATTTTGTGTATCCACTTATCACCTGATGGGTTGTTTCCATGTTTTAGCAATTATAACTAATGCTGCCATGGCCATTCATGCGCAAGTTTTTTATGAACATATGTTTTCAATTCTCTTGGGTATATTTGCCTAAGAGTAGAATTTCTGGGTCATATGATTAATCTCTGTTTAACCTTTTTGAAGACCTACTAATTTGTTTTCCACGGTGACTTCACCATTTTGTATTTCCACCAGCAATGTCTAAGGGTTCCAATTTGTCCACATCCTTGCCAACACTTGTTTTTTCTGTGTTATTTTGTTTTGTTTTTTAGTTACAGTCATCCTAGTGGGTGTGAAATGGTATCTCATTGTGGTTTTGATTTGAATTTCCCTCATGACTAATGGTGTAGAGCATCTTTTTATGTGCTTCTTGACCAATTGTATATCCTCTTCAGAGAATTGTTCAGATCTTTTGCCCATTCTTAAATTTGGTTATTTTTCATTTATTATTGAGCTGTAAGAGTTATTTATATATTCTGGATACATGTTTCTTATCAAATATATGATGTGCAAATATTTTCTCTCATTTTGTGGGTTGTCTTTTCATTTTCTTTTTCTAAAAAATAATGTATTGAGGTGAAATTCATATAACTTAAAGTTAACCATTTTTATTCTTAATATATTTTAAAAAATTATATTCTTTTTTTTTTTTTTTTTTTTTTTTTTTTTTTTTTTTTGAGACAGAGTCTCACTGTGTTGCCCGGGCTAGAGTGCTGTGGCGTCATCCTAGCTCACAGCACCCTCAAACTCCTGGGCTCAAGCGATCCTCCTGCCTCAGCCTCCCGAGTAGCTGGGACTACAGGCATGCGCCACCATGCCCGGCTGATTTTTTCTATATGGATTTTTAGTTGTCCAGATAATTTCTTTCTATTTTTAGTAGAGACAGGGTCTCACTCTTGCTCAGGCTGGTCTCAAACTCCTGACCTTGAGCGATCCTCCCGCCTTGGCCTCCTAGAGTGCTAGGATTATAGGCATGAGCCACAGCGCCCAGCCAAAATTAACCATTTTAAAGTGAACAATTCAGTGGCATTTTGTACCTTCGTAATGTCGTGCAACCACCACCTCTATCTAGTTCCCAACATTTCTATCAGTCCAAAGTAAAACCCCTTATCCATTAAGCAGTTTTTCCCATACCCGCCTCAGCCTGTCAATCACCTGTCTGCTGTCTCTATGGATTTATCTATTCTGGACATTTTTAATAAATAGAATCATACAATATGTGACCTTTTGTGTCTAGTTTCTTTCATTCAGCATAATATTTTGGAGGTTCAACCATGTTGCAACATGTATCATGCTTCATTAAGGATCCATTCATTAAGGATGAATAATATTGCATTGCATGTATATAATACAATTTGTTTACCCATTCATCTGTTGATGGACCTGTGGGCTGTTTCTACCTTTTGGGCTACTGTGAATAATGCTCCTATAAACATGCATGTACATGTACTTATTTGAATACCTGTTTTCCATTGTTTGGGGTATATACTAGGAGCGGAATATGGTAATTCTTTAACTTTGAGGAAACACCAAACTGTTTTACCACAGCACCTGAACCATTTTGCATTCATACCAACAACGTATAAAGATTCCAATTTCTCTACATCCTTGCCAACACTTGTTATTTTTCTTTTTTAAAAAGAAAAACTTACAGGTCAGGTGCGGTGGCTCAAGCCTGTAATCCTAGCACTCTGGGAGGCCAAGGTCGGGGGATCGCTTGAGCTCAGGAGTTGGAGACCAGCCTGAGCAAGAGCGAGACTCTGTCTCTACTAAAAATAGAAAAAATTATCCTGGAGCAGGATAAAAATACAATTTATAGCCATCCTAGTCTTTTCCTTTGATGTAATCCTTTGAAGCATGAAAGTTTTTAATTTTGGTGGAATCCAATTTACCTATTTTATCTTTTGTTGCTTGTGCTTTTGGTGTTGTATCTACAAAGGCTTAGTCTAACTTAAGGTCACAAAGATTTGCTCCTGTATTTCCTTCTATGAGTTTTATTGTTTTAGCTCTTACATTTAGGTCTACGATCTATTTTGAGTTAGTTTTATATATGGTAAGAAAATGGGTACAACTTTTTTTGTATATAGCTGTCCTGTTTTCTCAGCACCATTTGCTGATTTTATATCCTGCAACTTTACTTATTAGTTCCTATAGGTTTTTGTAGATTCCTTAGGATTTTCGAGGAATAAGACCATGTCCCCTGTATATAGAAATAGTTTTATCTTTTTTTTTTTTTTTGAGACAGAGTCTCTCTCTGTTGTCTCAGGTAGAGTGCAGTGGCATTGTCATAACTCACTGTAACCTCAAACTCCTGGGTTCAGGTGATCCTCCTGCCTCAGCCTCCCAAGTACCTAGGACTACAGGTGCGAGCCAGGACGCCCAGCTAATTTTTCTATTTTTAGTAGACAGTGTCTTGCTCTTGCTCAGGCTGGTCTCAAATTCGTGAGCTCAAGTGATCCTCCTGCCTCGGCTTCCCAGAGTGCTAGGATTATAGGCGTGAGCCACCGCGCCCTGCTAGTTTTACCTCTTAATATCCAATGTGGATGCCTTTTATTTCTTTTTCTTGCCTAATTTCCCTGGCTAGAACCTCTAGGGCAATGTTGAGTAGAAGCAGTGAAAGTAGATATCTTTGTCTTGCTTCTGATCTGAGGCGAAGCAACCTGCCTTTCACCGTAAGTGTGATCTCAGTTATGTGCTTTTTGTAGAAGCCCTTTGTCAGGTTGAAGAAGTTCCTTATTTCTAGTTTGGTGAGTGTCTTTTTCATGAAAGGGTAGTGGATTGTGTCAAATGATTTTCCTCCATCTGTTGAGACGATCATGTGCTGTTTGTCCTTTATTCTATTGCTATAGTATATTACAGTAATTCATTTTTGCATGTTAAACCGTTTCTGGAATAAATCTTACTTGGTCATGGTGTATAATCCTTTTTATATGTTGCTGGATTCTGTTTGCTCATATTTTGATGTGGATTTTTGTATCTATATTCACAAGAGACATTGTTTTCTATTTCTATTGTTTTCTTGTGATGTCTTTGGTGTTTGGAATCAGGGTAATATTGGCCTCATAGAATGAGTTGGAAAGTGTTCCCTCCTCTTCTATTTTTTGGATGAGTTTGTGAAGACTTGATATTAGTTATTTGAACGTTTAGTAGAAACCATCTGGGTCACAGCTTTTAGAAACAGCTGGAAAGATGGAAAGGGCTTGGGCTTGGGGACCTTGGACAGAGGCTGCTGAATTTGGCACACAGGCCTGTTCTGATTGGCATGCACATTATTTTAAGACATTTGAACAAACTTTTTAAAAAAATTAGCGATTTCACATAAAAATCCTGGTTTTCAGATTCTCTTGGAAAGTCAGAACCTCTGGCAACACTGGTCCCTGCTTATGCTGAATAGGGGCTGCCCTTTAAGAATGGCTCATGCTCACTGCGGTTTGCCACACTCCCCACCCCTCCCTGTTGTATCCTTGACGCCAAGATTGAGTGCCGTGTACCAATTGTATCATACTTATTCTTGGGACACTTTATTTATGTCAACTACACGGCCACTGTAGGCATTTGAGTTGATGCTGCCTGGTTTGCCCTTGCTGCGTCTTTGCTCATCTATAAAATGGAGACACTCATAATTCTTACCTTGGAGAATTTTGAGGAAGATTAATTGTGATGATTGTAGAGAAGTTTGGCATACAGAAGTCATTGAATACATTTACCTCTTGCCTTTTCCTGGCTGCATGGTATTCTGGTGCATGGCTGTGCATAATATATAGCATTCCTTCAATGGTGGACATATAGGTGGACTTCAATTTTCCCCTGTTTCACACCAGGCTGGAAAGGATATGCATGTACTTGACAGACAGTTTTGCATAGTGATTAGAGTATATTAGTTCTACTGGACTTGAATCCCAGCGGTGTGACCTCTTCTTATTCCTATCCTCTTGGAATGGTTGAGATGAGAGGGTGAGTGGGATGACCTCACATGTCATTTGAAGATATATCTGCAGTTTTGCGCACAGAAGGATGGGAAGGTCACAGGTGGGTGCAGGAGAAGATGCAAGAGTCTCCAGGCCCCTTCTGCAAATGTGAGAGCTGGCATGCCCTATCTCAAGATCTCTTCCCCACCCTGGGGTGTGAAGCCAAGTGTCAACTCACATGCATCTGACAGACTGACAGCTGGGCTGTCCGGGGAGATAAGCAAGCAGGTGTCAGGCAGAGGGAGGGAGGTGTCAACCACAGAGCAGAGCCAGGTGACAGCAGCCTCGACCCCACACTCAGCCCTGTCCTTAACCCTCTGAGCCAATGATGGTCCCAGACCCCCTCTTGACCTGGAGTCCTTACCTGGTAAACCCTTCAAAAGTGTCCACGTGACAGAGCTCCTGGACGCATGCACTGAGCAGGCTGACAAGTCAGCTGGCTGGCCTCAAGGTTGGAGGTGGCAGTGGTTATAAATTGAAGAAGTTTTTGAGGTTCTCAGGGAGGAAGTGGGGCTTCTGGCTGTGGTTTCATTGCCTCCCTTTCTTATTGCACGAGCCAGCCCAACCCCCTACCCCCTGACCCTACTGTGCTCCCCCAACCCCAGCCTCCTAATAGTAAGCTGTGCTGTGTGTACATCACTTTCTATTTCAGCAACGTTCAGTAAGCTTCTGATAGCCGGACTCTAAACTTCAAGGTCTGGGTCATATTCCTATGGGCTAGATTTCCAGAAACTAGTCCAATGCCTGATACATAGTTGGCAATCAGTAAATATGTGAATGAATGAAGGAGTGAATGAATGAATGACAATTGCCTGCAGGGTACCAGATGCTAATTCGGTACCTCATTTCCCCAATCTTTTTACTTGGGTCTCTGTCCATCTTGATTTTTCTGGGGGTCCTATGGCCCCTTCTACAATGACAACTGCGTGGCCCCTTTCACCTATTCAAAGGTCCGGCAGTTCCTCCCTGAGCTCTCCTTCCCCTTTGGGACTTCACAGCACCAACTTGGGTCATGTGATTCTCTTTAAATTGTATATATTTCAGATGTAGGACATGATGTTTTCATATACATATACACAGTGAAGTGACTACTACAGTCAAACAAGTTAACATATCCACATAGTTTCCGTGTGTGTGTGTGGTGTGTGGGTGTGTGTGTGTAGTAAAAGTACCTAAAATTACTCTCTTAGCAAATTTCCAGTGTACAATACAATATTACTAACTATAGTCCTCATGCTGTGTGTTAGATCTCTAGACTCGCTTATCCGACATAACTGCAGCTTTGTACCTTTGACCTTCATCTCCCCATTCCCCTCACTCACATCCCGCTCCCTCGCCCCTGGTAACCACCTTTCTACTCTCTGTTTCCATGTGTTCCAGTTGGGGTCACGTAATCTTGAATAAGTCACTTTCCTCTCTGTCAGTTTTCTTGCCTGTGAAATGGGAATAATGGCATCCGTTTTGCAGCGCCATCGTGCCGATCAAGCGAAACAAAGCACTCTGAAGAGCTCTGCACGGTTCCCGGCGCACGATGAGGGCTCACATGCTGGGAGCTATCATTAATATTATTGTGGTGTGTGGTCGGGAGTGGGGGCCAGACTTTTTGATGAGAGCAGTGACCCCCCCACCAGGGAGGAGGGGTCAGTGGACAAAGCAATGAAACTGATTGTAGTTGACCTCTCCAAGTGTGCTGCCCAAATTCTGATCTTCCAAAGTGAGCCAGGAGTAACCATCACAGTGTAACACTTTTCGGAAGCTGACTTGCAGATACTTGCCTAGCTAGATGTATAATATTGACAGTCACCCACATTTATCAAGTGCTTGCTTCAGGCCAGGCACCATCCTAAGGGTTTTACATGAATTAACTTGAGGAATCCTGGAAATAACTCTATGAGGCAAGTACTATTATTATCCCCATTTGACAACAGATGAGGAAAGAAGCACAGAGAGGTTAAGCGACTTGCAATAAAGTCACCCAGCTGGGATTAAACTCAACAAAGCTAATATTGGTTGGTTTTTTTTTTTTTTTTGGTGAGACAGTCTCTGTTGCCGGGGCTAGAGCGCAGTGGCGTCATCATAGCTCACTGCAGCCTCAAATTCCTGGGCTCAAGCAATCTTCCTGTCTCAGCCTCCCAAGGAGCTGGGGCTATAGGCGTGTGCCACTACGCCCGGCTCATTTTTCTATTTGTTGTAAAGACAGGGTCTCACTGTGTTGCATAGGTAGGTCTCAAACTCCTGTGAGCCTCTGGCCTCAGCCTCCCAAAGTGCTGGGATTCCAGGTGTGAGCCACCTCGCTGGCTAATATTCTTAACCACTCTGTATATTGACTCTGTACGGAGGTCCTTTCTAGCCTTGTATGGTAAAGGGAAAAACGAGCCCACCCATGTGTCCACCAACAGGAAAATGCTACATATTATGTCCGACCTTGCAATGAACACTACATAGTCAGGGAAAAGCAGGAGGCGGATATGTATATTCATGGCATGAAATGATGGCCACAATAGATTATTGGATAGGAAACCAAGCAGAACAATACGTATTGGATATTCTCATGGTTGTATAGACATAAAATTTTAAAAATACATTTACCTATTTGTCGGTTCATAGAAAAATGCCTGGAAGGATAAACAACAGTTCCCATTGACCACCAGGAAATTGTGAAGGAGGAGGAACTTTCATCCTTTGTTTCTGTATTCTCTGCTGTTTGAAATGTTTGCCACTAGTAGGTATTATTTTGCAACTAACAAAAGGAAGAAGAAAGTAAGTATGCAGTGAGCACCGAATCCTGAGAACCCAACACCCTCTAGCCCTGTCCCCTACTCCAGAGCGATCTCCCCTCAGAGGCCTCCCTAATGTCCCCCCAGCTCTGGAGGCAGCTCCATCCTGCTTCCCCTCCATGGGCACTTCCTGAGCCCACTCTGGTCACCCGTGACTTTCCTTGGCCAGGGTCTCTCGTCTGGGTCTGGGCATGTGCCCAGGCCCCTCTCTTAGAAGGCCATGGCCCTACCTACCTCTGTGCTACCTCCCTGGATATTGGGACAAGGTGACATCACAGTTAGGCCTGTGACATCACAAGGCATGGAGGCTGACAAGACAGAGGATCTGGCAGGGACCCGGGAGATGGAAGCAAGGAAGGGCTTGGCAGGTAGCGGCTGTTCCGTGTGGGAACTTGAGGGAGTATGTCCTCAGCCCACTTCCTGGGACATTTCTGGGCCAAGGCAGGGACTTTCAAGACTGGAGACCTGGAAACCTCCAAGACTATTTCCCTTTTTGGTTCTAACCAAGAGCGTATGCAGCCTGTTCTGAGAGTTGGGCGCAGAGTGTGATGTCAGGAGGGGGTGGTGCTGCAGATGGAAGGCAAAGGTGTGTGGGTCTGTCTCGGACGTGGGGGGATCTTCCTTCAGAGCCCAGCGACCCCCACCTCACTGGATTCCCAGCAAGACTGGACGGGAGACAGGCTTATGGCCTGGGAGTCTGGGGTGGGGGGCTCTAACTTCTGGAGAGTGGAGTTTTGGTGAACCAAGACTGCAAGTGGCACCGCGGGAGAAACTCCTCTATTAACCCAAAGGACACTGGGAGGGCCACTGGGGAAGGGGGCAAGGCTGGGGAGGGTGGGAACAGCATGCCAGAGGACAGCGTAAGAGGCGGAAATGAGGGGGTGGGCGTGGTGGTACGGGGCAGAGGCTGACATTGCCATAAGACAGCAGAGTCTGAGGTTTGGCATCAGAGAGCTCTTGGCTACTTGCTGCATGGCTCCGGGTGAGCTGCTTACTCTCTCTGAGCTTCTGTTGATCATGGGAATAATAAAATCAACCGCACAGGCGTATCGTGAAGACTGAATGTGATAACGCTTATGAAGCCGCCAGCACAGTGCCAGGCACGTGGTATGAGCGGTTTGTAAGGGTGGCTCTTCACTCTGATCCTTGGAATATTCCAGCCTGAGCCTTGTAGCTTCTTCTTCTGTTCTGGGCATGTATAATGCAGGATGCTTTGTTGTAAGCTACAGAAACCATTTCAGGGGGATTTAAGCAGAAAAGGAATTTATTTAAAAGATGCTGGGAAAGCTCACAGAAGGCTGGAGGGCGGGGCTTAGAGAATAGGGTGGATCAGGGGAGGCTGGAAGGAGCCAGGACCACAGCCGAATATCACACCCCAGGACCAGCCCAGCAAGGACTCTGCAGCCTTCTCTGAGCTCTTCTGTTTCCTCTGCTGCCCTGGAAGCTGGACGTGGCACCACAGCATTGGCAACGTGGCGTCTACACTGACCTGCCACCTCAGGGCCACTGGCTTCTGGTCCACATCTGGGTGGGGGCATCTGATTGCCCCCGTCCACGTGTGCCAGCATCTGTGCTGGGGACAGAGGTTGGAATTAAGTATCCAGCCACTTTGGCTTTTGTAGTGGAAGATGCCTTTTGCTCCCTCAAGATTCATGTGGGGGAAAAGTTTCAGATGCTATTCATCCAGAAACCTAACACATGTCTACACGGGAAACAAAAGTGATTTGACAGTGGTCCCTGTGCTTGAGATGCTCACAGACACATAGGCAAATACTTTTGGTGGGGAGTGATGGAGGCAGCTGCGGACGTACGTGGCAGCTCTGGGGGCTGAGCTGGCAGAGGGACACCAGCAACACGTCCCAGCCGTGGTGGACAGTCCGAGACAGCCCTGTTTGCTTCAGGTCACCTGGGTGGCATGGCTGGGGTGGAGACTGATGACTGAGGGGAGGGGCCGTGTCCCCCTGGGCCAGACTTGGACACACTAGAATCTGTGTGAGGCCCTGCGGGTGACGCACCTTGCCATGCTCACAGGAATAATGAAATCACTCGGGCTAAAAAGCTGCGCCCTGGCTGAGGCCTGCCTTTCGTATCTAGTCACGCTTTACACCCATTTTACTGCGACCTTGAATTATCTCTTGCCCTCTTGGGGCCTCAGCTTTCTATCTGGACCAGAGGATAGACTTTCTCAGGATCAGGAGATCCGAGATGGGACCAGGAGGAGGAAGACGTGTTTGCTGCTCTGGGAGACCACTTGCCTGCTCTATTCTCTGTTTTGTTCCATATCCTTCTAGGTTCCTGTTCTTGTCTCTGCCTGTTCGTGTTTCTGCAACCATCTCTGCCTCTTCTGTCACCATCTCTGCCTGTTCCTGTCCCCGTCTGTCACCAACACTGTCTTTGTTGTCATCAATGCCTGTCTCCATCTCAGCTCGGCCCCTATCCCCAGAAGGACCCCACCTCCAGCCTTTGAGCCCTGCTCTGTCCCTCTCCTGTTCAGCCTTCTGGGTTCTCTGAGATCAGAGGTAACTCCCTTCCCACCCCCAATACACACACTTCTCAAAATTCCAGCAGCCCCAGTTCACTGCCATCCAAACCCGGGAGTGGACCTACAGCGTTGCTGTGGGGGGCAAAGCCTGGGCAGACGGCTCCGCCTTGTCACGTCTTGCAGAGCTCCCAGGACTGCCTGCTCGCCCCCCTCTTCCTATTTGTGGCAACTTCAAATGTAGCACCTTCCTGTCATCTCTCACACCCATGGGACCTCAGCCACAGGCAGCTGCTGCCCGCCTGCCCACCCTGCTTCCTTCCTGGCCAGGGCACCGCTGCAGAGCCAGGAGAGCCCACGGCCCCTCAGGGGCCACGGTATTTGTTTCGAGACCTGAGGCGGGGTCGGGAGGAGAGAGGGAAGGGAGAGGGGTTTGGAGGTCTGAGACCCTGGGGGGCAGGTTTTAGGGTCTGAGGACATATGGGGTTAAGCGGGGAAGGGAGGTCACTGAGGGGACAGGGAAGGGGTCTTGGGCATTTGCTGGGCTGAGGTGATCCCTGTGCTGTGTGACCTCAAGTGACAGATGGTAGAGGAGCAAGGTGCTGAGTTCTCAGGGCATCCTCCCGTCCGGCCAGTCAGGGCACCTGGGGACTCTTGGCTCACTCTCTCAGGCTTTGTCCGTGGCCAAGGTGTGGAGCCCGGGCAGTCTGGGCGACGGGAGTGTCCACAGCTGCCCAGAGGAGCTGTCTGGGTGAGCTGGGATGCGGGACTCCCCTTGGTGGGGAGCCTCTGGTTGGTAGAGTTAGGGACATCTCACAGAACAGGGGTGGCTTCTCAGTTCTTGGTGATCCTGAGGAATCTGGAATGTTCCCTCAGATCTCTGAGCTCACTTGAAATTAACCTCCATGAGGACCTTCCTCTCTCCTCTTAGTACAGCTCTGCTCCTCCCCTGATTGGTTAGTCTGCATCTCCTTCCCACACCTATCAGGAGAGCATCATTGGCTTCCACATGTCAGCACTAAGGCAGTCCCTGCACAGCCACCAGTACAGCCCTCCCATTTTGCAGATAGGGAAACTGAGGCCAGAGAAAGTGAATGGCTTGTGGTCACACAGCATATTAGTGGAAGAGCCAGTCCTAGAACCCAGACTCCTATTTGGAGGACTTTCACAGCTTACCTGTGACTCACCTGTCTTCCCAGCAGGTAGAGGGGACATGAAGGGAGAACCAGCTGCTCAACTGGGTTATTGCCACAAGACCAAGGCCTTGGGGGAGATGAGGGGCTCTCTGTCCCGAAGCCTGGACTTTCAGCTCTGCCAAGGTGACCAGGTAAGGGGGTCTCAGCCTTATCTTTGTGGGTAATCTCCTTATGTTGGGAGGTGACATTAGGAAGAAGCAGGGGATGTCTGAAGGGGCCTAGATCCCCATCCTCCCTAGGCCCGAGCACCTCCTGCCCCAGGCACATCATGAGGATGTGCCCTTGAGGGGCCAGAGACCCTCTCCCCATGCCCGGGTTCCAGACTCTCCTGTGGGGGAAGAAGGGGAAGGCCGATGCAGAAGAGTGGTTGTATGACCAAGGCCTTGGGTCTTAGGGAAGGGGGGTCAGGGCCACCCTGTGGGGTTGACAGTCTTGGATAGGAATTTTCTCCAGGTTCCCTCTGGCTCCATTCAAAACACAGTGGGTGGTCTAAGACACACTGGGGACCAGGGTGGTCGGCC
>NW_012147941.1:2789197-2815055 GCF_000956105.1 Propithecus coquereli
TAGGGGGTGGTGAGAAAGTCCTGAGGGAAAGAAATCTTTGGATGAGGGAAGAGGAAGCCACTTGAGTGACAGATATGGGGTGGGGGAGTGTCTTAGCTTCTTCTCCCCTTTGGAAACCACACTAGGGGTGGTGGCATCTAAGGGACCCATGGAGTCCCAGCCACCAGCCCCAAGCCCCTTGCCCCCTGCCCTCCAGGTCTTCTCAGCCTGCAGGCCACCTGCAGACACAGTGGATGCTCATGGCCCGTCCTGTGCCAGCTGGTTGTGCCCCTTGCCACTGGCACCAGCCAAGTCTTCCCTGCTGGCCTGCCCCCAGGGCCTGGACCTATACCTGTGCACCCTGCAGCCGGCAGCCCTGGGCACAGACCCGCAGGGTCTCAGAGAGGACGCCTTAAGCATGAGTAAGACCAGGGCACGGCGCTGCACCGGCACCTTGGTGGAGGCTGGAGGCGGGGGTGCTGCTAGGTTCCGAGATGGGAGGTGGAGGGGACGCAGTGTCCCTGGTGATGACAGAGCCTCAGGCACACTTTATTTCCACATTTTGGCCTTGGAGTTCTGGCCTGAGGGTGCCAAGGGGCAATCAGGTGGTGACACTTGAGCCAGAGGAGGGGGAAGGCAGTGGCTTTCTCAGGCACGCGTCTGGGAGCTGGAGTAGACATAGCCGAAGACACAGGGGTGAGGATGGTGCTCTGTCTGCCTACAATGTCTGAGCTAGCGGGGTCTTTCTTCTAAGATAAGAGCACTGGACTGGGAGTCAGGGAACTGGGGTTGGAGTCCTGGTTCTGCCCTCGCTAGTTCTATGACCTTGGGCACGTCCCTGAGGCTTACTTCCTTCATCCATAGATGCGAGATCTCATCTATACCTATGTTCTAGGTTTGCTGCATTGTAATATTGCAATACGCCATTTCCTTAAGCAACTGTGACCCCCCGGAGGGCAAGGACTATCTGCTGTGTCCTTTATTTCTGGGACCCCAGCACAGAGCACAGAGTGAAACAACTCTGTAGAGTTGAGTGAGTGAATAAATGAGGCTCAAGCAGACAATCTACTTTTGAATAGTTTTTTCTTTTTAGTATTTTACTTGTTATTGCTGCTAGCTTTACTCCTGCCTCACTGCTGTTGTACCCCAGCTTCCCTGGCTATCTCTTCTTCTCTTACCTCCTGAATATTTTCATGCCTCAGAACTCAGCTCAGAGCCCTCTACTCTCCCGTCCCCTCCCCTCTTCTTGTCTTCTTTTCCTTCCTTCTCCCCTCCCCTCTCCTCTTTTTTTCCTCTTCTCCTCCCCTATTCACTTCATCTAGAGCAGCGCTGTTTGATAGAACTTCTTGCCGTAATGGGAATGTTCTATACCTGCGCTGTCCAATACTGTACCTATACCATTGAGCACTTTAAATGTGGCTAGAGGGACTAAGGAACTTAATTTTTTTTTTTTTTTAAGACAGAGTCTTGCTCTGTCATCCAGGCTAGAGTGCAGCGGTGGAATCATAGCTCACTGCAGCCTCAAGCTCCTGGGCTCAAGCGATCCTCCCACCTCAGCCTCCCAAAGCACTAGGAGTAAAGGCATGAGCCACCGTGCCCAGCCTACATTTTTTATTATACTTATTTTAATTAATATAAATGTAGTCACATGTGTGCAGCGGTTGCCACAGCAGATCTAGCATCACCTTTATGTGATCTCATCTGGGCCCATAGCACCCAAATTTCTGTCTCCAGCTCAAATTTCTCCTTTAAACTCTAACCCAATTTATCCATCTGTCCACTTGACTTCTCCACCTGGATGTCTAATAGGCTTCTTGAATTTTTTTGTCCCCCTGAAATTGTTAAGCACTAAGAAATGCTAGCAGCTTTCATTGACAAGTGCGCCTGCAGACCAGGAAACTGAAGCCCAGAGAGGGGCGGCAGCTCGCCTAAGTTGCCCAGCAGGCTTGCAGACTGCAGCTTTCCCAACCCTGAGCTGAGCGGGCTTGATAGGGAACAGAATTTTGCCCCAGGCTGTGGGGTCCTGACCTTCTTCCTTTTCCTGCTCAGAGCACCAGCCACCAGGGCTGCACGCCAGCTCCACCGATGACGAGAAACTCACAGCCAAGTGCCCACTGAGCAGGGACAAGATGGGAAACCAGCCTGAAAAAGCTGACAAGGGGACCCTCAGACCAGCCTTCTCTCCTCACGACAGCTCTTCCTCACCCCCCTGGCAGAAAAGAAAGAGCCCTAGCCCCTTGGCTTTCTGCCCCTGCCCGCCTCCTGCCCCCTTCTCCAAGGAGCTCCCATTCCATTTCTACAGACCCTTCTACCCTGGGCACCCACTTCTCCTGCCTCCACGCTACCTGTTCACCTATGGGGCCCTACCTTCTGTCCAACGTCCCCACCTCTTCATGCTGCCCCAAGACACCTCCTACCCCACCATGGCTGTGCCCAGTTTGCTGATGACAGTCCACGAGCGTAGGCACCCCAGCGCCCCGACAAACACCCTGCTTCCCTACCCAGGGGCCTGCCAAGACTCTGGCCAAGCCCTGCCCTTCCAGGCCCAGAATCCAGGCCCTGGAGCTGCTCCAAGCTACTTCCCAGGGCTGGAGTGTGCTGGTGTGGTGGCCCCAGTGAAGCGGGCCCCACTGGGCTCCCAGACAGGCACGGCAGCCCTGCCTTACCCGCTGAAGAAAGAGAACGGCAAAATCCTGTACAAATGCAACGTGTGCAGCAAGAGCTTCGGGCAGCTCTCCAATCTCAAGGTACCTGCCTCCTGGGCTCTGCTGCTCCCCTCAGCCTCCTGTAGTGACACCCTCCTCCGGGACCACCCCGCCTGCTTCTAGAAGCAAGGACCTCAAAGCTAGAAGGACCCCTGGGCAGCCTGGTTCATTTGGGTGGAGAAACAGACTAAGATGGCACCAAAGTCCTCATTGCCCTAGAAGACTGTCTATGAGATCATCTAAGTTAAAAATGGCGAAACTGAGGCTCCTAATGGGCATTTGTCCAAGGTTACTTTGATTTAATGATGGTGCCCGGCTTTGATCTGTCTCTCAACCTCTAGTGCAAAGCCCTTTCCAGGACAACAACCATCCTTTTGGATTCCCAGTAAAGCCTCTTTTTTATTTTTTTTGATGGCCTGATGGGAGAATGGGTAGATTTTGGTGAGTCTAGATCTCACCCTGACAACCAGCTTTTTTCAAGTGAGATCCCACAAACCAGCACCGGCGCTGTTGGCCTCATCATCCACATCTCCCAGCAGGGGGCGCCCGTGGGCGCATCTCTGTATGTTAGCACGGATCGGAAGCTCTGCACAAGTGGGCTCGCGCTGAGGTTGAGGATACGCTATGGTTACTGGGGGACAGCTCTACTGTATCCAGTGGGGCAGGAGTTCTTAAACTTTAAATAAGCCTCAAACCAAGCTGGAGAGCTAGTAAACATGCAGATTCCTAGGCCCCAGCCCAGAGTTTTTTGATTCCGCAGGTCTAGGGTGGGGTCTGAGAATCTGCATTTCTAACATGTCCCCAAGGTGAGATACCAGTGCTGCCAGTCTGTGGACCACGCTTTGAATAGCACTGCTCCAGGGTATACCAGGGTTACCCCTTACCACGCCTTGGGACCCTGCCATCTCCCCTGCAGGGCAGCAGAAAGAGGAGTATCCTGGGGGTGATAGGCCTGGAGGGAGGTGACAGAGAGGCAGGGGATTGAGAGGCCTGGATACCAACAAGGGGTCCTGCAGGGATATGGGCAGAGATTCGGAGGGTTCCCCAGACCCTGCTGGGCGCTCTGGGCAGTTGGCAGCGTTTCTCCCACACCTGGTCCAGGTCCACCTGCGTGTGCACAGTGGCGAGCGTCCATTCCAGTGTACCCTGTGCCAGAAGAGCTTCACCCAGCTTGCCCACCTGCAGAAGCACCACCTGGTGCACACCGGGGAGCGGCCCCACGAGTGCCCGGTGAGATCCTCCTCCCCCTCCCCTGTACTCCGGCAGGCTGGTGGGGAGTTCTAGGCCCCTGGGGGGATGGCACCTGCAGCCTCCATTCCCCGGTCCTTCTGAGCAAATGGAGACAGGAAAGAGGAAATGGGGGGGAGCACAGAGAGTCCAGTGTACGTGAAAATGATCCCTCTCGGCCTGGAATGACTGATGTTGGAGGTCACTCCCAGGGCCTGGAGCAAGAATAGAGACATATGTCTGTGGGGGGAGAATAACAAAGTTGGGGGTCCTGGAGGGTGGATACCCGTTACCCACCTCCCAGGGCTGTCGGAGGAGTTAATGCTGTAATGTATGCAAGTATCCGAGTAGGAAAACCATTAGATCAATGTTAGCTCCCTCCTGTGAGGGAGCCCAACCACATCCCTTGGGAGGTTAGAAGAGCAGGGATTCTTTCCCGATTTTACAGGGGCAGAATGAAAGCAGTGTAGTGGCTGAGTCTGGGCTACAGAATCAGGCTACCTGTGTTCAAATCCCAGCTCTGCCTCCAACTTGCTGTGTGACCTTTGGCTAGTGGCCTCACTCCTCTGAGCCTCTGCTTTCTCACTATAATACAGGAGTTGTACTAGTACTTAGTCATGCTTCGTCTGGGGAAGACTACATGAAACCAATCCCTGGCATGTGGCAGCCACCAGTCAATGTTCATTACATCCACTGAAGCTGCAGCCTCACACATAAGGTTTCTATGTGATTATCTCATTCAGCCCCCTATACCTATGAGGCTAGGTATTAATAATCATATGTTACCAATGAGGAGAAGACTCAGAGAGAAGTTAGTTATCCAAGCTCACACAGAGAGTAGCAGGACACTAACCCAAGTCTGCCTGGTTCTGACATGCGGTCACTGAGGGTTCCAGGGAGAAATCATCAGGAAAAGCTTCCGGGCCTACATGGACAGGGACGGGGGTCCTATTGGAGGGTGTTTCCCAAATGGGGAGGGAGCACAGAACTCCTGAGTCCCCAGGGTCAGAGCTGATGCCAGTGTTCCCATCAGACATGCCACAAGCGCTTCAGCAGCTCCAGCAACCTCAAGACCCACCTGCGCCTGCACTCAGAGGCCCGGCCCTTCCAGAGCAGGGTCTGCCTGAGTCGCTTCTCCCAGCACGTCCACCTGAAGCTGCACCACCGGCTGCACGCCCCAAGGCCCTGCGGCCTGGCTCACACCCATCTGCCTCTGGCCTACCCTGCCCCATGGCACCAGGGAGCACTAGATCTTGTGGTGGTGCCATCAGAGAAAGAGATGGGCTGGGACGTGGGCAGGGTCAAAGTGTCCTTGGCATCCCAGGGAAATCAAGAGCAGCCAGCCTGAGTGGCGGTGCCAGGACTGCCCTGCAGAGGGGGCCGGGGAGAATAATTAAAGGATTTTCTCTCTAATGAGTTGAGGCCTCCTAAACTTCAACCGTGGACGGGGAAGCCACCGTGTATTCGCAGGCCCCACACTCCACGTGGGAGCAGGTCAGGGGACATAACTGGAGGGGGGAAGAGCCCGTGCTGCCAGTGCCTGGGGTGGGTGCCTGCAGCCATCTACCTCCAGCTGCATGTGGGTTTCACTCCCTGTCTGGGACCTGTCTGGGACCAGGCCTCCATCTCAACTCACCGTTGGACAGTCCAGCCCCCCAGGACTCTGCGCGGTGCAGACTGTGCTGCCCAGCAGGGGCACATTGCCCTGTTTCCCAACGGCTTTTCCAAACCCTGTCCAGTGTCTCTGCTGCCTCCCACCACCTTCTGGTCTCACAGTTCTTTCGTGGCCACAATGTCCCCTCGGCCACACTCCCTGCATGGCCGGGGTGTGGGGTGGTGCTCCTTGTGGGGTAACGAGGAAGGAGACACAAGGTGTCAGCGTCCACTCATGGCCAGCAGCACGAAGTCATCCGTGTGCCGGGACCAGTCACCACAGAGGGCAAAGGGCTAACAGGGTGCCAAGCTCAGGGAAAGGGGTACAGGTAGAGGAGAACGGGCAAAGAAACTGAGGAGTGGGGACTCTCCTGAGAGCCCGTCTCCCTGCAGGCCCAGGGGACCCCCTCAAACGTGCAAGTTGTTCCCCATCCCCACTCCTGAGTCAGAGAGGCAGCGTCAGGTGGAAATGGCTATGCCTGGCAGGCAGGAGGCCCAGGCTGTGATCACAATAAATGATAGCTATTATTAAATAAGACAGTAATTTTCAGACCGAGTGGGGCTCTCTGGCAGACTTCCAGCAGGGGCAGCGTCCACACCCCTGTGGGGACTCAGTGCTGCTTCCCCACCGCGGTGCTGAACCGGATTCCCGCTGTGCTTAGTAGCTGTCTCCTAGGGAACCCAGCATGGTAGGGCAAGGGCAGGGTGGGCTCCGGCCCCACCGGTTCCAAGCCCACCTCAGTCACACCTTGGGCCCCGCGCGGCACACCAACCACTCGCGTTAGGCCCCGCCCAGTCGGCGAGACCACGCCCGTCCCTGGCCCTCGGCCCCGCCCCGTGGTCTAGCCTCGCCTGCTCCTGGGCGGTGCCCCTTCGCTCGGCCCCGCCTCCCGGCCCTGCTCGCCCCAGGCCCCTGTTTCCCAGCCCGCTTCGTGCAGGTCCAGCTCCCGGCTGGTGCCCTGAGTCGGCCCCTGCCTCCTCCTGAGGCCTGCAAAAGTAGCACGGCCAGGGCGAAAGGAAGGCGTGGGGGCGTGGGCTCAGGCGGAGGGTCTAGGGGCCGCGGTCCGAAATGGGGGCGGTGTCCTCCAGGGCGCGTGCCCTGCCCTAGGGCACGGGCAGCATCTGGGTCTGATCCCCGCCCGCGAGGGCTGCGGGTGGGGCGGCTGTTTGCTCACTGGCGCGGCCGGAGGAGGCGTTTCTCCGCAAATGCAGCGGATCCGGGTGGCCCCGGCTGTCAGGTGTTCAGACGGCCGAAGCCCCGGGCCTTGTCCTTGCCATGGCCGAACGGCATGGGGATCTGGGGGCCCGCCTGGCCCGCCTCTTGGCCGGACTAGGGGTCCGGAGGGAGCGCAGGGGGAAGGAGACCTCGGAGGAGGCCACATCCGGGGATAGGTGAGGGGAGATGGAGAAAGGCCGGGTGGGGCGCCCGGGGCCCTAGGGGTTGTGTGTATGTGTGCGCGCGCGCTAGAGTGTAGTGACTGATCAAATAAGCGGGTATGGGTATCTTAAAGCATAGGAATATGTGTCAGCGTGCCACAATTTGGGGTGTGAATGTGGAACTGTCCCTTGTGCTCTTTTATAACTTTAAAACATTTACCATTTCCTAAGTCAGGCAGGCGGCCTAAAGACAGTAATTTCCTCTCCAGACAAAGTTTAAAGGCAAATGTAGTAGTTCCTCCCTCCCCTGTGGACTTTGAGTCTCACATCACAGGCTAATGTCTTCATGTCCCTTTGTCACTAGTACGAAAGGTTCCAGAGTCGTCTTAGGCTGCACCGCGTTTCCCTTAGATGCCACGGAGAGGTTTTCCCCGTTATCCCTCCGTCTGGAGATCACTCAAGATTGTAACAACAATCAGCCTTTATTTGCTGCTTGCTTCGTGGTTTACCTGGATTATCTCATGTAATCTTCACAGCAGCCCCATGAAGCAGGTATTCCGTGTGATTCAGATACAGAAATGGAGGTTCAGAGAGGTGAGGTCACCTACCCTAAGCCACACAGCTGGGAAGTGGTGGAGCCAGGATAAGGGCTTAGGCAGTCTGACTCCAGAGCCCACATCCTGAAGCTCTGTTGCCTTCAGAGACTGCCACACTGCATGCAAGCGCAGCCAGGCTCCTAACCCTAGGTGCCACTGGTCGTGTGACCTTGAGCAGATTGCTTCACCTCTCCAAGCCCATGCCCAGATAGCTGATGGAAGAGTGGAAGGAAAAACGCCCTGTGGATGGCCGAGCTGAAAGGCTGGGAGGGCAATAGTGAAAATCCAAGAGAACCCCAGGAGCTCACAGGCCCTGTATCCCGGAAGAGCGTGGGTTGTGCTCTCAGGCATGGTGTTTGTGTGTGTCTGCGCAGTTACTGGGCAATTTGTTCTGATCTTATCGTGGCACAGCTGTCTTCAGCCACCCAGGAGGGGTGGGGGGCGTGGTGGGGGCAGAAAGAGGGGAGGAATTTGTACTGCTCTCTCACCCTAAAGAGAGGGGAGGGGACGGCCTAGCCACCCTATGCCTGGAAGCCTGAGTGCCCTGGGGTGCCCACACCCTGCCAGTGCCCTGCCCGCCCCCGCCTGAAAGGCACGCCCTCTCCCTTTACCCTGTCTGGCAGAAACCTGCCCTATAGGCCCAGGCGGCACTAGGAGAGAAGGAGGCGGGGTTGGAGGCACAAGTGAGTCATGGGTGGGGAGGGCAGAGGAGGGGCTGTACAGGCTCCTGGCAGGGCTAGCGTGATGACACATGCCATACGTGCACTTGCACTCAGTTCTCACCAGCCGTAGGAATGGGACCCCAGTGCTGAGGTACAGGCCTCTGATTGCTGGGGTGGGGGCCCCGAGGGCACGGAAGAGGAGCCAAGGCATTTCCCCATCTTTCCCCGATTATTGCCGTGATGTCCAGCCAACCTTTGGAGTGGGAGTCCTAACTCCAGGAGTTCTAACTCCAAGGCTCATTAGTTGCGACTCTGAGCAAGTCACTTCACCTCTCTGGGCCTCAGTTTCCTTATCTGAAAAATGGGGGCACTAACAGCCACCTTCTAGGATTCTTGTGAGGCTTAAAGGAGATCATGTAGGCACAATATTTAGTGCAAAGTTTGGCACACGGGAAGGCATCGGCAAGCTCTGAATTATCAGAGCACTATTCTTTCCCTGTATTCTAGCCCAGATACGGGGCTGGTCCCCATTTTTGATCCAAGCTCATTCTTTCTTTGCCTCTGGGGATGGAGTGGACAGGAGCGGGAGGGAGCAGAGAGGAGGCTGACACATAGGCCTTCCACCGAAATGTTTTAGGAGCTCATCCTGCTGGGCCATGGGCCCTGAGAGAAGGTAAGGGCAGAGGCTGGGTCCAGTGTGGGGGAGATGGTGTTGAGACAGGAGAAGGCTACTTCATTCTCTTCCCCCTGTGCTTCCTTCCCAGGCCTTGGAGTGGCCAGAGTTGCCCTGACCTGGCTCAGGGCCAGGGCAGCACCAGCAATGTCAGCCTCAAGGTAGGAGAGAAGCCAAGGGGGGCGGGCGACGACAGCTCTGGGAGGGCTGGGCAGGCCCTTAGAACCCTGACTTACAAGTCAGACAGGTGGAGTTCCAGTCCTCCCTCTGCTACTGATCCACTATGTGACCCTGGGCAGATCACTTCCCAGCCCTGAACCTCAGTGTCCCCATCTGCAAAATGGGGACAATAATGCCTCTCTTTC
The DNA here is from genome assembly GCF_000956105.1 of Propithecus coquereli. NCBI lineage: Eukaryota > Metazoa > Chordata > Mammalia > Primates > Indriidae > Propithecus > Propithecus coquereli. The sequence continues at coordinate 2,798,435 of NW_012147941.1, forward strand.
AGGGCTATCATGAAAATAAAGTAATGGAAGTGGAAGGCCCAGCATGGATGGGGCCTGGACCTTCCATAGGAAATGTGACTTCCTAGTGCTGGAGTCCTCAGGGGAGGCATGTAGGGGCAGTACCTGTTCCCAGGATCCCCTTCTCCCCATCCCCTTCCTCAGTCTGTTTCCCCCACTTCCTGGCATGGCCCCCCTTCTGGCCACAGTTTCCCCATCTGCAGTGGAGACCTGAGCCATGAATCGGACAGTGACAAGGTATTCTCCCCTTGGAGGAGCAGAGCAGCCTCCGCTGGAAGTGGCTCAAACAGTCACGTGTCTCTTTTTGGTCCTGAATACCAACAGTAATTACTAGAGTGTAACTGAATACTCGTTATGTGTTGGGCGCTCTGCACGGATTATCTCATACCATCTGCACCGCACTCCCAGAAGGCAGGTACTGTTAATATCATACCCATTTTACACACGGGGAAACCGAGATGCAAGCGGTATCACAGCTGGGCGGCAGCAGAGCTGGGATTCAAGCTCAGGCCGCCCCGATCCAGGCCCCCACATTGATCACGGTGCTCTTTCGTCTCTTGTGTTCAGTCCCTGGGGAATGAGAGGCTGCATTTATTTCATAGATGAGTAAATTAAGGCATTTGGGATCAAGGACCCCCGCTAGGAGGAATTTTGACCCCAAATTGGGCTCCTTTGTTGCCAAGGACACAGCCCCTCCCTTCAAACTGGTGGTTTGGGAGGCAGTGTCCATGTGAGTCTGGGATCCTGAGTGCTCATCCACACAGCCAGGCTGAACCCCCAGGGGAAGAGAGAGCAGACAGAAGTCAGGTGTTGTCTGACTTTCAGGGGAACCCTCTTCCCTGGCTCCCTCATGTCCCAGGTACACCTCTATGCCCAGGTACCTCCTCCCAGGTGTGCTGTGGGAATCAGGCTGGGAGGCGCCACGGGAGGTGGCTGCAGGCTCTCTGGTAGCCTGGAGTGGGCAGAGGCCATGGGCACTTGAGGCAGGCGTGCCAACGTAACCCCTAATCCCCAAGGCAGCTGGTGCCAAAGGGCCAGAGGCCTATGGACGCCTGGGAAAGCGCAGTAGGCCTGTGGGGAAGCTGAGATCACCAGCCTTTGGGAGGCATGGCCAGGCCCTAGTGCCTTGTCACCTGGAAGGCAGTGTGGCACCTGAGAGTTGGGAGCTCTCTCTGCCTTGCTGTGTGATCTTAGCCATGTCCCTGTCCTCTTTGGGCCGCGCTTTCCTCATGTATAGCATGGGAAGGGGTGAGTCGTGCCCCTTTGTCCAGCCCTGGTGGCCCTGGCAGCCTCTCCTTAGGGCAGCTCAGCTTGGTGTCAGAGCCTTGCTTAGCTTTGCAGTGCCAAAAGGGCAACCCTGGGTGCCTGGAGGGCAGGGGAGACGCTGTCACCATGCCCCTGCCCCTCGTGACACCTGCTCCTACTTTCCCCAGGCCCAAGGCCAGAGCAGCTCAGAAGGGGACCTCCGCGCAGGCAGCCATGGTGGTTTCTGGATTTGGAAGCGACAGCCCATCTCAGGGGGGCCCGCTCAGCCCCTGGGGCGCCTACAGAGGCCAGCTGTGGGCAGTGCCTCTGACCTGGCCAGCCATGCCTCCATGGGGCCTGAGAGCCTGGCACTGGCTGTGGCCTCAGCAGAGCTTGCTGGTACCAGGCAGCCCTCATTCCCGGGGCCCACTCCCGGACATTGGGAACAGGGATCTCCAGGCTGTGCCCGTCAGCAACCCCCAGACACAGCCCCAGAGGTCCCTCGGAGGCCTGAGCCATCCGGCAACCTGGAAGACGCACCCCTGCTGCCCCTCCCAGCCTCCTTCTCCACGGCCAAGGGGGCAAAGGGCAAGCCTGGCACCCCAGGGCCAGCACCACCGGAGCCAGCTCAGACCCTACACATGCGTCCCTCTGCCAGGAGGACCCGCTACTGCATCACTGTCACTCTGCAGGGGCTCAGGCAGGCACCCGGGCAGGAGGGTGAGGAACCGGCCCAACCAGCTCCACACCCCTGCGGCCCTGAGGAATCCAGGGGCTGGCAAGAGCCTCCCCAGGGGCCACGCCCCATCACGGGGTGTCGGACAGCCCAGCCCTGGGAGCCTCGGCTGAGAGTCCAACCGCATCAGGGCAGCACGGCCCAGCAGCAGGAGCTCCGGGCCGGCCGGACACCTGGGTCCCTACACAGACGGTGAGTGGGGGTCAGTCCCCGTGTGGGGTGATGGTGGAGGGGAGACTGGCCTCTTGGGTCTCTGCCTGTTCCCTGGGCTTCTCCAACTCAAGGCCCATTCATTCAGCGCCCTGAGCGTGAGCGACTCTGCCACCCCTCCTGCCTTCTCTCCTCCCCTCACCCACAGGCTACCTCCTAAAACCCCTGCTGCTCTCCCCTGCCCTCCCAAGGAAGGAGAAAGCCTGTCCCAGAGACAACGGGCAGGTCGGGGGTCACCTTCTCCTCAGCAACACTCACCACTGCCCAGTTCTGTTCAGGAGACCACAGACCCAACCTAGGAATAGGCACCCAGCCAAGTTGCTGGGTGTCCTGGGGCAAGTTGCTCAACCTCTCTGGGCCTTGGGTTGTTGAGTGGATTTGGTGGCTAGAGATGAGGAAGGAGGAGGTGGTTACAGGAACATGCTTTGAACTCTAGAGAGTTGAGCTACCAAAATAGCAGGGATGCTTATTAATTACGTCTCAGTGGCAGCAATAATTACCCAACCTGGCTCTGCGCTGGCAGCCACAGGAACAGGCGTCAAGATTCCTAAACCCTGGATTTTTATTTGACTCTCCTAAATGACTCTCCTAAATCTGGTGGGTTCAGAGGTAGAAGGATGGGTCTCCTAAAACTCGCTGAGGAGGGGTGAACGTGGGACCTCCATAGGACAACCATGCGGGGCACGGCCTCAGGCGGGGGGTTTTGAAGGCTTCCAATGATAATGGGGTGGCTGTCACTTACATTTTGTTTTCTAAGCATGACTTTATTTAATCCACACAACAGTCCCATGAATCCCACACCCCGCCACCTAATTACAGTAGGGAACTAAGGCTCAGAAAGGTTAAGTCAGTTGCCCAGTCAACTTGAAAGTGAAGGAGCCAGAATTTGAACTGAGGTTTCTATACCTCCAGTGCCTGTGCTCTAAGCACTGCGCAGCCTGCCCCGCAAAGAGACCTCTTTGGCCCCATGCAGAGAGCGGAGGGCTGAGCAAGGTTGCTGTTTGGACTCCAGAGTTTTCTGGGATCCCATGGCGGTGGATATGGGGACATTATACTAGGAGAGGCAGAGTCAGAATCAGGGATTCCTGGGTCCTCTGGGCAGGGGTGCAATGTGTTTGTCCTATGACCAAAAAGAGGGAGATGTGGGACCCAGGCTGGCTCTGAGACCCGCATGGATGCCCCAGCAGGGGGTGGGAGGATGGGGGGGAAGCGCTGCAGAGAGAGGGAAGGAGGGTGGAGGAGGCTGACCCTGGAGGGGGGAAGGGGAAGAGTAGTAGGGTTAGCTGGGGGGACTCGGGGTTCTATCTGCCACTTCCTGGCTATTTTGGGCCCAGGTGGATAATGACAGGGTGGGAGGCTAGGGCTCACTTAGAGAGGGAGGCAGTTGACTCGACTTACTTTTGTATGTGGGGAAGGGATCTCTGGGCCAGGACTGGCAAATGTGGGGCAGGGGCAAGACACAGCGGGGGCCGCAAGTGGGAATGTGTAAGATAAGGGTGCATCCAAGTGTGTGTGCCCATGTTCAGGTGTGGGTGAATTTTAGGGGGAGGAGAGCTTGTGGCTGTGAATTGACTGTGTGCACATGTGTGTCACTGTGTCTGTGTGTTTCTCTGTGCGTGTACGTGACTTGGATATCTGTTGTATCTCTGAGCTTCTGTGTTTGTAACTCTGTGACTGTATGTTTGTGTTTCTTGGTGAGTGTCTGCGTGTGCGTTTGTGTGTGTCTGTGTGTCTCTGATTTTGTGTGTTCATGAAGGCATCTGGATGTATTTTCGTGCCTGTGTAACTCTGTGGGTCTGCGTTGGTGTCTGTCTGAGTCGGTGCGTGTGCCTGTGTGACGCGGCATGTGTTTGCCGGCATGTGGGCCTGTGGACTGGTTTGGCCTAGTTTGGGGGTGACTCACAGGTAAGGCGGGAGAATCCAGGACTTGTTGGGTTAGACAAGGCTCTTTCCCACACTCCCCCCGCCCCCTACTCAGCCTCTCCCTTCTCAGCTCCACACACCTTGTTTGGAGTTCACAGGTCACCCTGCCAACAAATCTGCTTCTGGTCTGGGGCCCCGGAAAAGAAAGGGCTCTGGGAATGAGTCCTTCTGCTGGCCCAGGAGAGGCAGCCTGGGTCATTGGGGTATGTCTTCAGAGCAAGGACAAAAGGGGGGAGCTATAGGCAGGCGCATTCCAGCATAATTTGGAGAACATTCTAGCAGTCATGACTGTCCAGGGATGGGGCAGGTGAACTGTCAAGTGGTGACCTCCCTGGCCCTAGAGGTATGCAAGAAGAAGCCAATGACCACATGCTTGTGGAATGAGTAACTGTCAGGGGTGTTGTCCAGGGTTTGGGTTGGGTTGGGAAAGGCACCGAATTCTGATTGTTGGAAGGTCATTGACAATATCTCATCTGATTATCAACGGCTTCCTTTAAAGCTGCTCTCCTGTTGCCTTGCCAAAGCCTATTGGGCCTCCCAAATGTTGTTCCTGCTTTTGCATCTAATTCTTTGATCTCTGGACTCCTAGGATACCACCTTCATGAGAAAGTTGGCTTTGGATGAGTTTAGCCAGGACCTAGCACATCACCTGACACAATTAGCACTGAACGAGTGAATGAATGAATGAATGAATGAGTTACTATCAGCACCATCAGGGACAAGGAGTCTCAGGGAAGGGTAGGTGGCTGTTACTATTATTCAGAAATGGAGAGAGACTCAATGGGGAGGACAGGGACTTGGGGGACTCAGCAAAGGGGTCAGGCTCCACGTGGGGGAGTCCCAGTAAGGAGGAGGGCGGTTCCATTGGGAAAGGGGGGCTCCGTCCTTAATGAGGACGGGGAGGTGGTTGGGGCCTCGGTGAAGGGCTAAAATCCAGGGCATTGGGCGTCTGGCTGTGCCTTGCTCTCAGGAAGCTCTGGCCTGAGGGAATGGGAACTTATCTAAGCCCCCACCTTCCGGGGCCCCCCAGACCCTGTCCCAGATGCTGTCATAGCCACCAGTGGTCCTGGAGTCAGGTCAGGCTTCCCTGGGCCTCAGTCCTTTTCATCTCTGCCCCTCATAAAACCTGAGTCATGGCTGGGCCATAGGGTAGGGTCAAAGTTCTGGATTTCACCAGCTCCTCAGGAGGGAGGGAGATGGAGAGGGGGGAGGGGAGTTGTGGCAGTGGGTCCATTTCTGGCTAGGGTGGGGGTTTTGGGGGCTGCCTCATGGAGAGGAGGAACAGAGCTGAAGACAGGCCAGCAGTGAGACTGGGACTGAAGAGGCTGATCTCTCTGGGGTCCTTGGGGTCTGAGAATAGGATTGCCTTGATCAGTGCAGTCCGGAGTGGGGTGGATAGCTCCTCCAGGACTGACGTGGCTTCCTTTAAAAGTAAACCCGCAAACCAAAGAGACTCAGTTTATCAGATAAATACATTAAGGTGTTTGGAAGGGTTGGGGCTCAAGTCTTTTTTATTTTTTTATTTTTTAGACAGAGTCTCACTCTGTTGCCCAGGCTAGAGTGTCACGGAGTCAGCCCAGCTCACAGCAACCTCAAACTCCTGGGCTCAAGCGATCCTCCTGCCTCAGCCTCCTGAGTAGCTGGGACTACAGGCATGCGCCACCATGCCCGGCTAATTTTTTCTGCATATTTTTAGTTGTCCACCTAATTTCTTTCTATTTTTAGTAGAGACAGAGTCTCCCTCTTACTCAGGCTGGTCTCGAACTCCTGAGCTCAAACGATCCGGCTGCCTCAGCCTCCCAGAGTGCTAGGGGATTACAGGTGTGAGCAACCGCGCCTGGCCTGGGGTTCAAGTCTTGACTCTGCTACTGTGTGACTCTGGGCAAATTTCTTAACCTCTCTGAGCATTTTTAAAATCTCATCTGCAAAATGGAAATGTTTGTTTATAATGTGTTAATAATTTATTCTTTATGAGGTCTCAAGGTCATGGGATTCTTCTGAGAATTCAACAGGACACTGAACATAAAGCACTTAGCAAGGTGTTTGGCAGAGTAAACTCTCAATAAATGGCTGTTATTGCAACGATTAAAACAGAGAAATTTACCAGCAAGTTCTTAGGGAGTTGTCTTAGTCTGTTTCCTGTTGCTAATAACAGAATACCTGAAACTGGATAATTTATAAGCAACAGAATTGATTTCTTCCAGTTCTGGAGGTTGGGAAGTCCAAGGTCAAGGGGGTGCATCTGGTGAGGGCCTTCTTGCTGGTGGGTCTCTGCAGAGTCCTGAGGTGGTGCAGGGCATCACAGGGCAAGGGGTTGCGGTGCTAGCTCAGGTCTCCCTTTCCCTTCTTCTAAAGCCACTCCCATGATCACATTAACTCACTAATCCATTAATCCATGAGGCAATTAATCTATTCATGAGTGCAGAGCCCTCATAACCCAGTGGCCTCTTAAAGGCCCCACCTCTCAGTACTGCCACACTGGGGATTAAATTTCAACATGAGTTTTGGAGGGGCAGGTATTCAAACCAAAGCAGGAGCTTAGAGGGCTTCTTAGGCAGGTATTAGTATTATCCCCATTTAGTAAAGAAGGTTATGGGGACCCAGAGATCAAGGGAGGGTCAGAAAAAAAATAAGACCCAGGCCTCACCCTTCCAGGAGTGAGGGTGAGATGTGCTTTACTGATCGTCAGAGGAGTAGCAGGATGTGCCCAGAACCTTGGCCTAGAGGGTAGGAGGGAGGATGCCTGGATGTGAACTTAGAAGGCAGGAATTCAAACCCTACCTTGGCAACTGCATAGCTGCATCATCCTGAGCTGGTCACTCCTCTTCTCTGATCCTCAGTTTCTTCATCTGTTCCATGGGAGAAATAACAGTCCATGGAGAGAATTGAGGGGAAAGTGCATTTGTAAAGCCCAAAATGCCGTGTCCTGAGGAGCTCTGTTTAGACTTACACATGCACACAGACTTGCCCCACGCTCTGACTGTCATCACCACGTGCTCATGCTAGTACACGTGTGTGCACACCAGCTAAAATTTGGTCACAAATCTCCAAGGTGACAGCAGGAAGTTTATGAGCCAGGGTTTTAGTTTATAAAGTCAGTTTTCATTCTTTCTCTCTTACTGGACCCTGGCATGGCCCTGTGAAGCACACAGTCATTACTTCGGGTTTGCGGCTGAGGACCCTGAGGCTTGAAGGGGAGAAGTGGCCTGCTCAAGGTCACCCAGCTAGTGAGCGACAGGCCTGGGGGACCCCAGCTCTGCTTGAGACCAAAGGCCATCTTTCCTTTCTTCCCTTTTAACAGTCAGGAACGGGGTTAGAACGACACTGGCCCAGTTTTCAGCCTTCCAGTTTCCTAGTTTTCGGCTCCTGGAGGAGCAGACCCAGTGCTCCTCGGGGCGCAGTCCCAGCCCCTCCACGATGGGTGGGCCAGATGCACCTTTCTTCTCGCTTCCTCCCTTCGCTGTCCTTTCAGGCACAGGCCTCAGCTTCACCCTTTGGAGGACCCTGGCATAGGAGATCACCCGAAAATGGGGAGGGGGCTGGATGCAAGGATCCTGCCCATTTTACGGATAAGAAAACAAGGACCCAAAAGGTCAAGTGACTTGCCTGAGTTACCCAGCCTGACAGTGGCAGGGGTGGTTATTCTGCACTTTGGGAAACCATTCTGGCCACCCTCTGACCCTCATCTTTCTTCTTCTTGGCACCATCTGCAGGGAGCTGGACCACAGTGAGGCAAGGATGCCACAGGACAGGTCTCCAGGGCCCAACATGGAAGAGGAAGGTGGGCCCCCAGCCCGGGCTGAGGCCCAAGTGTTAAGTGCCACGCTGACATGGCGGCAGCAGCCCCCTGCCCAGAAAGAGATCAGACACCGTTTTCACAAGGTGTCCCTGGTGTCAGGGGCCCAGATGGAAGCTCCCCGGGAGGAGATGTTTGAGTACAGCCACCATCACAGCGAAGTCAATGGCTTTGCTACACGGGAAGAAGAGACTGGGAGTTACCAGGGCCCTCGGGATGGAGTTGGCTCCAAGAACTTCCAGAGCCATGGGCCCATCTTTTCCAAGAAGTACATACCACCTGCCAAGGAGAAAAGGCCAGTGAGGAGGCTGAAGGAGGCCATGGACCAGGGTGATGGCAGCCCCCAACCTCCCAGGACCGAGCCCCTGGGCTTGGGAGCTATGGCCAGGACTGAGTTCTTAGTGCCTCTGTCTGGGCCCCGCGAGCCAAGCCCCCACCCAGGTGTGGGTCTCACCAGTGGGAGCTCCCGGAGCCTTGAGGAACGGCGGGTGACACGCACGGTGCGGACCACCGTGGTGGTGGGAGGGAACGTGGACAAGCGGGTGAGCAGCTCTGTGACTGTGGGACCATCAGTTCCAGGTGAGGGATTGCCAAGGGGCCGCAACGTTGCCCGCACGGTGCGGGCAGTGGTGGTGAGCCCCCGGGCTGAGGGCTCGTCCAGCCGCAGCCAGGCCCTGGAATTGCTAACCAGCCTTGTGCCTGCTGAGCACAACCCACCTGCCAGCCACCCGCCTAGGCCTGTGGCTGTTGCGCCAAGGACCCCGGGTGTGGGCAGCACAGTGGGGGTAGCCCTGAGGCAGCCATCGGAGACAAAGACAGAAGAGTTAAAGGACGCCTCTGCCCTGGCCCCTACAGGTATCCCAGCAGATGGTCACCCACCTCAGAACCAGGACGTCCCTATAGCTCACCCAGACCAAAACCAGGGCAAAGCCCTGGATGCCAGGGCCTATGAGCACCTGAGGGTGCAGAGAGCCTCCAGCCCCACTCAGCTCCCTCTCCTGGCTTGTCAGGGCCAAGCACCAGACCCCTCCTCTCTCAGACTCCAGACCCACGTCCCTTCCATGGACCCAGCCCACCCCCCAGAGCAGCCTGTGGTGCCCCCTCACCCCAGGGCCCAGCTCACTCCCCATGTCCTGCCGCCTGTAGAAAGGGAAGGGCTCACAGACCCCCCTGCTGCCACTGTCCTGCCCATGGTGAAGAGCGAGGGTGTGAAAGTCCCTGGACAACCTCTTGCTCTATCCTCTACAAGAAGGGATGCTGTCCCCAGCCCAGGAGGTCTTTCCGTTCCATCCTTCCCAAGGAATAAGTTTGTTCAGGACTCTAAAAATGTCCCTGTCTTCTCCCACACCCAGAAAGAGGTAGTGCAAGGCCCCGGTGCTCCTGCTGCCTCATCCCCCTCAACCAAGGTTGTCCAGGGCCCCGAAGGCAGCCCCAGTATCCAAAAAGAGATTGTCCAGGGTATTGCGGGCAGCCTCACCCCTTCCCTCACCAAGGAAGAGACTGTCCAAGGCCCAGCTGCTCCTGCTCCCCCGATCTCCAAACAGAATAAGGTTCCCCAGAGTTCTGAAGGGAGCCCCATCTCATCTCCCACCCAAAAAGGGGATGTCCAGCACTCAGGTGCTTCTGCTGCCCCATTTTCCACCCAGAAAGTGGTTTTCCAGGACCCTCCCGTTCTCCCTGCCCCATCCCCCTCTGTGGACAAGGTGTCCCCCAGCCCAGGAGGCACTCCTACTCCAGTGGCCACAGAAGCAGAGGCCAGCATGGAGCCCCAGCTTGTCCCTGACCCCACTGAGGGCAAGACGTGTCCAGAGCCATCGAGGGACGAGGATGAGGTGGCCCTGGATGCTGACCTAGAGATTTTCCTGGATACCCTGCGGAGCATGGAGCCCCCTGAGATCCTCCGCACTCACCGGCTGCCACGAGCCCCCCGCTCCTCCTACCTGGCCATGTACGCCACGCTGCCTGCCATAGAGGAGGACCAGCCTGGGCCGTGGGTGCTGGGACCCAGCCCCCAGGAGGTGCCTGCACTGGAAGAGAAGGAGGAAGAAGGGGAGGAGGAGGAGGAAGAGCCGGAGAACCCCTACCTGAGTGACGACGAGAAGCTCCAGCGCAGGCAGGAGAAAGCTGGGCCCGGCCCCTCCCGGGACCTGCGCCCCGCCAGACCCACCCAGGCCTCTTGCTCTCCTCTGGAGATGATGAAGAAGCACATGGCAGGTGCCAAGGGCGCCCACCCAGAGCTGGGGCTGGAACTGCAGGCAGGCAGCAGACCCGCTTCCCGTCTCGGAGGCAGCCTTCTCTTTGGCAGTCTGGTGTCTGCCACCAAGGAGAACCCCACCCCAGAACCACTGGGCACAAAGCTATCTGCTCTGCCACCCCACGGAGCACCAGGGCTCAGGAAGGTGCCAGGACAGTTGCCCCTCCTCTGCAGCGAAAGGCCACCGCCAGAGAGGCCTGCATGTTCCCAGTCCCCAGAGGGGTGGGTGAGTGAGGCCTCGGGTGGACCAGGAAGGGTCTAGGTGGTGTGAGAATGGTGCTGGGTGAGAGTTAGGGTCTCTGGGGGCAGGAGGCTGTGCAGGCCCCATCTTTCTGGGCCTCAGTCTCCCTATCAGGACAGCGGGAAGTTTGCACTGAGAATTCCAAAGGGCTTGGTGGTTCTGATATCCTGGAAGCTGGGGGAGGGGAGGGGAGTGATGGACACCCAGCTCCTGGGACAGGGTGACGAGGCCCCTGGGGGTAGGAAACAAGAGTGGCATCTTCAGTGGGCCGCACCTTAGGGAGCATGTGGGATCCTTGGAATGGCAGGGTGTGGGGAGGCAGCAAAGAGGTGACCCCATAAGTCTTCTTGCCATCCCCTCCATTTCAGAACTCAGCCTTAAAGACCCAGGGCAAGCTGAACACCAGGCCTGGAAAGGTAGGGGCGTGGGGCCGAGTGGGTGAGGGTAGCAGAAGGCGGGGGCCTGCGGGGAGGCCTGAGATCCCTTCTGTGCCTTCTCAGGTGATCCTCTTCTCAGAGCCTGGCTGCCAAGGTGGCAGCAGGGAGATCTGGGAAGACGTTGCTGACGCCTCGGGCTGGGCCCACGTAGCCTCCATAAGGGTGGTGCGAGGCTGGTGAGTGGGGAGTGCCCAGTGGGCATCCTGGCTGTGAATCTGGGGGTGCGGAGGGCAGTGAGGAGTGTCCAGGGCAGCCTGGCAGAAACCCCGTCAGCTACCCAGAGACCCTGGGCACATCCTCCTCCTCACCTGTGACCTGGGGTTTCTGTGTCCACAGCTGGGTGTTGTACGAAGAGCCGGAGTTCCGGGGCCGGAAGATGGTCCTGCCTGAAGGAGATGTGGAACTCAGAGCCCCGGGGCTGGCGTGGGGCACCCAAGGCTTTGGCTCCTTAAGGAGGGCTGTCCGGGTGAGTGGGCTGGAGGGTGCACACAGCCTCGAGTGCCTAGAGTTGGAATGTCTGGGAGAGATCACGTGGAGTAGGAGGCAGGGGGGCTTACTACGGACTGACGTGTAGATTCCTGGCCTTGGAGCTGACTAGGGGAAAAAGGGCTTCTGGGCAGCGCGCAGCCTGGCTTGGGGAGTCAGGGGCCAGTCAGAGGCCAAGCCCCAGCTTGGGGAAGCAGCCTGGGGAAGTTTGAGCTGGTGCTGGAGCAGGACAAGGTGAGAGTAGCAGAGACGGGGCAGCAAAGGATGTGGAGTCACCTGCCACCCAGGGCCAGCTCTCAGGCCCACAGTCAGACCTCAGGTGCCATGCATGTCTGTTCATTCATTCGCTCACAGATGTTCACTCATGTCTACTGTGTGCCAGGCACTGTGCCAGGCAATGGGTGGGGGTGAGATCTGCTCTCTGCCCTGCAGGACTTACATTCAAGCTGGGCTATGAGGGCTGGATCTGAAGCAGGGACGCCATCTAACCAAGTAGGGGATTTATAGACATCCCTCTGGCTGCCAGGCGGAGAAAAGACTGGGACCCTGGAGGCAGGGAGACAGGGAAGGGCCATGATTTCCAGCCGGGAGCACCTCTGATTTTTGAGGGAGGGGTGTGTGGTTTCAAAAGTCAACCTTATAATTTCATATTTGTAAAGTGAAAAAACCAGCAACATTGTTTTGACAGCACAGATTTACAAACTTTTGAAATTAAGCTTGACAAAACCATCCCCACCACTGGGGAGACCCAGAAGGAAGAGCAGTGACTCTAAAAGCAGGGTCTATCAGACATTTGGGGGTTTTTGGTTTGTTTTTTGCTTTTAATGAATAACTGAGTCCAGAGCTGTTGCAATCTTCCTAGTTAAGAGATGACAAGAGCTGATTAGCCTTAACTAGGGCAGTGGCCCAGTTGGACAGGAGTTTTCAAAGCCTCTCCAGAAACACATGAATGTTTGTGGACAGTTAATTGTGAGCTTCTCACAATAAATTCATCTTCATGTGGGAGGTAACGAGCTACAAGAGAAAAACAAAGTCTTTGAAGTCAGATGGTCTGGAATTCATTTGATCCATTCAGCACTGATTGGGCACCTGTTGTGTGCCAAGTATGCGGGAGGTGCTGGGTTGCAACAGTGAAAGAAAAACTACACTACTCTGTGTTTGGTTCTGCTACTTACAAGCTGTGTGACCTTGGGCAGGTTGCTTAACTTCGCTGAGCCTCACTTTCCTTGTCTGTGAATGGATTAATAACACCCATGGGCAGGATTAAAGGAGATGGGATAGGACAGTGCCTTGCACTCAGTAGATGCTTCATGAATGACTGAATGAGTGAAAATGGTCCTGGTGAGGAAGAAACACCCAGAATGCAGAGGATCTGCTGCTTCCTGGGACACGGTGCAGGCAAAGCCAATCCGGACAGAGGCAGGAATTGTACCAAAAGGAAGGGTCAGAGGTTGACCTCAGGAAGTCGCTGTCCATCTTACCCATGTCGTCATCGGGCTGTAAGGCAGGCTACCCAAAGGAATGGGGATGGGCATGGCGCTTTGCAGGTTCACCTGGGACCTTTGGTCTCAGGCTTGGCTGGCTGACCTTGCAGAGAACACCCAGTCACTCTCCTGGTTTCTCAAGAGACGGCCACAAAGGTTTACCCAGAAGCCCCCTGCAGCCTTGGCTGGACAGACTTGGGGAGCAGAGGTAGTCTCCAAGAGGTGCTGTTTTATAGTTTGTTCCCCTCCGCTCCTGCAGGACTACGGCATCCCGGAGATCAGCCTGTTCTCTGAGGAGGGCCTCCAGGGTGAGCAAGTGAAGCTAACAGAGGCCTTGAAGGACCCCCAGGGCCTGGAGAAGCCCCTGAAGGTGGCCTCTGCCACTGTCTCTGCAGGACTGTGAGTCTGGGCTATTCTGGAATCCCTTCATTTAACATTCATTATGCTGGGGACACAGAGGTGACAGGACACAGCTCTTGCCTTCAAAAGTGCTCAGCCTACTGGTGGAGACAGGCAAGTAAACAGACAATAGCGATCCAGAGTGCAGAAGCACAGTCCCTGTATACATGGAAGGGACCAAGCACAGGCAGCGGGGATGGGGGGCAGGGTGTGGGAGTCAGAGAAGCCCTTTTGGAGGAGGAGACACCTCAGCTGGGATGAGTTGCCTGAGAATCTAAGCTCCACGAGGACAGGGATTTTGTATGTTTTGTTCACAACTGTATGCCTGATGCCTGAAGCAGGGTCTGGCAGTGTAGATGCCCCTAAATATTTGCTAATTGAATGAATGGGGAAAAAGAGTGTATCTGGCAGAGGGAACAGCACATGCAAAGGCACAGAGGTGAGAAAATTTCAGCCTCACCAGTGTAAGGAACAAGCAGGGAGAGATGAGGCCCAGGAGGAAGGAAGGGGCCAGGCAGGGCTGCTGTGCCATTGGGCTGTATTGTGAGGCTAATGGGGAACTACTGCAGGTTTTAAGCAGGTATTTGTGCTAGAAAGAGCTCTCCAGCTACTGGGCGCAATGAGAGAGGGCAAGGCCAGAGGAAGGGAGACCAATGGAGTGGCTACTGCAAGAGATTACAGAGGACTGACTTGTCCTCCAGAGTCCCCAGTGATGGGAGCCTCCCCTGCAAACCTCTTCCCCTCCCTTCCACCAATCTGTGTCCCTTGACGTCTGGAGTGCAGCAGCCTCTCTGCCTTCCCCCAGGTGGCTGCTGTACCCCAAACCATTCTTTGAAGACACCCCTTACGTCCTGGAGCCTGGAGAGTACCCCACCTCAGAGGCCTGGGGCACAACGGACCCCAGTGTGGGCTCCCTGGAGCCTGTGAGATTGGTAAAGAGCAGGGCCCACCCACAGATGGGTACGTCCAGGCTCTGCCCCTGGTCCCAAGTAGCATGGTCCTGCCGTCTGTGGGAAAGAGGGGATGAAGTGTATGTAACACAGCACCCCTTGGGGACCACCCCCTGGGAGCTCCTACTGGGAATGGTGGTAGGAGGAGAGGGAGGATTAGCCCAAGGGGTTGGGGAGAGGGAAGGCATGGGGGTCTCAGAGTCAAGAGATCATAGGTCCCCAGCCCCATCTTTCCTCACCTCTGGGCTGGTGTCACATCTCTGTGTCCTCTGCAGGGCTGCCCAAGTGTGGAGAAGCCAGGGGAGCCCAAGGTAAGAGCCTGGGCTTCAAGGTCAAAGGGGGCCTTTGGTGCTGGGGGCGGAGTATGTGGCTAGAATGGCCTGGACTGAAAAGCCAGAGAGGAGGGCGCTGGGGGCCAGAAGCTGGGTCTGGGAGCATGGAGCCTGATGGGCTCACTGGGAACTGGCTTTTGATATGTAGAGGTAAGAGTAGAGACAGAAGTTAGGTAAGGGGATGGGGCTCAGTGCCGGGCTGGAGGGCTGGTGGTGGGGCGCTCTTGCCTGATGCTGGGCAGAGCCATTCCTGGGCTGGCTGGGTGTGTTTGGGTCCAGATGACTCCCCACCATCCTGACACCCCCTTCCCCCAGGCTGTGGTGTATGAGACCCCAGGCTTTCAGGGCCGCAGCTGGGAAGTGAGCAGAGACATCTACAACCTTCAGCAGCCAGAGGACAGCCAGAGCCCCCACCTGATCTCCGTGGGGTCCCTGCGAGTTCTAGGGGGCTGGTGAGGACTCAGGACCCTTCCTTCTACATCATCTCCCCCACTGGCCTTTACCCTTGGGGGTGGGGAGCTACCTGGGATGCCTAGGGGTGGGGGCAGCTGTCTTAGCCATCCATGGGCTTCCTGTGACTGAATCTGCCTGTCTATCCTCCTTTCCCCCCAGCTGGGTGGGCTATGAGAAGGAGGGCTTCCGGGGCCACCAGTATCTGCTGGAGGAGGGGGAATACCCTGACTGGTCACACTGGGGAGGCTATGATGAGTTGCTGACTTCCCTGCGGGTTATCCGGACGGTAAGCAAGGGCAATTGGGCCATCCCTCTGCCTCTGGCCACAGTCAGATTTCCTCCAGTACAATTTGTGCAGGGAAGAATTTGTACCCCTTATTCCTGTTCTCCCTGGAAGTTCTCCCTGAAGTCTAGCCTCTCTCTCTCTTGCTGCTCTTCTCCAGGCTACACTGACAGCCTTACCCCTAATTCCCCGGGTGGGCTGCGACCCTGGGGTCTGGGCTCTCTCAGGGGTTTCTGTCCGCGG
Source organism: Propithecus coquereli (assembly GCF_000956105.1). NCBI lineage: Eukaryota > Metazoa > Chordata > Mammalia > Primates > Indriidae > Propithecus > Propithecus coquereli. Next base: position 2,813,925 of record NW_012147941.1, read on the forward strand.
GCGGGAGAGACCTGACTGTCCCTGGGGCCCAGGACTTCGGGGACCCGGCCGTGGTGCTGTTTGAGGCCATGGACTTCGAGGGGCACGGTGTGGAGGTGAGCAAGGCGTTGCCGGACGTGGAGCTGGTGCGACACGGACCCCGCACGCAGGCCATCCACGTACTCAGCGGCGTGTGAGTGATGCCGGCTGCGGGAGCTGGGCGGACAGGGCCGGGCCGCGGGCGGTTCCAGGAGCGGTGCGGGCTCCGCCTCCGCCGACTCACGCCCCGCCCTTCCCGCAGGTGGGTAGCTTACCAGGAGGTGGGCTTCTCGGGGGAACAGTACGTGCTGGAGAAGGGCGTGTACCGAAACTGCGACGACTGGGGCGCGGGCAACAGCGCCCTCGCCTCGCTGCAGCCGGTCCTGCAGGTGAGTGCGGGCCGCGGTGGGCGGGGCTCTCGCGAGGGGGCGGGGCTTGGAGTCGGGTCCGCGCCCCCCGGCAGAAGGGGCGGGGCTGAAGAGCTCTGAGGGGGCGGGGCCCCGGGAAAGGGCGGGGACGAGGGGGCTTTGCCCAGTGGCGGGCAATGCTGAAACCCGGAGGAGCTGGGGTGGGGGCTGGCACTCTCTTTAAGTCTCGAAACTTTGGTCCCTCCTCAGGTCGGGGAGCACGACTTGCACTTTGTTTCGAAGGTAAGGAGGGGACTCGGCAGGGAGCTGATGGGAGCACGCGTCTCCTCTCCCCTCATTTCAAAGCTCTCCCCGTCTTCACCACCCTCCGCCACCCGCATCTCCTCCCCTCTCTGCTTCCAGATTCAGCTTTTCTCCGGCCCCGACTTCCTGGGCGACCACATCTCTTTCGAGGATGACCAGGCCTCTCTGCCCGCCTCTTTCCACCCCCAGTCCTGCCGTGTCCACGGCGGCAGGTGAGGACGCGGAGGGGCGGAGGGCGGGGTGTGCTCAGAGGTCTGAGGGGGGCGGGACGCACCTGCCTAGAAGTGCTTAACTCAGTTTGGGAATCCCGGCTGCAGGGAGAGGTTTTTTCTTTCAAATGATTTTCTTTCTTAGGCTTCCTTGAGATTAGTTGTTCTGCCCCAAGCCATTCAATTTTAAAACAAAACAAAGTTTTCATGGAAAATGTAAAACTGTAGATAGT
>NW_012147941.1:2817035-2872472 GCF_000956105.1 Propithecus coquereli
CATAGACACTTGGTTTAAAAAGCAGAAATTTATTTTCTCACAGTTTTGAAGGTGGGAAGTCCAAGAAGGTACTGACCAATTCAGTTCCCCAGTGAGGACTCTCTGCCTGGTTTGTGGAAGGCTGCCTTCTTGCTGTGTTCTCACATTAGTAGAGAGAGAGCGTGAGCTCCTGTCTCTTCCTCTTCTTACAAGGACACTAGTCCATTGTGGGTCCCACCCTCATGACCTCATCTAAACCTCATTACCTCCCAAAGGCCCTACCTCTAAATACCATTACATTGAGGGTTAGGGCTTTAACATATGATTTTGGGGACATAAAACATTCATTCTATAGCAGTTCCAAAGCCAATAGCTTCCCTCTCTGTCCCTGACACTTTTTCCCCTCCCTCCCCTGTAGGGAATCATTATTTTTAGTGTTTGGTTTATTTATCCATTGTTTCTTTTTGAAGATATAAGCAAATATATACTCATAATAAATTTACATATACCTATAGAAACCAAATCTATTTTGTTTCCCTCCTTCCCCATTTCCTTACACAAAAGGGAGCATTCTACAGCCTGGTGAATATACTAAAAAAAAAACAAACCCACCAAATTGCATATTCTAAAAGAGTGAATTTTATGGTATGTGAGTTACATTTCAATCTTTGTTTTGTTTTGTTTTGTTTTGAGATAGAGTCTCACTCTGTCACCCAGGCTGGAGTGCAGTGGCCTCATTGTAGCTCACTGCAACCTCAAACTCTTGGGCTCAAGTGATCTTCCTGCCTCAGCCTCCTAAGTAGCTGGGACTACAGGTGCAGGCCACCATGCCTGGCTAATTTTTCTATTTTTTTTTGGTAAAGAAGGGGTCTCGCTCTTATTCAGGCTGGTCTCAACTCCTGGCCTCAAGTGATCTTCCTGCCTCGGCATCCCAAAGTGCTGGGATTACAGGTGTGAGCCACTGCGCCTGGCCTATATTTCAATCTTTTAAGGACGTGTACTGTAAACACTGTTATATGTCTCATTTTTTTCATTTAACTATTTGGAGATCACTTTATATCCCTTTAAAAAAATTGTTTTTTCATTTTTCCTTATCATGGGTACATTATAGGTGTATATCTTTATAGGGTGCATGCGATGTTTTGATAAAGGCATACAATCTATAATGATTAAGTCAGGCTAATTGGGGTATCCAACACCTCAACCATTTATCCTCTCTTTGTGTTAGGAACATTCTAATTCCACTCCTTTAGTTATTTTAAAATATATGATAACTTACTGTTGACCATTGTCACTCTGTTCTATAAAACACTAGATCTTATTCATTCTGCCTAACTGTATTTTTGCACCCATTAACCATTTCCACTTTACCCCCCACCCCGCCCTGTGTCCCCTGCTACCCGTCCCAGCCTTTGGTAACCATCATTCTACTCTCTATCTACTCTCTGTGGTTCAATTGTTTTAATTTTTAGCTCCCACATATGAATGAGAACATGTGAAATTTGTCTTTCCATGCTTGGCTTTTTTCACTTAACATAATGGCCTCCACTTCCATCCACATTGTTGCCAATGACAGGATTTCATTCCTATTTATGGCTGAATAATATTGCATTGTGTATATGCACCACATCTTCTTTATCTGTTCATCTGTTGATAGACACTTAGGTTGATTCCCAATCCTGGCTATTGTGAATAGTGCTGCAGTAAACATGGGAGTGCAGGTATCTCTTCGATGTACTGATTTTCTTTCTTTTAGATACATACCTGGCAGTGGGATTGCTAGATCATATGGTAGTTCTATTTTTAGTTTTTTGAGGAACCTCCATACTGTTGTCCATAGTGGCTGTACTAATTTACATTCCCACCAACAGTGTACAAGGGTTCCCCTTTCTCCACATCCTTGCCAGCATTTGTTATTATCTATCTTTTGAATAAAGCCATTTTAGGGGGTGAGAATTTATATCCCTTTAAGAGCACTTTCTCATTCCTCTTAACTGCTATGTTATACTCCATTTCTTCTTAACTTATTCAGCCAATCCCCTGTTAGTGGGCATTTGGGCTGCTTCCACTCTTAGCTATTGCAAACAGTGCTGTAATGAAAAGCCTCGTGTGTGTGTTATTTCATATTTTTGAAGGGTGTCCTTGGGTTAGATTCCTAGATATGGGATTGCAGAGTAATTGCCGTGGAGTTTTGTTTAATATTGCCAAATTCCCCTCCAGAGGGGCAGTAGGATTTCATTCAGTGCTTTCTTAAGTCTGACCTAAGTCCATGCTGCTGCAGTACCTGTTCATCTTTGACTTCCCCTGGGCTAGGAGAGCACGATCAAGTCTGTGTCTACTCTTGTGCATCTCGGGGGACCTGGGCAGGCTGAGCACAGGGTAGGTTCAGATACCCCCTCACCTTCTCCATTCTTCCCCTTCCCCAGCTGGATCCTGTTTGATGAGAAGAACTTTGAGGGTGACCAGCACATTCTCTCTGAGGGCGAGTTCCCCACTCTCACGGCCATGGGCTGCCTGGCCTCCACAGTCCTGGGCTCTCTCCGGAAGGTACCCCTGGTGAGTCTTCCTGTCCAGTTACAGGCAACCCTGGAGGCAGAGGTTGCTGCAGGAGGTTCTGGGCACAGACCCTCTTCTCGCTGCCTAGTGAGCTTGTGCGGGGGTTGAATTCCATCTTTTTCAGAACTGCCCAGGTCTCCTTGACTCTGGGCTTCAAAGCCAGTTCAATTTACCACTATCCATTGAGCACCCACTAAAATGGGACCTGAGGACACTGCACAAAATTGGACACACCTTGCCTTCAAGGAGTGCATGGTCACATGGCCATAAAGATTACACACAGAGTGGGGTATCCAGATACAAAAGTAGTGCAGGGATGTTAATTAGCACTCAGGTGTTAATCTCTCCCATCCCTGGAGCAGGGGCCAGCGCTGCCCAGGTGTTGGTCCCTGCAGGGAGGAGTAACAGGACCAACTAGGAAGTTGGCTCTGCTGCAGACGGGACAAGGCAGTGGGGTTGCTGCTATAGCGACCCAGAATAGATGGTGGTACCCTGGACCTGGGAAGAGATGGATGGAAGTGACAGGGACCAAAATAAAGATCTAGCATCTGTAGGACTTGGTGACTGACTGTGTGGGCAGCACCCTGTCAGAACAGCTGACGCTTACTGAGCACATAGCATGCGCCATGTGGCATTTAAAAGGCTTCCCATGGACTAAGACCTTTAATCCTTACCACAATCCTAAGAGGTGTGTTACCATTATTATCTCCTTTTCCAATTGTAGAAACTGAGGCACAGAGTGGTCTAGCGACTTGCTCCAGCTCACACAACTGGTGACAGGCAGAGCCAGGTCTGTCCCCAGGCAGCAGGCTCCAGAGTCCAAGCCCCTTACAACAGTATGTTGGGCTCTGAAGACAGACCTGGTTCTGAAGCCCAGCTTTAGGGCCTTGAAAAAGCAGTTTACCCTCTCCAGCCTCAGTTTCCCCTCCATTCAATGGGGGTAATAATAGGATCTACCTTATAGGGTTGTTGAAGTGTTATAATGAGATCAGATAAAAAGCGCTTAGCACCGAATCTGGCATGTACTAAGACCCGAAGAAATGAGAAATGCCGTCATCACCAATATTGTTTCTATGTTGATGATGACAAGGAGGGGATATAGAATAGCCTCAGGTTTCCAGCCTGGCTGTTGGTTCTTGAAAGTGCCGTTTACTGGAAAGGAGGTTTGAGGGGGAACCCTGGGCCCAGTCTGGCACATGCATTTGAGGATCCGGGACACTCAGCTGGCAGCGTCCAGGAGTCAGTGGCCCTGTGGGACAGAGCTCAGGAGGGAAGAAGGCCTGAAGTATACAGCTGGGAGTCGGGTGTCTGGGGCTGGGGGGCTGTCGGGACTCAGGCTCTCATGGCCTCACCGTCCTCCGTGCCCTGGGCCCCCAGTACTTTTCAGAGCCCTCCATCTTCCTGTATGGACTCGAGTGCTTCGAGGGGAAGGAGATTGAGCTCAGCGGGGAGGTGCGGAGCCTGCAAGCAGAGGGCTTCAACAACCACGTGCTGTCCGTGCGGATCAAGGGGGGCGTGTGAGTGCGCTGTGGGGAGGCTGGGATGCAGGGGCAGCCAGGATGCAGGGACGGCTGGGATGCAGGGACAGCTGGCAGGGAAGAGTAGAGGGAGGAGATCCCAGAGCCTCTGGCCTCTCCCTAGTCCCACTTCTGCCCGCTCCCCTCAGAGCCGGGAAGGAGGGAGTTGCGGACTGAGAAGGGCCCCTGGCCGGTGGGCCTCTCAGGACCTACTTTGTCCTGCAAACCCCCAACCTACTTCCCAGCCTCCTCCTCCTGCTTCAGGACCCTAATCCCACGCAGTGGGGTCCCAGCATGAGAGAAGAGGGGGTGGAGAATGTTCTGACATCCCTGCCTCCTCCTCTTCCTGTCTGTCTCTGTGTGTGTGTGTCTGTGTCCCTGTGTCTCTGGCACCTGCTGGGCCCAGCTGGGTGCTGTGTGAGCATAGCGACTTCCGGGGCCGCCAGTGGCTGGTAGGCAGCTGTGAGATCACCAACTGGCTGACCTACAGCGGCACGCAGCGGGTGGGCTCCCTCTACCCCATCAAGCAGGTGAGTGGTGCGTCTGGGTGGGCCTGTCTGGGCGTGTGTCTATCTGTGCGTTTCCCAAACACAGCATTTGTGTACTTTTGTCACAGTTTTTGCCACATCATCATTCCTCTTAAACCATTATCTACTTAATATTTTTCTCTAAATCAACTCACTTTTTTACCTTATCCTTGTCCTAAGGAATAATATCCATAAAGTCATGAGTTTAATGTATATGTATGATTTTTTTCTTAATAGACATTATAATAAATACATTACCATTAAATTTGCAAAAATAAGTTTATCCACATAGGACTAAAAATGATCTCACATGCCACCAACTGGTAGTAACCACACGTCACTTGGGGCAACACCATGTCTACACGTGTGTTTCTGTCTATCTGTGGCTGCACGGTGGGACGTGGGTCTCATTTATGCACACATGCAGTTACGCAACAGCACAGCCATGGGCTCTGTGTGCGTGTGTCGGCAGGTATGTGCCCATCGGAGGGTACTGCGGTGCCCATGATATTATTTGTGTCCATGCGTCTGTGTGCTCTGGCGATGACCTGTGTGTGTGTGCGTGTGTGTCTGTAGGAGCGTATTTATGGCTGTGCATGCTTGCACCTGTGACACTGCTAAGAGTGTGTGTGTCTCTGAGGATATTTGTGTAGTCGCTGTATTCCACTCTCGTAACACGAGTGCTGGAAGAAATCTTGGAGGTTATCGCCGCTCCTCACATTTTACAGATGGGGAAGTAAAGGCCCAGAGACGTGGACAAGGATTTGCTCTGCAATCTTGGGCAGGCACTATACTTCCTCGGACCTCCATTTCCTCATCTTTAAAATGGTGACAATATGTGTCATGGGTTTGTTTTGAAGATTAAAGATAAATAATGTATGTAAAATCCTTAGAACAGTGCTTGAGTGGGTAAGCACTCAACAAACATTAGCTGCGATTATTATTATTATTATTATTATTATTATTATTACTGTCGCCACCATCTAAGACCTCCAGCTGATTTGTGGCAGGGCCAGGTCCAATGTCTATAGCCCAGTGTCCGCCCCAGTGGGGCCCTCTTCAGCATGGGCCTGTGCACATCTGTAGTTCTACACACAGCTGTCCTTGCAGCAAACAGAGGTGCCTGGCACAGAGGTTAGGACTAATTGGTTAGGATGTGTGACTTTGTGTGGCTGCGTGTATCCAGCGTTTGTGTTTTCTGTGAACTTCTGTGCTACCACGTGGACCATGAGTGTATCTGTCAGTTCGTCCATATCTGTGGGTATCTATGAACATGCAACTGTGTGTGCGCGTATGACGCGCATGCCCTCCTTATGTGTATGTAGAAACGGTGACTTAGAAGCAGGGTCAAGGAAAGTTTGGAGGCAGGAAGGAGGACTTGGGACCTTGACACTGGAGAGTCCAGAGTTGAGGGTACTGGGGGCCCAGGTTGGGGCATCCCTGCCCGGGACCCCTGACTCAGCCTCTCCCCACCACCAGCGCCGGGTTTATTTCCGCCTCTGGAATGCAGCACTGGGGGGATTCCTGGCAGTGCCGGACCACGTGGAGGACATGAAGGCAGGCCGCGTGGTGGTCTCCGATCCCCGAGCTGGAGGCAGCTGCATCTGGTACTACGAGGATGGGCTGCTGAAGAACCAGGTACTGACGTAGGGGCTAGGACAGGGACACACAGGCCCTATGCATGTGCAGGCCCACCTTGGGGAGTGCCAGCCCAATCGGGGACAGGACGCACCCTCGGGCCACAGATGCAGAGAGATGTACACAGAAGCCAGGACCCTGGGGAGGCTGTGTACCCTGCATTCTCTGGGCAAGTCATACTCTTCTCTGGGCCTCAGTCTGTAAAACAAGAGCATTGAACCAGATGCTTCTAAGGCAGTGGTCCCCAACTGTTTTGGCACCAGGGACCAGTTTCATGGGAGACAATTTTTTCCATAGACCAGGGGTAAGGGGGTGGAGTGTCGTGGGGAGGAGGGAATGGTGTGGAGCTCAGGCAGTGATGCGTGGCCCACTTCCTAGCAGACCACAGGCCTGGACCAGGCTGTGGCCCAGGGGTTGGGAACCACAGTTCTAAGGAACCCCCTAGCTCTGATATCCCATGACAGAACTTGAATCCTGTTAATAATAATAGATCGACTCCACAGACATTTCCTGAGCTCCTACTATGTACCAGGCCCTGTTTTAGGTGACAGGGATACAGCAGTGAGAAATGACTCCTGCCCTCTTGAAGCTTGCATCCTAGTGGGGAGAGACAGAAACAACTTATTTAAAGTAAAATATCTTAGTGTCTTAGAGGATGAAAGTGCAAAAAAGGAAGGAGAAATCAAGAAAGGAGAATAGAGAGTATCAGGTAGCACTGACAAGGGGGGCCCTTCCTGAGAAGGTGACATTTGAGGGAGGCAGCTGTGCAGATGTCTGAGGGAAGAGCATTCCAGGCAGCGGGAACAGCAAGTGCAAAGCCCCTGAGGGGGGAACATGCCTGGCATTTTCTAGGAGAAGCAAGCCTACCTGAGTGGCTGGAGTGAAGTGAGTGAGGGAGGTAGCAGGAGATGAGGGCAGAAAGGTTATGGGGAGTGGAGGTCTTTGTAGGCCATTGAGAAGTTTTGTCCTTTCCTTGGCATGAGAGAGAAGACTATGTGTGAGGTGCCCTTCACACGAATTTCTCCTATAATCCTTAGTCTAGAGCACTACAGGGCAGGTCCTATTATACTCCCCATTTTATGGTGAGAAAACCAGAGCACAGAGAGGTTAAGTATTTTGCTGAAAGTCACACAGCCAGTAAATGTGTGCAGGTTTGTCTGATGCTAAAGCCTGTGTTTTGGAAGTCAATGATGGAAGGCTTCCTGGAGGAGTTAATATTTTTCCAGCCCTGTTATGGTTTCTCACATTGAACCCTCACAAAAACCAGCCTTTGGAAACTCCCATCCCCAAGTAAACCGAAGCTCAGAAGGGTTAAGAGACTTGCCCAGGGTTTCGATCCATAGAGCCAGGATTCAAAGCCACATGTGTCAAGGGTGTCTTGGGTACGGTGGAGGCCCTGTGCGGGGAGCAGTGCCTGATGACCTCCTGGGGCCTCAGGTGGCCCCCACCATGAGCCTGCAGGTGATCGGACCCCCCAGCCCAGGTTCCAAGGTGGTGCTGTGGGCTGAGAGCCGCCTGCCGCGCCAGACGTGGAGCATCAATGAATCAGGCCACATCTGCAGCCAGATGTTCGAAGGCCAGATCCTGGATGTGAAGGGTAATGTGGGGTGTGCATGGGAGAGGGCCTCTGAGGGGGCTGAAAGCAGTGGGGTCCCCAGTTCTGACTGTCTCCCCATCTCTTACTCCTCCACCTCCAGGTGGCCGGGGCTATGACCGGGACCATGTGGTGCTATGGGAGCTGGCCAAGGAGAGGGTGTCCCAAATCTGGACCATCCACGTGCTTTGAACGCCTCTCACCCCCAGCCCCGGCGGCGTTTGCTGGGATGAATGTTTTTATAGAGTTTTTGTTGTAACATAAGCTATTTTCTAATATGCTTCCAGGTGTCCTCATCTTTGTGCACCTTGATATTTGTGGGCAGGGTGGAGATTTGTGCACCTGCCGCCTTCTCCACACACTCAGGCTGGCAGCTTTCCTCGGCTCCAGCTTTGGGGGCAGATGTACTGCCTCCCTCTGCCACCAGAAGGAGCGCTGGGACTAGACTGCCTGCAGAGCGTGTCTTGGGCAGTCACCCAGACGTTGTGTTCCTTGAGCTTGCCCTGGGTGGGGTCTGCACTGGGCTGTTCCGCCCTCCCGGAACTCGCAGTCCAGGATTCGACAGGTAGGGTGATGATCGCGACAGGGTAAGAACAGAAGTGGAGGGACGCACAGAGCCCGAACCTAAACCAGCTGCCTGGAAGAGGGGCGCTCAGCTGAGAAGTAGAAGTAGAAAGCAGTTAGCCAGGTTAGAGGTGGCAAGGGGAAATGTTCTAGGATGCAGACAAATCCAGGGGTGAAAATATAGAAGTTGAGTGTGCCAGGCAAGAGAGCTGAGTGGGGGCCACACCCCAAAGGGCTGTGCCCTCAGGGCTCCACTCTACTTCCCCCCAACTCTGGTCTCAAGGTCTAAAGGTTTGGCCTCAGTCAAAGAAGCCAGGACAGGGGGGCTGGGTCCCTAACCCAGCTCAGAGAGGACAGGACACAGAAGAGGAGGAGCTCCCTCTGTCCCCCGAGGTCCTCAAGGAAGAGGCTGAAATGGGAGGGGCCCTTGGGGGCTGCTCTGGGCCTCCCTTCACTCCCTGCAGCTCCCAACTGCACACCCCAAGCCCAGGAGAGTAGGAATGGTTAGAGCAGCCGTCTGTCCTTACCGCTTTCCCAGCCAGTGGGTAGGGGGTGGGGCGTAGAGAGCTGCCCTGTCATCCTTCTACAGCCCCCAGTTGCTTGTGGGGTGGATTTTCTGGGGACCCAGAGAATGGGGGGGTGTATTCCTGGGACTGAGGATCTCCCTGGATCTGTCACTCTGGGGACACCCAGTACTGGGGTAGGGGCTGTCTGGGCCTGGGATGTCCAAGGTCTGGGGGCAGGGTGGTGGGATCTCTGGGACCATCATTCCCAAACACCTAGTGCCAACTAAAGGAAATGCACCTGAAGGAGTTGGTGAGGACGCCAGGCTCTGGGCTGCAGCCCTCAGCATTGGGCTGTGGGCTCCCTGGCGCCACTTCCCTGCTGGCGGGGGCCTGGGAAGCTCCTTGGTGCTGTTGCACATCTGGCTCTCGGGGCTCAGCAATATCCAGTAACCACACACAGGAGCCCACTCCAAGTATGAAGATAACTTTATTGACCCCCGGTTGGGGGCTGCCTGCCCTGCCTCATCAGTACTGCCCCAGTTTGGCCATGGCCCCCACAGCCCTGCCTGTCGATTGCTACAGCCTGGTGATCTCTGGCATCGGCCCCTCCCAAGTATCAGGAGGGATTCTCTTGCTAGTGACTGTGGCAGCTGTTTCGGGGGGCTGGGGCACGTCACCTCAGCTGAGGTGGAAGAGGTGTATCAGGGTGTTGGTCAAGAAGAAAAGGAAGCTGCCTCCGCCCACATCACGGAACGCCAGGACCTCGTTACCACTGCTGGTCTCGTTTCCCAAGACTCCGGTTTGTATCTGCAAGAGGAGAAGCAGGGGACACTCAGGGGGCACGTTTGAATCTCCTGCTCATTATTTAAAGACACAGTCCTCTCCTGCAACTGCATAAAACAGTCCTCAGCTCTGTCCCACATAACCACGACTTACACCACAAGGTCCTGTCGGGATGTTTGGCTGATTCCTGCCTTGACAAGGGGAGGGACAAAAGTGCTCCCTGGCCCATCCCCCACAGAACCTTTCCTGTCCTCTCTCCCAGGCCACCAGCCCCTCCAGCCAGCGGACAGGGAGACAGGGAAGCCTGAGCCCTTGACCTTACTAGCCCAGCAAGGGGCTTGGCCTCCGAGCTCGGTTTCCTCACCTTCCGAATCGGGAGAAGATCATTGCAGCTGTGAGGGTCACATGACCTGGGGCTGAGTGAGAAGCACTTGGCCAAGTGTGGGTGGGTGTGTGGGAGGGGGGCAGGGAAATGGCCAGATGGTGATCAAGCTGTCCTTAATGCTTGATCAAGCTACAACTAAAGCTGCCCTGGATGGAGATTAAGCTGTTTTTGATGGCAATCAAGCTGTTCTTGATGCTCGAGCAAGCTGTTCTTGATCAGGAATTTGATGGCCCCTGTCTCCCACACTGACTCATGTCCCTGGGCACATGGGGGAGGGTGCTACCGAAGCTGCCTCCTGCAATAGCAGTTGGTTTTGAGACTCCAGCTGTTTCCGCAGTGGGAGAGTTCTGGATTTCCAAGTATCCGGACTTCTCTCTGGCGGGGGACTAGTGGGGGCGATGGGAGTCCCCCACCACCTCCAGAACCAGAGCAGGCTCCACTTGGACATCTCCTGGCCCTCCAGGACCATCTCCACAGGCTCCCTGTGGGTCCGTGCCATTCTCACTCAGGGCTGTCTTCCCAGGGTTCCTAATTCCCTATTATCCCACAGCACCCCTTGGGTGCCTCAGCGTGCCTAGCACCCTGTAAGTGCTCCCAGCTGTGGATTCAGGCTTCTATCAGGCACAGCCCTCAAGCAATCCAGCCCCAGCCAGAAGGGCTAGAAGGCTGAGCAGCTGGGTCCCTTGCATCCCTGGTTCCCCCGGTGGGGCCTTTCTGCCTCTACTCCCCAGGGAGAAGGCTGGGTCTCTGGGAGCCTGTGTTTCCTCCTGCTGTGCCACGCAGGTTTGGGGAGTGCCAGGGGCTCTGAGAGACTGCTCTTACCTGAATCATAAGCAGGAGGCTGATGGTGAGGAAGAGGAAGAGGAAGCCCTTCATCTCGGGAAGATCTTGGTGGCTCTCTTGGTAGCAGCTTTGGCGATGAGCGCGATGAGCAATGAATGAGGGCGCGGGGCTGTGTGCAGTCCTCTGTCGGCTGCTTTTGAACCTGGGGTCAGGGGAGGCGGGGTAGGGGAGAGAGAGGAAGGAGGGCCTACAGGGTGGGGGAGGGTGCTGCTTCCTTTCTACAGGTCTCAGGGTTAATGACAGCAGGCCCCAGGTTCTAAGGCGATGAGTTCTGGAGAGGGAACAGGCCAAAACAGGGCTTGGGCTTGGTGCCTCCTGGGCGGAGTCTCATCACTTAACAACTCGAGACCCTGGGCCAGAAACTATAGCTCTCTGGGCCTTTCACAAAAGAGCTGCTGGAGGATTAAATGTAATAATAACCCATTTAAAAAGAATGCATAGTAAATATTCTATAAATGGGTTTGTTGTTAAAGAAGATTGCGGCAGTGGACAGGAGCTGAAGGAGAAAGGTTGGCATAGATTTAGGATTCAAGATAAGGTTGTAGATCGATTGCAGGTTCTGAATGAAGGTTTGGAGAGTATTTATTTATTTAGAGACAGAGTCTCACTCTGTTGCCTGGGCTAGAGTGCAGTGGCATCATCATAACTCACAGCAACCTCAAACTCCTGGGCTCCAGCGATCCTCCTGCCTCAGCCTCCTGAGTAGCTGGGACTGCAGGTGCGGTTTTGGGCCTTGTGTTACAAGCCCAGGAAAGACCTGAGTGGACCCTTAGGGGCCTCTAGCCCCTGGCCGAGGCCAGCTCAAAAGGAAAGAACTGAGGTCAAGACTGATAAGAGGAAGGAAGTGGAAAGGGAGGAGGCAAGTGGTAGGGAGGGAAGAGGAAGGAGCCCCCAACCACCGATCACTCCCACCCGCTCTACTCCTTGACTTGGAGGTCTCTCCTGATTGGTGACTCAAAACTTCTAAGCTGTCTTTGGTGTACCTGTGGGGGTGGGTGATTCTGGGAGTTCATGAGAACCAGGGAGGTGGCAGGTGCCAGAGGGCACTGGCCCAGGAAACAGGAAACATGTTGAAGTCCAAGATTCCTCTGCTGAAAATTGGTTCTATCACACTGGGCAATCTTCTCCCCTCTTGCAAAGAGGCAGGTGGGCAGGCTAAGCCCTGGGGCAGCGTGTTGTAGTTTCTCTGTGCTGGAGATGAGTGTGAGGATACCAAATGCCAGACTCATTTGTAAACATTTTCTTGCAAACCCCAGAAGCTTCATTTTCAATTCCTGACACCCTGCTGTGTTGTGAAACTGAGCTGGGGGGTGTGTGTGTGGCGGGGGGAGGGGGCAGTCCTGAGGGTGCTGGAAGGGCTCTTAAGGGTCATCAGGACTTGGGCCATGAAAGGACATCTGGAGTCTGTCAGTACCTGAGGAAGGCAGTAGGGGCTTCAAGCCTTCTCCCCTGCCCTCTGAGCAGTTACATTCTATCTGGATAACATCTGAATAGGCAGGATCCTGGCCACAAAACTTAAAGAGCCCTGGGAAACCCCCATTTTCTAGATGGGAAAACTGAGGGCCCAAAGAAGGGCAGGTGAGTGGCAGAGCTGGGGGTAGAACCTAGATCTCCCGACTTGCATGTCTCACTATCCACCTTCGCCAAACCTGACATCTTAACCTTAACTAGCAAGATGGGAAATCTCAGTCCACACCCCCTGCAGCTCTCCAGGGATCAAGACCAAACTCCTTAGTGTGACAACCAAGGCCCCTGCCTTCCTCCCCAGCCTCCCGTCTTGGGTTCTCTAACCTCCCCCGACCCCCATCTACACCACCTCTTAGCCCTCAGCCACACCCACCTTGCGTCTGCCAGCTGCCCCTGACTCTTTGACAGCCCATGTGTTTGCTCTTCAGGGAAAGCCCTTCTCCAGGTATCTACCTGGCAAACTCCTGCTTATTCCTCTTAGCTCAGAAGGGGAAACTTTCCACTTCCCCTGGGAAACTCCCTCCAAGAGGGGGAATTTTTGCTCAGTGTTCCAAGAGCCCCTTCTGTTGATCTCTGTTCTAAAGATCGTGTCTGCCAACAGGAGGGTCTGGTCCCTTGAGGGTTGGGAGTAGGTCTTGTCACCTCTTACTCAGCACAGCACAGAACATGCCAGAGAGAACAAGTGCATGTAACAGGATGTAAATGAGCGTAACCCACCTCCAAACCTCGCGGGCCTGCGTCCATACATTCAGTAAATATTTATTATGGGACAATAGCACAGTCAGTATTGAAGAGTTACCGGTGCAGAAGAGAATTAAGGGGCTGAAAGACGTGAGCCCTTCACTTAGGCTGCTTTTCTCCCTTGCAGAAGACACAGCTGAGAAACTGAGCAGTGCTTTCTACAAATGGGGCTGGGGGAGAAAACTATAGTTCCAAACCCTGTAAGAAAGGGAGGCCCTGACAGACTCTCCCACTGGGCTTTGGGTTGGGACCATGAAGGGTTACACCTTGAGGAATAAGAGTGTACAGGAAACAACAGCCCAGCCCTCACGGAAACTGAAGACAACACGACCACAAAAACAAGTGAAGCCAACAGATATAGAAAGTTACACAGAAGATCCAGGTAATGAATGGTCAATCAAACGTCCACAGAACTGTGCTTGAATTATTCAAAGACATAAAAGATGGAGAACTGGAAATTATAGAAAAGGACCAAATGGAAAGTCTAGAACTAAAAAAAAAAAAAATACTACAGTAGAAATTAAGAACTCAGTGGATAGGTTTATTGGGCACCGGGGAAGAATTGGTGAACTGAAAGATTCTAAGGAAATATGCATTATAGCGTAATACGTTTATTAAGTGCCTGCTGTGTGCCAGGTGCTGATCTTGGCACTGGGGATACAGCAGCGAACAAAAAGACAGTCCCTGCCCTCGTGCAGCTGACGTTTGAATAGGAGAAGACAAATCGATTGCAGTAAATGGCATGAGGAAGTCAAGAGGGTAATGTGAGAAGAGAGAAATGTGGGGGGGACACCTTCTAGGTCAGCGGTCAGGAAAGACCACTCAGGAAATGTTTGTGTTGAGACCTGCAGAACAACAGTGATCTGGGCATGCAAAGCACCTAGACCACTACCCCATTCCACTTTCACACCGGCTTTGACGACTGTCCCCAGGGCCTAGCACAGTCTCACTTAGGGCAGGTGCTCAATACTCATTCAATGATGGAATGGAATATAACGGGTGGCGGGAGGGGAAGAGAGTTGCAGCACATGTTGTAATGTGATCTGCCCTAAATCTTTCATCCTCACTGAGAGAGGGCTGGGATTCAACAGTACCATAGAGCAGCAGTCCCCGACCTCTTTGGCACCAGGGACTGATTTCATGGAAGACAATTTTTCCACAGATCAGGGGAGGGGAGGAGGATGGTTTCGGGATGATTCAAGCACATCACATTTATTACAATTGCAGCCACTGTCCAGCCCTAGCATCACCGCCTCAGCTCCACTGCAGATCATCAGGTATTAGATTCTCACAAGGGAGCCGTGCAACCTAGATCTCTCACACGCACAGGTTACAGCAGGATTGACGCTCCTATAACAATCTAATGCCGCTGCCGATCTGACAGGAGGCGGAGCTCAGGCAGTGATGCGAGCGATGGGGAGTGGCTGTAAATACAGATGAAACTTCGCTGACTTGCTCACTGTTCACCTCCTGCTGGGTGGCCTGGTTCCTAACAGGCTACAGACCAGTACTGGTACAGACTGGCGCTGGTCCAAGGCCTGGGGGTTGGGGACCACAGCCATAGGTGACTCCAAGGTAAACCTTCATCCATCCATTCATTCTTTTGCTCATTCACTCTTTTAATGAGTTTATTGACACCTACTGTGTTAGGCAAGATGAATGAGTAAGGGTCCCTTCCCTTGAGGAGTTCATAGTCAAGGGAGGAGACCTATACTGTAATAATCACAAAATTGAATAACAAAGCAGCAATGGCAGCAGGGCTTTTAGCTGGTGGAGTGTGATTCTGCTTGGGCAGAGTGGGAGTGAACAACAGATGATTCCATGGAAGAGGGTACATTTGAACTGGTTCTCAAAGGATCCAGTGGGATGTTCCCAAGCAGAAAAGGCAAGGGAGGATGTTCCCATTCGAAGGAGAAGCCGGAACTTAGGAAAAAACATGATGGTTTCTGGAACGTAAGAAGGGCAGGACTCAGAATGAAGGCTCCAAATGTCACGCTAAGCTGAAGATGATGAGGGGAAATCAGAGTGTTATTATAAAAGTACACATTTTCACTGGAGAAACTTTCTTTTAAAAAAATCAAACAAGTGTTGGGTCAGGTTAGAGGGCTCTGACCTCCCTCCCAAGAACTATTAATAGATGTTCTCAGCACATCTGGCTGCCACAGAGTCTTCAGGCCAGGGAGGTATGGGGTAACTTCTGACACCTGGGTAAATGCCACTGATACTCCTGTCCTCACTGAGACAGGAAGCACGATGCAGGCCACAGTAGGGCTCCTAAGGGCAGAGTTCCTGCTCCCCATGCTGGTGTACCTACATGAGCAAGGTGACAGCACAAGGTTGCTACTCTCCATGATCCCAGCTCCCACCCAAAAAAACACTTGGCCCCAGCATACCCTCAGACCTCAAATAACCTTCTGGGAGCAGCTCAGCAACAAGTGTCCTCACATCTCCAACCTCCGGTCACACTTTTCGCCCAAACCCCTCCCTTGGCAGTGGGTCCACAGCACCTGTGTGCTTGGCTTACCTTTGCCTGCCTGTTTTATTGGAGTGGGAGTTTCTAGAAAGAGCATGGACTCTTGAGGCCGGCATTTCTGGATTTGAATCCACTTCTACTGCTTCCTGTGTAGTTTTGAGGAAGTCACTGCACTTTTCTTGGCACTTTTCTTGCTTTTGTTTGTTGATGTTGTTGTTTTTGAGACAGAGTCTCGCTCTGTTGCTCTGGCTGGAGTGCAATGGCATCAGCCTAGCTCACAGCAAACTCAAACTCCTGGGCAAGCGATACTCCTGCCTCAGCCTCCCTATTAGCTGGGACAACAGGCACGCATCACCATGCCTGGCTAATTTTTTCTATTTTTAGTAGAGACGGGGATCTCACTCTTGCTTAGGCTGGTCTTGAACTCCTGACCTCAAGTGATCCTCCTGCCTCAGCCTCCCAAAGTACTAGGATTACAGGAATGAGCCACTGCGCCAGCCTATCACTTCACTTTTCTCATCTGTAAACCTCATAATGAATGTTGGCACCTGGTGCTTGGAAGGCACCCTGTAATTGGTAGCTCTTCTTTAGCTTCAAATTGGTGTATAAAGAATGCCCTAAGGAGTCTTCCCTCCCCTGAATGTGGTAGGTTAGAAAGTCAAATGGAAAATAAATTACTAAAAAATGTAGTCTGAGTTATGCAGAAAAAGGGCTTTGGTGGTTGAACTTGGGCATAAGGAAGTGGGTGTCAGATCAGAAGGCATCGACTCTTAGAGCATCGCAGCTGAAAGAGTTTAGAGATAATGATGAAGATGATTAATAGCAGGAAATGTTTTTGCAAACGTACTCTGTACAGGTGTTTTGATAGGTACTTTGCATTATCTTATTTAATCCTAACAGCAACCCTGTGGGATGGATGTTATCCCCATTTTACAGATGAAGAAACAAAGGTGTATAACGGGTCCAGGGATACAGTCAGTACCCAGGACTCCTAACCCCAAAGTTCGTTCTTAATAACACTGGCTCTAGTTGCTCTGATGATGGAATCTACTCTAACACCTTAATTTTACAGATGAGGTTCAGGGAGGCAAAATGTCTTACCAAAGGAAGTGGGGGAAGTACCTTACCCAACTATTACACAAGGGAACTAGAATTTGAGCTTCCTTTCAGGGCACCATCTGGTCAAAGAGTTAGCAGAGAAACTTGGATTTAAGAAACATTTATTTATTTTTGTGACAGGGTCTCTGTTGCCCTGGCTAGAGTGCAGTGGCGCCACCGCGCCCAGCTAATTTTTTCTATTTTTGCTAGAGATGGGGTCAGCCTTCCAGAGCGCTAGGATTTACAGGAGTGAGCCTTATTTCTGGGAAAATAAGCTCAGAGCAATAATTCCCCCCAAGATCAATTAAGCAAATTAGTGGCACTGCCGGAACCACAAATTCAGGTCCAGAGGCTGCCAGCAGTTTCCTTTTTATTTTTATGCATGTTTTTATTTCAATAGATTCGGGGGTACAAGTGGAGTTTTGTTACATGGATATATTGCATAGTGGTGAAGTCTGGGCTTTTAGTGTACCCATCACCTGAATAGGGTACATTGTACCCAATAGATAATTTTTCATCCCTCACCCCACTCCCACCTCCAGCAGTTTTCTTAACCTAACCCCAGGTTCTCTATTCGCGAGCCCGTGGTAAGAATGAACCCTCTATTTTCCCGAACCCGGGGCCACTCACAGCGGTGCATTCTGGGATTCGCAGTATTCCCGCGAAGAGTCTAGACTCTGTGGGCCAATAGAATTCGAGCACAGGGGAATATACCCGCCTCCGCTGTCTGCTGGTTGCTCAGGGGACCCCTTGAGCTAGCCAATGAGAAGTGCACAGGTCCCGGTCGCCCGGGAAACCACATAACAACAAGATGGCGGCGCCGTGGGACGGCTCGCTGGGCCTGCGTGGTGAGTCTAATCCAACGCCTTTCTGTGCACGGAGTCACCGTCACACAGTCTGGGCCCCAAGCTCCGAGGGCTCTCGAGCTCCGTGGCTACTCCGGGAGCGGATTCGGGACCGCGTTTACCAGGACTACACGTGGAGGCGAGAGGAGGCAACACGGCTCCCAGGGCGGGGTGAGGTCGAGATAGACTTCGCGCCCTGAGAGTGTGCAGGAGCGATTAGGGATCGCTGGCGGCGGGCCTGTCCGTGCTGGCACCAGAGCGCTGGACCCTAGGAGTGAGGAATAGGCCAAGGAGGTGTGACGAAGTATGTTGTCAGTCAAGCACAGTACTGAGTTCGGTCCCCAAAACGTAGAGGCACAGGACACAGCTTTGCCCTCAGAGTCCCAGTCTACCTTTGGGAGGCATTAGCCTGAGAGGAAGACCCAGTCTTTTCCCTGGAAACCCCAAAGTGAAGGGGGTAGACATGACTGTCCTCAGGCCGCCCCCACTCCCCGCCAGTCTGAGGGAGGAAGAGACAC
Source organism: Propithecus coquereli (assembly GCF_000956105.1). Classification (NCBI taxonomy): domain Eukaryota; kingdom Metazoa; phylum Chordata; class Mammalia; order Primates; family Indriidae; genus Propithecus; species Propithecus coquereli. The sequence goes on from NW_012147941.1 coordinate 2,835,070, forward strand.
AGCCCTGCCCTCAGGAATCCCCTGACTGATGGGAAGACACGGTTTTTGCCCTCTGGGGTCGCCTATAATCTAGGAGATTAACCTGGAAACAGTGTGTTGGATTGGACCAGAGTGAGACTGGAAGTAGGGAAGTCAGTTGGGGACCATTGTGACAGCCCCAAAGAAGGGTAGTGTGAGTCCCACGACGATGGCCCTCAGTGGGCATGGCAAAGAGGAGCTGTGTGTGAAAGACATTACAGAGTTTAACCTTGGGCTTTGGCAACTGATGGGATTAGAGGGAAGGAAGGAGAGAAAAATTTTGTGCTTGCATGATGGCGTCCCATTAAGAAGGCGAAATGGGAGGAACTGAGTTTGAGGGAAGATATTGGGTTTGCTTTGAGGACCAGTTGCTTTTTTCCCCCCGTGACAGCTTTGTTGAGATATAATTCACATATTACATACTTCACTCCTTTAAAGTATACATTTTAATCATTTTTAGTATATCTTAGTATATATTCCATTAATATGAAATGTCAAGAATGGGCAAAGCTATGGAGACAGAAAGTAGAATAGTGGTTGCCTAGGGCTGGCTGGGAAAGAGGGGTTGCAGCTGGAGGGTAAATCAGGGGTGACTGCTAAAGGGCACAGGGTTTTTTTAGGCTGATGAAAATGTAAAATTGAGATGGTTGCATGACTCTGTGAATATACTAAAAGCTTAAATTTTTACCTTACAAGGGTGAAGTATATCTCAATAAAGCTGTTTTATGAAAAAGGTTGTATGATATATAATCCATTTACATAATCTTCTTGAAGTAAGAAAATTATAGAGGTGGAAAACGGGGTAGCGGTTGCCAGGGGTTAAGGCTGGGGGAGGGGAGGAGGATGACTGTGACTTTAAAGAGGGAGAGTACAGGTAGGAGTGGGGAAACCATTTCAGGAGGGTGGTTCCAGGCAGGGGAGCCATGCGTGCGTGGGGCATTTGACTGGAAGTTCAAGCTCAAGTGTAGGAGGCAGCAGGATGGGTGATGAAGTCAGGAGACACAGGCAGGGACCAGGTGACCCATACTAAAGAATTTTGAATTTTTTCTATGGTTGGGAAGGAGCCACTGGGGAGCTGTATGCAGGGATTTTACATGTCTCCTTTGTGTTTTAAGAAGATCCTTCTGGCAATGCGTGGGGACTGATGAAGGGAGCCATGAGGGACTATCACCTTGGCCACATAAACCCCGAGGATGCCCAGAAAGAGCAGGGGCTGGGACAGGGTGGGGACAGAAGTGAGAGGCTGGGTGGTGGGGATCGGGAAAGTCTGGGCCTGGTCCTTGGAGGAGGCTCCTCCTGAGGAAGGAGCAGGGCATGAGTCCCAAACTCTAATGCAGGCATGGGAGGCTGCCTCCAGGAAGCATGAGTTCCCTTGCTGGGCAGCTTCAGAAGGAGGCTGGAGGCCAGTACCAGACATTTCCGAAGTGGAACTTCCTTGGATTTGTCCTAAAAAAACTTGGAGGTCCTAGGATTTCTAGATATTAGCCCCTTAATATACTTTATTTACTGAAAAGAGTAGTAGGCTTTCATTATGCCCCTAATGTGCATTCCTCTTTCCAGAAGAAAGAAAGAAGGAAGAAAAACCAGCATTTATGGGTGCCTTCTGTGTGCCAATAACAACAAAAACACACAATAGTCACAGCTCACATTTCCAAATGCTTCCTTTGAGGTTGGCACTGGGCTAGATGTTTTATGTTATCTGTTATCTCTGAATCCCTTCAATAACCCTGCCCCGCTCCAGGCTCGGTGGCTCACACCTGTAATCCTAGCACCCTAGGAGGCTGAAGTGGGAGGATCACTTGAGGTCAGGAATTCGAGACCACCCTGAGCAAGAGCAAGACCCCGTCTCTACTAAAAATAGAAACACTTAGCAGGGCCTGGTGGTGCATGCCTGTTGTCCCAGCTACACGGGAGGCTGAGGCAGGAGGATCACTTGAGCCCAGGAGTTTAAGGTTGCTGTGAGCTAGGCTGATGCCACGGCACTCTATGCCAGGTGACAGAGTGAGACTCTGTCTCCAAAACAAAACAAAAGACCCCTGCCCAGCCAGTGCTATTACTATCCCCTCCACATCACGTGGACTGTATCTTGATTGAATCTTGCCTTTGGGTTGCCCCTCTCTGGCTCTGAAGTGTTGGGAGTGGTGCCTGGTTTTTGGTAGGAAGGAAGGAGATGCCTGGGCTTTGTGTCAACTGACTGGCTGATAGATGGACAGCCTCCTGGGTAGTATTGTTCCCAGGCTCTAAGTCTAGGGAAGTCCCAGGCTTCTGACTCATCTCTGCATCCCATCCCCACCTCCACAGCCCTTTCACAAGCACCACCAGGCCAGAGGTCTCCAGGGCCAGAGCAGAGAGCTGTCTACCCAGAGGAGCAGGCAGATATGACCTCTGTCAGGGCAGCAGGAGGAGGTGAGGGGTACTGCTTCCTGGACAGTGCTCCTTGTTAGGAATGGTAGCCAGGAAAGAGGAAACTTCAGGCCACCCCCTGAGCCTAAAGCCCTGGGGCCTCTCTGTCCCCAAAGGCTGAGTTCCTTCTTTCCTCTCAGGGAGCTCCTGACAGCTAGAATCTAGAACTATGAGCTCACCTTTGGCCTCCCTTAGTAAGACCCGGAAAGTGCCCCTGCAGTCGGAGCCTGTGAATCCTGGGTAAGGAGCCAACCTCATGGGGTCTTTGTGTCCCTGCCCTGTCTCTTTGATCCTTCTGTGGCCAGAGGAGAATGACTCCTAGTGTCTTGGGGAATACAAAGAAAAGTTACACAGCCTGCCCTGACCACCTTCTTTCTCGTTATACCTTCTTCTGGGATGCCCTCCTTTGCCTCTGAGCATAAACTGGGTTGTGCCTTTTAATAAGATATGGCCCCTGGAGGAGCGGCTCAGTGTCCATCTGTTCATTCACTGTTCGTTTATTAATTCTGCAAACACTGGCTGGGCATGGTAGCTCACGCCTGTAATCTCAGCACTCTGGGAGGCTGAGTGTGGAGGATTGCTTGAAGCCAGGAGTATGAGACCAGCCTGAGCAAGAGCAAAACCCTATCTCTACAAAAAATACAAAAATTAGCTGGGGGTGATAGCATGCACCTGTAGTCCCAGCTACTTGGAAGGCCGAGGCAGGAGGATGGTTTGAGCCTGGGAGTTTGAGGTTGCGGTGAGTTACGATAATGCCACTGCATTCTAGCCGGGGTGGCAGAGCAAGACTGTCTTAAAAAAAAAAAGATATTCTGCAAACACTGATGGTCTATCTATCCTGTGCCAGGCCCTGTGCTGGGCTCTCTGTGAAGGGAATCTTTTACATCTGTTTAGCACTTTCATCTTTTCAAAGTATTTTTACCTCTCTTTCTTGCTCTTCCGAACACCACTTTGAACCATTCTAAGGCCAAGGAGATCCAGAGGGGTTAAGCAACAGGCCTGGGGTCCCACAGCCTTTGCAGAGCAGCACTGGGGCTGGGCTCAGGCCCTTCGCAAGTCTTATAGTCTCTCACCCAAGAGTCTGCCCTTTAGCTCTCTCCCCATCCTTCTCCGCTGGAAGGAGCCAGACCCCCTGAAGCCTGTTCCTTGGTTCACCTCAGGGTGGGGAAGGGATTCGGGGTGGAAGTCCTTGGGAGGCAGAGGCCCAGCCTCCATCTCTGTTAGCCTTGGCTGGGGCCTGGCACCCAGAACCTTTTCCCCGGTGATGTTCTGGGGGGTTCTAACTCATATTTCTTCATTCTGCTTCTTGCCTGGGTTCCCAGGAGGCGAGGGATACGAATCTACGGAGATGGTAAGTGTGGGCTCCGCCCTCGTGTCCTCTTCACCTCCCATCTGCCTGGACCTCCTTACGGTTGGGCCGATGGAGAGAAAACATGATGAAGGCCCTTGTCAGCTAGAGCAGCGGCCTGCCTCGGCGATACCTGCAGCTCCCGCACCCCGTCTTGCTAAGGACTGGGCTTCCCTACTGGCAGCTCTCAGATTAGGAGCCCCCACACCCTCAGCAGAGATGTCATCACTAACATTTGAACCCTTTGGCCCACTTTGGGACTGGCTGGTGGGTACCTGGAAACTATGTGAGGGCCAAGAAATTACCCAGCCCAGCGGTCCGAACTCCAGGTCCCCTTCCCCCAACAGCCTTCTCCAGCCCGCTGCAGCCTTTTCTCCCCAAGGCCTGTCCTCGCATCACTGCCCCAACTCCTGCAGGCTCAGGTCTTTGCATCCCAACCCCACTTCTGCCCCGCTGTGGCGCTCGCACTGGCTACTCAGGTCCCTCCTGGGTTGGGCTGGAAGAACTCCAAAAAGAGGCCCATTCTGGTTGGATCTTTGTTCCCCAGCCTCCTGAGTCCCCTCATACTCTTAGTGGGGACAGTGCGTAGGCTGCTTCACCCTGGCCAGGGCCCAGGACCTGAGTTTCCTCTGGGCCTTGGTCCCAGAGCAGTGACCTAGGCATCCCTGTCTGCAGAAGATGAGGTGGATATGCTGAATGATGCCCATGGCTCAGAAGAAAGGATCTCTGCCCCTTCCTGCTATGGTGGCATAGGCGCCCCTGTGAGTCGGCAAGGTGAGAGCAGAGGCCCAAAGAAGTCTGGGTCTTGGCAGCAGGAGGGGCCCCAGAGAAGGCGTGAGGCCCAGGGAGGCGTGGCACCTACTCTTGCCTGCTGAGTCTGAGGCAGCTGCTCCCACTCCTGGCTGACTGTGGCCATGAGCCTATACCCCCAAACCTCTCCAAGACCTGGCTTGGCATAAAGCCACACAGGCCCCACCCTTGGCTCAGGAGGTCTGGCCAAACCCCTGGCCAGGCTGTGGCTGGAGTCACCATCAAGTGTGATGTCAGTGGGTCCAGGATTCAGGTTAGAGAGGGATGAGGGTTTGAGGGTAGAGCTCAGCCCCTGGCCATCTGCTTACTTCTGCAGGGCTCTGGAAAGGCCAGAAGTCCCCCAGATAGTCCACTGAGCCTGGCCCACACCGTCTGCAATGGAGGTGCCTAACGTGGGACAAGGCTACTCAGGGCAACTTCCCAGAGGAGGGAGGATTTAGCGGGTCTGGGGAAAGGGGAAGACGTGGGCAAACAGGGATGAGCTGTGTGAGTGCTGGGCACGATCAGGGCCTGAGCCACGAGTCAGGAGAAGCTGGGGATGAGTTTAGAACTTCCTGCCAGCCGTGTCATCTTGAACAAGCAACTTCATGTCCCCTTGTTCCTGTTTCCTGCCCTGTGAAGTGGAAATGGGGAGATCAGCGTGTTGAGGTGGTTTGGATGAGATGCTACTTGGTGGAGGGCCCCTAGACAGTGCTTGTCACACAGGGGTGCTCAAGGTGGTGGCCACCGGTCAGGTCAGCTGTAGGAAAGGGCCCGGCCATCCTCAGCCACCCCCCTCCATTTTACTGAGGGGGAATCGAGGTGGAAAAAGAGATAGGAAGAGCTTGGCCCAGTATCCCACAACTGTTTAGTCATGAAGCCAGGATCTCCTACACCCCAGCTGGGGATGCTTTCAATAGTAACCACAACAGCCAGCTCCTCCCCTTAAGAGAGCTGTCCTCCCCCTAATTCTCCCTGTCATTCTCTCCTCTCCCCATGGCCAGCTGGTGTCTGTTCCCATCAAGGTCACAAGTGAAGACTTGCCTGTCCTATTTCACTTCTCTGACAGCAGCATCCGACACTGTCCACTGCTTCCTTCTTCTCACCACCTCCCCCCTCCCCCCCACCCCCCGGCTCTTGGCTGCCATTGCCCTCTGCTTGCAGGCCCTTTCCTCTTAGTGCTGGTCGTCAGGTCATTCCCTCCCTGCTTTTCAGTGAGAGGTTCCACCTGCCTGGATTCTCCCCTCCCTCTGCCCCGGGGAGCTCACCGCACTCTGGTGCACTCCAGCACAGACATTTGACGTATGAATGTGTGTATGTCGGTTGAGATGCTTCTGACTACAAGTCAAAGAAAACTCTTCCTCAACTAGCATGAACATCAAGGAAGATTTATTATCCTACATGCCAAGAAGTTCTAAGGAAGCCCCTCCAGGGTTGTTCATTCAACGACTCAAAGACAAGAGCTCAGGTTTCTCCATCTTTCTACTGAGCCAGCCTTGACATGGCAGCCACATGTGCTTGCTTGATGATGGCTCCTGCTTCACACATAGAAAGGACAATATCCAGGGGGAAAGGGGCTTGTTTCTTCCCGTGTCTCTCTCTTTTTTTCTTTTTCCAAACTTTTTATTTTGAAAAAGTTCCAACTTCCAAGTTGAAATAATAGTATAGTGAACACCCGTACATCCTCAATCTAGATTCCACAATCAATGCTGTTTTGCCACATTGCGTTCTTTCTCTCCGTATACACGGATATATGAACGTAAAGGTATCATTTGGATGAACCATTTAGAAATAAATAGCAGATATCATGACATTTAGCCTCTAACTCCTTCAATATGCGTCTCCTAAGAATAAGGAAATACATAATCACAGTGCTATTATCACACCTAAGAATATGAATAATTCCATAATAGCCTCTAACGTCTTTTACACTCACATCTCCCCAGCATCCCAAAATATCCCTTATAGAGATTTTTCTCCCCTCAATTAGGATCTAATTGACAGTCCTTAGATTAGACTAATGCCTGCCTTTTTAGAAAGTGACATGGGGCCAAGTGAGGTGGCTCACGCCTGTAATCCTATCACTCTGGGAGGCCAAGGCACGAGGATCGTTTGAGGTCAAGAGTTTGGGACCAGCCTGAGCTGGGATTAGCCAGGCATCGTGGTGCGCACCTGTAGTCCCAGCTACTCGGGAGTTTGAGGCAGGTGGATCGCTTGAGCCCAGGAGTTTGAGGTTGCTGTGACCTATGATGATACCCCTGCACTCTAGCCCGGGCAACAGAGCGAGACTGTGTCTCAAAAGAAAAAACAAAACAAAAATGACGTGGACTTTGTGAAAAGTCCTGGCCACTTGTCCAACACGGTACCCACGTTCTGGCCTTGTCTGGCAGTCTGCCTGCAGGGGAGTTTGCCTGGCTTCTCTGTCTGCTGGTTTGCCTGCAAACTGGAAGGTATATTTTGAGGTTTGATTAGATTGAGGGTGAAATTTTTGGCTGTAGTTCAGGGTGATGTGGCCCACATGTCATGCCACTTACTTGTACACCTTGGACAAATTACTTATTTGTCCTCTGTGCCTCAGTTTCCTGAAACAGTTCATTTACCTCTTAGGCATATTTCGAGGATTATGTGAGTTGATTTATGTAAGTGTTTAGAGCAGTCCCTGTTATGTGTCAGCTGCTGCCAGTGCTTTTATTTCTGCTCCTGGGGACCCCTCTTCCCCTCTCAGCGCCCCCATACCTCAGCTTCAGCCCAAGGCCTGGGGTCTGAAAACTTTGTCTGCTTGGCAGTGCCTGCATCCCATGACTCGGACCTGATGAGCGCCATGACGCGGAAGTTGCGGGATCTGGAGCGGCAGGTGAAGGCCCAGACTGATGAGATGCTGTCCAAGGTGGGGCCCCAGGCTAGAGAGGGCCGGCGTCTGGTCTGAGAGGTGGAGGGGCCCCAGGCTGGGAAGGACAGGGAGGCCACCAGTTGGACCAGGGCAGGTGGCTTCTAGGACTATCTCCTCCATTGAACTGCCCCATTCGAGGGCCAGGTCTGGCCTGGAACTGATCTGGGTCCCCATGACCCAAGCAGAGTGGCCTCCCTCAGCTGAGCAGGCCCAGTAGACCTTGGACTGGGCACAGCGGTGGACTTCTGAGTGGAGTGTGGCACCCTTAGACCTGGGGCAGATATTCTGGGTCTTCCCGTCTGGAAGGGGCTCTGGGCACCACCAGGCCTCATGCTCACCCGCATCTTCTGCTGCAGGATCGGAAGATATCAGCCCTGGAGAACTTGGTGCAGACCCTCCAGCAGCCCCAGGGTAAGAGGCCCTCTTGGAGGGCAGGTCCCCCCAAATTAAGGCACCTCCCCTGGGCCTGTGGCTCCTGGAAGCTTGGACAGTGACTTCTGGCATCAGGGCTCCAGGAGCATCAAGCAGATTCCTTGGTGGGGTCTGTATAGCTCAACCTAGAGGGGCAGGGATGGAGCAAGACTCTCTCTAAGAAAAGAAAAAGCAAAAAATCACTCCAGCACTCTGGGACAGTGCTGGAGTCATTCATTGTCTTCCTGTGTGGGGCTGAGTCCCCTGGGCACAGCATGCCATCTAAAGCGTGGAGGCCACGCAGCTCCGAGGGGAGCGGTGGCCTCCCGAGAGTCAGTCAAGGCACCCCCTGTGGGGGAGGGGCCAGAGAGATGGGAGGCAAGAGGCAGTTCTCAGGAGATCCCCAGAACAGCTTCTCCAGATGACCCTTAGGACAGAGTGCTGGTCAAAGCCAGAGGTGACCTGGCAGCCTCCGTGCTGGGGCAGCTGAAGCCTGTCCCTGTCTTCCCTGAAGTCGAGGCGACCCTGCAGCGGCAGGAGGAGCTGGAAACGATGTGTGTGCAGCTGCAGCGGCAGGTCGGGGAGATGGAGGTGAGAGGGGTGGGGCCCCAGGGACGAGGGCAGCCAGCAGTCCCCAGCTCTGGGCAGTCTGCCCCTCAGGAACCGGGTCCGAGCCCACATTTCTGGGCCCCTCCTTGCTACATCCCACCTCGGGGGCTGCACTGTGTTTCCTACCCTGGGCCAGCCCAGGATTTAAAGAGCCAGGGAGGTATCCAGGGCTAGAGACACTCTTCCTTTTGGTCCTGACTCAGACCCTGAACGTGTCCCTCCCCTGCTTACTGGGAGACCTCATGGCTGCTGTTGGGCTGAATTCCAAAGGGCTTACGTGACCCTGTGGGCTACCCCTGCCCACCTTGTCACCTCACCTGGAATCTCTCTCCCCTGTAGCCACAGGGCCCTTCCTCTGTTCTTTTCTATCTTAAAGGCTTGGCCTCTGCCATCCCCTCTTCTGAAGTGTTTTCTCCCACCTCCCCTAGGCGTGTTTTCACTCATCCTCGGTCATCTCCTCGGGGCCTTCCCTGACCACTGACCAGGCAGGTTCTCTGGCCTGTGCTTTCTTTTTTTTTTTTAAATTACTTTTGAGAGACAGGGTCTCACTCTGTCCCCCAGGCTGGAGTGCAGTGGCATGATCATAGCTTACTGCAGCCTGGAACTCCTGGGCTCAAGCAATCCTCCTGCCTCAGCCTCCCAAAGTGCTAAGATTACAGGCGTGAGCCACCACGCCCAGCCTTGTCCTATGCTTTCTTAGTGCTGTGTTTATCTTCCCCTGTGGAACTGTGAACTCCACAAGGGAGGGATCACTTTCCTCCTGTTTGTCACTGTACATCCAGGACCTAGCACTGAATTGATCCAGGCCATCCCCTGCTTCTGGCCATGACTTCTTATTCACCTGGTGACTCGGTTACCCCAGTCACCTCTTTTCTCCCACTCATTTAAACAGCAAGGCTCAAACTGGAGGGACACTAGACACAAGGAAGGGTCCTAGGCAGGCAGGTGTCCTCAGGGCTCCCCACCCCTCCACTGGCCCTGCCAGAAGTTCTTCCTGAGACCCAGCCTCTTCCCCGCTCCACGTGGTATTGGTTTCCAAAACCCCAACCTAATTTAAGACCGCAGAAGCAAACTCCCAAGCTTCAGCTGCAGCTGAGAGCCCTTCCCACCAGGCCTGTTCCCACCTGGGCTGCAGAACACGAAGCTGCCCCTGAGCAGCTGCTGTCGGGGGGTGAGAGAGGCACTCTGGAACCGCAGGACCGAGGGCATGCTGCTCACATGCGCACATCAGCCACACATTTATTGGGTCATTAATTTCACAATGTACACAGTATCTACCATGTGTCAGACCCTGCCAGGCACTGTGTTAGGGCGTGAACAAGACAGACTGCTGGGGGCTGACGGTCTGGAGGGCGGAGGGGGAGAGAGACCCAAATGAGTCCACAGATACACAGGTACAGAGAGTGGTATGAAATAATTAAATAGGTGACACAATAGAGATGAGTTGGGGGATGGGCCACGGTGGGGGTGACATTGGCCATGAGATCCGGAGGGTGAGGAGGGGACTGGGGCAGAGGATCCAGGCCAAAGAGAGGACAGGCGCCACCTCATGCTGCAGAGACTTGGCTGGTGGTGCATGGCTGTGGGGAGCAAGGAGAATGAAGAGAGAGGAGAGGCCCGTAGGGGCCACATCACGTGGGAGCCACCCGTGGTTCCGGGCAGGTTCTGTCCTGCAAGAATGGGAAACCTTGGAAGATTTCAGTTAGAGGAGCGGCCTGACAGGACTCTGCGGTGTGGAGAGTAGATGGTGGGGTGCAGAGTGGCTGGGGGGAGGCAGAAAGAAGCGGCCTTTTTTGTCCAGGAGGGAGACGGCAGTCGCTTGAGCTAAGAGGTAGCTGGAGATGGAGCTGTGTGGACGGGTACCAGGTGGCGTTGGAGGGGCACCCATGGGCCTTGCGGTTGTCAGGAGTGACGTGGCAGAGGGAGGAATGGGTCACAGAAGGTTCCCAGGTGAAGCGGGGGCTGTTTACTGAGGCAAGACCTGGAGGGGAAGAGGGTCAGGAGGTGGGGGCAGGAGTCACGACTGGGACAGTTCATTTTCAGATGTCTCTAGGCATCTGAGTGCAGATGGTGGGAAATGTGAGTCTGGACCTCAGGGATGAGATCTGCGTCCAATGCAAAGTTGAGTTCTTTCCATATGTATTCGGGAGTAGATGAGCACCGTTAGGGAGAGGGCAGGTGGCAATGGGCCCAGGACCGCCATGTGTTAGGGTGGGATAGAACTGGGGAACAGCCAAGAAAACTGTAAAGGAGCAGCCCCTGGAGTAGGAGGAAAACCAGCGGGAGTGGGAATAAATGACAGAAATGTGCCCAGTTTCAGTGAGGTGTAGAGATGGAAGATAGTAGAGTAGTTGAGAGAAAAGGAGATAAGGAAGCAGCCCCAGCAAACGGAGACAATTCAGAAGTTTTCCTGTGGCAGCGGGGATATGTGGCGAAGCCCCAGGGAGGCTAGCATGTGAGAGTCATGTCCTCAGTCCTGCAGGGCGGGATGTCCTTCCTCTCTGTCAGGCCAGACCCACACGGTTCCCCACGGCCAGAGTGGCTAACTTAATTAATTAATTAATTTATTTTGAGACAGAGTCTCACCCTTTCGCCCCGGCTAGAGTACAGGCGGCGTCATCATAGCTCACAGCAACCTCTAACTCCTGGGCTCAAGCGATCCTCCTGCCTCATTCTCCTGAGTAGCTGGGACTACAGGTGCTCGCCACCATGCCCGGCTAATTTTTGTATTTTCTGTAGAGACAGGGTCTTGTTCTTGCTCAGGCTGGTCTCAAACTCATGGCCTTAAGCGATCCTCCCCACTTGGCCTCCTAGAGTGCTGGGATTAGAAGCATGAGCCACCGTGCCTGGCCAATTTTTTTTTCTTTCTTTGAGATGGGGGTTTCACTCTGTTGCCCAGGCTGGAGTGCAATGGCTTGATCACAGCTCATTGCAACCTTGAACTCCTGGGCTCAAGTGATCCTCCTGCATCAGCCTCCTGAGAAGCTAGGACTACAGGCAAACCACCATGCCTGGCTAAATGTTTTTTGTAGAGACGGGGGTCTTGCTATATTGCCCAGGCTGTTCTCGAACTCCTGGGCTCAAGGGATCCTTCTTCCTTGGCCTCCCAAATCACTGAGATTACAGGCATTAGTCACTACACCTGGCTCTCAGAGTGGCTCACTTTACTGAGTCCTTACTTGTGCCAGGCACTGTGCTGAATACTTGGCATGAATCATCTCACTGAGTCCTCACGAGCTTATGTGGGCAGGTGCTGCCATCTCCATTTACAGAGGAGGAGCCTAAGGCTTTAGGAGGCAAAGTGGCTTTCCAAAGGTCACAGCCAGGAAGTGGGCAAGATGTCCCAGCTCATCCCCTTTGTCCAGTTGCCTCTGGGGCTCCAGTCACCTGAGGACTGAGGCTGAGGATTGGGCCGATGCTGCCTTTCCCTGGGACGGGCTGAGCCATCGCCCCCACGTCTCCCTCTTTTTCCCCACAGCGCTTCCTCAGTGACTATGGCCTGCAGTGGGTGGGCGAGCCCATGGACCAGGAGGACTCAGAGAGCAAGATAGTCTCAGAAGATGGCGAGAGGGACTGGATGACAGCCAAGAAGTTCTGGAAGCCAGGTAGAGTAGAGGGTCCACCCTGGGCCCCTCTTCAGGGAGAATTCTCCAACAACTTCCTGTCGGCTAGCAGCCCAGAGGCCCATGTCATTCAGCCCCAGCCTCCCAGCATGAGACGCCCCTGAGATAGCACACACCTTGCCTCCGACCCAGTGCAGGAAAGGCCTTGGCCTCCTTCACTGACCACCTAACCTGCTGCCTAGTTCCTTCCCTGGTCTCGCCTAGGACTCTCTCACTCTCTCTTGCTCAGCTGTGAAAGGTTCCAGAGGCCCAGAGATACAGGATGTAGAAAGACCTCATTTCCCTCAAGTTCCATAGTCTACAAAATGTCACCCTCTAGAAGCTGTTGCTTTTAAAAAGCAATCCCTCTGTTCTGGAAACCATTCCTTAATTCCCAGGGCTTGGCCCGCTCATTGGACTCCCTTTCCAGGTTCATTTATGACCATTGAAAGCCACCACTTCTTATTTATTTATTTATTTTTTGAGACAGAGTCTCACTCTTTTGCCTGGGCTGGAGTGAGTGCCGTAGTGTCATCCTAGCTCACAGCAACCTCAGACTCCTGGGCTCAAGCGATCCTCCTGCCTCAGCCTCCCGAGTAGCTGGGACTACAGGCATGCGCCACCATGCCCGGCTAATTTTTCTATATATTTTTAGTTGTCCGATTAATTTCTTTCTATTTTTAGTAGAGATGGGGTCTCGCTCTTGCTCAGGCTGGTTTCGAACTGCTGAGCTCAAGCAATCCGCCCGCCTCGGCCTCCCAGAGAGCTAGGATTACAGACGTGAGCCACTGCGCCCGGCCACCACTTCTTATTTTTAACTCAACTGCTAGTATCTAGAGGGATGCCCCCCCCAACCCCTTTCTTTGCTGGATTTGAATCTGTAGAACTGGCCATTCCTGAAATCTGTGTCTAAGTCTCTTCAAAGAATGGAGGTTGTTAACTAGAAGATACCTCCCCAGGCTCTGGGGTCAGCCAAACCTGGGTCCTCCTCTAGACTCCACCACCTATTCCAGTTGTGACTTGAGCAAGAGACTAACATTCTCTGAGCCTCAAGTTCTTCATCTGTAAAATGGGGGTATACTCTTCCCCTTGGAGTTACAGGGAGTAAACGAGTTAAGCTAGACTACCTAGCATTGGCCTTGCATGTCATTGGCCCGACAAGTAGGCGCTCTTATTGTGTCCAAAGAGTCTTAAGGCAATGGCAGTCTCACGGAAACACAAGCACAGCTCCCAAGGGGACCATTTGGAAGATGACAACCCTCTTTCATGTTTCCTGCTGGATAAAAACCCAGACTCCAAATGTGACGGTCCACCTCCTATTTAGGCCTGGGCTTGATCCATCAATCTCAGAGTGCAACCCCCTCCCTGCTTATTCTAAAAACATCACTTCCTGTTTTTGCAACATTTGCAGCTTTCAAAGCATTTTTATAAATGCCTTTGACATGGGCCAGGGGTTTCTCCATTTTATAGATGGGCAGACGAAGGCACTTCAGAAGTCGGTAGACTCTGAGTGTTGAGTGGAGGGGGTGAGACTGAAGGCTGAGAGCCTGTCTGGGAAGCAGTTGCAGTCTTCCAGGCAAAAGATGGGATGATGCCCAGCGTGACAATGACGCTGTGGAGGTGGCAGGAAGGGGCAGGGCAGAGAGATTCAGGAGGTGGGATCCATGGCCTTGCTGACTACACATGAGGGAGAGGGTGGGAGGAGTCAGGGCTGGCCCCAGGGAGCACGGCTGTGGGGAAGATGCTGAGTATCTGGGACACAGTGGAGCCGGGGAGCTGTGTGGCCCCTGGCGATGCCAGGACATGGGGTATGGCCCTGCTGCCCAGAACACTGCAGGCCTGGGCACACCAACGCAGGTGCGCTCTAACTGAACGAGGGTGGGGCATCGTGGCAATTCTCCAGGGACTCCTCGGCCTGGGGTGAGAGGTGGCTTTAAGGTGGCTGCAGACACTGTCAGAATGTCTGTCCTGGGTATAGGCCAGAAGCTTGCCAGCGTCACACCCTGGGCCCCTGGCATGGCAGCCTGGGCTTGGGCTTCACGGGGGCCTGCCACCTTGTTGCAGGGCAGCCTGGCGCCTGGCTGGTGGGGGGTTGCCTTCTCCCTGGGGGAGGGGGCAGACCAGATGGCTGGTTTCTGGCCCTGGCCCTGTGTATTACCACTCTTCCCACCCCTCAAAAAAGACAGCAGCCCTCACTCTGCCGTTTGTTTCTTATGCTCCGAGTAAGGCTGGCTCTGAGGCTGAGCATTTCACAGATAAAGCAACTTGGGAAAACTGCCTGCTACCGTGTCTTGGAGGCCCCTATGTGCATCCTCTTCCTGCTTTTGCATTTTGCTTTTTCAACATGGGAGGGGCCTTGGTTTGGCTCTTCCTGCCAGATGAACTGACAGGTTGTTTTTCAGTGGTAGCAGCTTTTCCTCCTGGGACTTCCCTCTCCCCAGGTGCCAGCCTGCCTCTGCCCCGGGGGGGCCCTTGGGGTCACAATCTGGCCTCTTGCTCTCTTGATGCTCAGGTTGATTTCTCTGGCTTTCCTTTCATTGGGTCCCACTCCCCACAGGCTGTGGGGCAGTGGCCAGTGGTCAGGTGAGCCAAAGAGGGGATGATTCAAAAGTTCTAGAGGCTGAGATGCTTCCTTAGGGAGGAGGGTCAGTTGGACCCATGAAGGAGGCCCAGCAGAGGGGAGGCTTTGCAAGGGCTTGTTCTCAGGCCGGATCGGTCATCCTGCCCGCCCTCTCTGCCAGTATATGGAGCATCACACAGGGTACCGTGCCAGGTGCTTCAGGGTATGCGGATACATGAAAGGGACAGTCCTGCTCTGGTCACACCACCATCAGCCAGGTGTTGAGCCTCAGGGCTCAGAGCTCCTGGTCAACTGTGAGCTCCTCACTCCCCACTACTTCCCTGTTTTCCTCTGAACCCCCCTTCCCTGTGTCTCCCTCCACATCTCCCGCCCCCCTGCCAGCCCTGCCTCCACCCCAGCGTCCATCCTCCCAAGGCCCAGCTCCTGCATCTGGGTTGGAGCCACACCGATGCCGAGGGCCTGGCCGGGCAGGCTCGGCTCCTTCCCACCCTCGCCTCCACCTCAAGCCTTTGATGGTGCTCTGTCCTCCCAGAGGTGCCTTGCCCCCTTTGCACTGCTCCTTCGAAGTGCAGTGCAGATCCCACCTCTGCCAACAAACCTGCCCTGAGTGCCCCTCGCAGTGCAGCCAGGGCCGCGTGGGAAGGGGCTGCGCTGTACAGCGAAGGGGCTAGAGGCTCAGGCCGAGGCGGGGGCCAGGCTCAGATGCGTCCTGTGTGGGCAGATTGCAGAACCTCCCTGAGCCTGGTTCCTCCTCTACAAAACGAGGAGAATGGTACCGACTGGCTCCCCAGGCTGCAGAGTGGATGGAATGGGACAGTGCATGTGGCTGACGTGTGGCAGTGAACAGCGACTGTTAGCCATTGTCACTTAGCTGTTGTCATGCCCTGGAGTGTCCAGCACAGTGCTTAGCACATAGGATTGGCCATGGTTCCCATGTGTGCCAGGCCTGGGTGACCAGAGCACGTCAGGACAATCGTCTGCACGGGACGGGGTGGGGCCGAGGGTCCAGTGCTCAATGGCAGGGCCCAGCAAGAGCTGCGGTGGAATCTAGTGCGCCTGGGCTCAAACCTGCCGGGCCCCGGGCTGGTTGAGTGCTCTGGCAGTGGCCAGACCCTCAGAGCCTCTCCTCCTCCGCATCTGCCCCTCGGAGGAGCGGAGTGAATGTAGCTAAAGTCCCTGCAGCAGGGCCTGGCTGACAGGTGTGTGATAACAGCGGTTCCGTTTCCTGTTGCAACAGTCTCTGCATGACAGGGAGGGGCTGAGTGTGTGGGCGCTGCAGGAGGAGGCCATCCCAGCAGGCCTGGGAGGGCTGCCACACCCCCACTGACCATAGCAGGCTCTGGCCGCTCTGGGCTCCACAGCCCTCCAGCGGCACTTACCACATGCCATCGTCACTGTGTGCTGCCCTGTCTCCCTCACTTGAGCTGAGTCTGAGGAGGACAAGACTCTGGGCATGGGCAGGGCCTAGCAGAGTGTGGGCGCTTAGACATCGCTGGATGCAAAGACCCAGCCAGGCTTCTAGAGCACCCACTGTGGGCCAGGCCCCCAGGGCTCGACGCTCCAGCCTGAGCTCCCGGGGCACCCAGTGTGGCTGAAGGCAAACAAGCAAGTAGAAAGTAACAGCTTGTGACAAGGGCCAAGCGAGTCGGTCCAAGGGTTCCAGGAACCCAGTCTCGAGGAGAGAGGCTCCTGGCAGGGCTTCTCCGAGGAGGTGGGGGTGAGTGAGAGCAGCGTGAGCCCAGTGACGAGTAAGAGGTGTCAGTGACAATGACAGCCACCATCTGCCAGGCACTTCCTTTGAGCCTCACAGCAGCCCCGTGAAGTGGGGACGGCCATTGTCCTCATCTTACAGAAGAGGAAGCCGAGGCCCAGAGAGGCCCACTTGCCCAAGGTCGCGGAGCTCGGACATGCCCTGCAGCGTGACACCTGAGTGTGAGGGGAGGGGCGTGTTGAGGGGAGGCCCCGTGCTGAGGGTCCTGGGAGTCGGGCTGAGGAGCTTGGACTGGACCTCCTGCCTCCCTACTCCTCTTTTTAATACACTTGTGGGCTTGAAAGCTGGATGAGGCCTTAGAGATGATGCCCCAGCGCTGCCCCCTCCCCGGAAGGGAGCCCAGTGAGCAGCTGCCCCAGAACCGGAACTGAGGGGCAGCCCGTGTGGTCCCTGCAGACTGAGGCCGGGTCCCTGGGGCCCCGCATGCTGTATGACTCAGGGCATGACACCTTACAAGGCCCAATTTCCTCATTTGCAAAATGGGAATGGCCATACTTGCCTCTAGGTGCTTGGCATGGAATCGTCATCTACAGACAGCTTCACCAGCTGGGTCTGGAGGGCAGGACAGGGTTCTTACTATCTACCCACTCCGCAGGAAGGAAAGCTGCGGCTCAAAGACAAAATGCCTCCCCACCCCAGTACTGCTGCTGGCTCAGGGCAGAGCTGGGACTTGCCCTCTGACCTTCCTCACCCTGTGTGGCCCCCACCACACCTCTCTCCTGCCGAGGGACCTCTGCCAGCCCTCACGGGGCAGGGGACTCACTGGTTTCACCAGGCCGTGCTGTGTGGTGACAACACTAGGCTCTTTCTGTCTTTCCTTTGCCCAGAGCTGTGGTTCCTTATTCCTGGGCCCCTGGTCTCTGCCCCATTGCATCTGGGGCCTGCCCAGCCCACCCGGCTGTTACTTCTCTAAGCCCAGCCCAGGTGGCTGAGAGCCACCAGGGCCGGGTTTCTTGGCAAGCTTCCCTCTTCCCTTTCATTGCTTCTCAACATCCTCCCCAGGCTTCTCCTGTCCCCATCCCCTATTGGCCACCCCATGTCCCTCAGCCTGAAAAGCCCTGGCCTCAGGAGGCAGCTTGGAGCAGGGCAGGAGCACTGGATTCGGAGTCCACATACTCCTGGCTGTGCTCTGTCTGGTCTGATCGGGCCACTCATCTGACCTTTCTAGACTCACTTTCCTATCTGTTAGAAGAGGGGGTGGGCAGGCATTGCAGGAGATGATCTTTTCTGCTGTTATTTTTAGGTTTACCAATTTGTTTTTACAGTAGTGAGTTGTTAAAAGGAAAATAATGTCTTGATATAGTTCGGTTCTATGAGCTTTTCCTAGGGATCTCAGGGACTCTGGGGGACAGGAGGGGGAGGTAGGGCGGTCCCTTTGACAGTAGGAGATGTAGGCAAGAGGGGAAGGCCAGCTGGGGCCTACTGTTTCGGCAGCTGCAAAGGCAACAAGAAACATAGCCACCCACATCTGTACCTTCCCAGTACACTGCACCGCTGTGGGAAAAGGAATTGGGTCCCCAGAGCCCTGACCCACATCCTGCCGCAGCCTGGCTGTCCTGGTGAAAAACAGCCTTCAGCAGGCCCCGGAAGTTACTGGCGTGTGGTAGGGTTACACCCTAGTGCATGACTGACCGGGGGGCCGGGTCCCCAGCCAGTGTCCCTCCTGCCCTCCACCCTGTCCACTCTGGTATCCGTCATGGCTGTCCCCACTACCCCATCTGCACCCCCCAAAGCTTATACACAGCTGTACGTACAACACATTTTTCAGAAGAGGAGGCCAAAGCTTTGTCAGCTTCTCAAAGGGGTCTGTGACCCAGAAATAGTCACACAACCTAAGGTCTGTCCCCTGTCCTGTCCAGCAGCTGTCCCCACATCTTTCCTAATAGCCATCTGTCCCTAACCCTGACCTCCCTCTCTCTCTGGATGGTGCAGATGGGTGGGAAAAACAGACTCAAACGTCAGCCCCGGCTCCAATCCCAGTCTCTCCTCTAACTTGCCAAGTGGCTTGGGGTGAGTCATTTTTCATCTCTGTGGGCCTGTTTGCTCATGTGTTAAATGGAAATAAATAACCCCGGCCTCATAGCCTCAGGCTTGGCCTAAGGACCATATGTGCAAGGTAGAGTTGGTAACAATAGCAACCATGCGCAACGTGCTTGTTCCCAGTGGCCCTCATGTGGTCATCTTAGAGCCCTCCAGTCATCCTGGAGGCAGATATTATTGCCACCCCATTCTAGAAGAGAGTGCTGCAGCACAGAGCATTAAATGACTTGTCTAAGGTCACATAGATAGAAGTTAGAAGTGGAGGAGCTGGGATTTGAACCCAGACAGCTTTTTTTTTTTTTTTGAGATGGTGTCTTACTCTGTTGCCCAGGCTGGAGTGCAATGGCACAATCATAGTTCACTGTAGCCCAGCTGATTGTTTTTTCTTTTTCTTTTTTTTTTTAGAGATGGGGTCTCACTATGTTGGCCAGGCTGATCTGGAACTCCTGGCCTCAAGCAATACTCCCTCCTCAGCCTCTCGAGTTGCTGGGATTATAGGCATGAGCCACTGTGCCTGGCTGAACCCAGGCAGCCTTGATCCAGATCTGGGAGCTCTGCCCTCTGCTTTTCAGCTGCCAACCCATTGCCCGACAGGCAGATCTGGGATCAAATCCTCTTCTGCCACTTACTGTTGTGCCTCCCTAGACAAGCCATTTAACTTCCTCAGTTTGCTCATCTGGAAAATGGAGATGACTATAACCTCCACAGCATAGGGTTGGTAAGAGCAGGGAATGTGACAATGGATATTAGACCCCTAGTACAAAGTCAGCGCCCAAAGGTAGCTGTTATTATCTAGTGTTAGCTGTCCTTCCTTTAACCCGGGTGGTCACTTGAAGAGACACCAAGGCCACTGCCTAGCTTGGGAGGGGCCACAGGAGCCAGGACTGCTAGGGCACACTGTAGCCATGAGAGGCTCATGGATGTCTGTCCTCTTTGCCAGGGGACTCACTGGTGCCCCCTGAGGTGGACTTTGACAGACTGCTGGCCAGCCTGAAGGACCTCAGTGAATTGGTGGTAGAGGGTGAAACCCAGGTGTTGCCGGTGCCCGGTGGGGCAAGGCTCCGTGCCCTTGAGCCCATCCCACTGAAGCTCTACCGGAATGGCATCATGATGTTCGACGGGCCCTTCCGGCCCTTCTATGATCCCTCCACTCAGGTAGGAGCCCGTGTGGGGGCGCCCCTGCCTGCCCACCATTAGTTGGGGATGATGGAGCCAGCTCGCCCCAGGCCCGGCCTGCCCTCCACGGGGCACTCAGGCCCTCACACGACTTGCGGAGCGCCCCCTACCCCGCCCCCGTCTGGGCTCGTGACTGTTTCCAGAGTGCGAGGCACGGGGTAAGCCCAGGGCGAGGGCCCGCCATCCAGACAGGTAGCAGGTGGGGCCACCCCACAGGTCCAGCTGGGCTTCACCCTCCCTCTCCCCCCTGCAGCGCTGCCTCCGAGACATACTGGATGGCTTCTTTCCCTCAGAGCTCCAGCGGCTGTACCCCGATGGGGTCCCCTTTAAGGTGATGATCTCCTCAAAGCACCCCTTCCCTGTGCAGGGATTTGGGAGTGGGGATCCACAGCCTCCTCAGGCGTCGCCCATTCTGAGCGGGGAGCCACTGCCCCACCTCAGGGGACCCCAGTCTAATGCCCTCCAGGAGGAGGGTGAACCTGAAGCCTGGCTGGGAAGGGAGTTGGGGGCCGCTGCGGCCACAGTTGTCACAGTGCAGTGGCAGGGGCCTCAGGCTGCACAGTAGGCAGTGCCCTCTGCTGGCACCCTGAAGGCACAGCCCCAGCTGTGCAGGGCCAGTGTCCTGCTCCTGAAGCTGTCTGGCTGGGGTAGAAGGCAGTGCCCTGGGCCAGCCACAAATGCAGAACAGGGAAAATGTTGGGACTCAAGGACACGGGGTGGAGCCACTCTGCAGGCAGGCGCTGCCACGGGAGCACATGAAGCAATGTGTTCCAGAAGCTGGGCGAGGCCACGTCAGGGAGGGAGCGTGTGCCACCAGGGCTCGGAAAATAACGTGAGTCATGATGGGGTGTTCGAGGCATCCATGCCAAGATGGGGCCCTCAGAGCTGTGCCTTGATGGAGCAAGTGGGGGGAACGTGTGCAGCGATTGGGGTCTGTGCTGCAGACTAGACAACAGCAGGGGCTTTGTCCTCTCCTGTCCCCTTCATACTTCCTCACAGTTGGCTCCTGAAGAGATCTCTGAGGAGGGTGTCAGTATTGTGGCTTCAGCTGGCATGGATCAGGGGTGCTTGCACAAGGAGTAAGGCCCGGGGAGGCAACAGCAGCATAAACTGTGGCTCTCCTGAGGCCTCAGTTTCCTCATCTGTAAAATGGGGATTGCATCAGACCATCCCTTGGGCCTGTTCTTGGGTCCTCTGGGTAAGCAGGACTGGGGTGTGGCCTACGGCTGAAGAGCTGGGCCTGCCACTGTCTCCCTTCTTGCCAGGTGAGTGACCTGCGCAATCAGGTCTACCTGGAGGATGGGCTGGACCCGTTCCCAGGCGAGGGCCGCGTGGTGGGCCGGCAGCGGATGCACAAGGCCTTGGACAGGGTGGAGGAGCACCCAGGTGAGCTTGCCCCAAGGCTGAGCCAGGCGGCTGGGGGGCTATGCAGAACAAGCACCAGGCAGCCTCCACCACCACGCATAGTTCTTCCTGGGCCAAGGTTCCCCATGCCCTCCCTGCAGGCTCCAGGATGACCGCCGAGAAATTTCTGAACAGGCTTCCCAAGTGTGTGATCCGGCAAGGCGAGGTGATTGACATCCGGGGCCCCATCCGGGACACCTTGCAGGTGAGGCCAGCTCTAACCCTCCTAGCCATCTTGAGGGGACTTTACCACCAGCCCTGGCCCAGCCTGCCAGAACAGTTTCTTATCTAGAGGCTCAGCCTTGGGGTCTCTGATGAAGACCTGGATGGAGAGATGAGTCCCCCAGAGCTGTTCTGCTGTCTCTGGAAACTAAGGAGCTGGTGAGGGCTCTGGGCTGGGCTCCACAGAACAGCCGGGTTGGCTATACGAGATGTAAAGTCAGAGTCCAGGCCAGGGATGAGCCTAAGTCCCAGGCCATCCCCTTGAGGTCTAGGCCAAAATCTTCAATTCAGTCCTGGGCCCCCCTTCCTGGTGTCCTGCAGGCCCTCACAACTCATCATCTTCTCTCCTCACTCCCCATCCTGCTCCCTGCCTAGGCGTCCACCTGTGGAAGGTGCCAAACCTTCATTTCTTAGGCCTCCTCTGCCTTCTTCACCCCCACATTGCTGCGTCCAGTCTGGTCTGTCCATCCCCAGAATGCCTCCCCCTTCTTGTAGCCCATCCCCCAGTCTAGGCTCTGGAGTGTCTCTCTCAGAGATGCCTCCCACCTCCACTCCTGCCCCTGCCAGCTGTCCTTCCCAGCCACTTCCCCACTGAAATCCCCCAGTGGTTCTTGGGATAAAGCCCAGTTCCTTGTCCTGGCACTCAGGCCCTGCGCTGCATTGCTGCGCCCTCCCCACTTCTCTAAGCTTTTCTTTGTTCCAGTCCAGCCTGGTCCCCAGCTTCAGCCATGTCGATCGCTGGCAGTTTCCTAAATATATCACCTCCTCTAGGAAGCTTTCCCTGACCTTGGGATCTTTGTCCATGCTGTCTGGAATATCCCTGCGCCCATTCCACTTCTAAGGACTCCTCTTTCTCACCCTTCAGTCACAGCTCAGTTGCCATTTTCCTAGAGGAGCCTCACCTGGCCGCAGGCTGGGGCAGGCATCCTGCCCGTCGTGGTCCCTGTGGGATCTGCCTCCCACTAGTCTGAGGGGGAGGCTGCTTGGGGAGAATGATGGGGCTGCCTCCCAGAGCCTCCTTCCTCTTCTACTGCCTCTCTTTGGGCCTCAGCTTACACAGAAACAACTCCCCCACGTGCCTCATTGTTATCATCCACCCCGATCAAGGATGAGCCCCCTCTAAGGGTCGTGGGGGGATGACTCAGGGGGGCCCAGGGCACTGTCCACTCTCTACTGATCCCTTCCAGAACTGCTGCCCATTGCCTGCCCGGGTCCAGGAGATCGTGGTGGAGACACCTACCCTGGCGGCTGAGCGGGAGAGGTGAGGGCAGGGCAGAGAGGTGAGGGCCTGGGGACTGGGGGGTTGGGCCATGGGAGCGCTGAGCGCCTCTGGGCTGTGCAGGAGCCAGGAGTCGCCCAACACACCGGCGCCCCCACTCTCCATGCTGCGCATCAAGTCTGAGAACGGGGAGCAGGCCTTCCTCCTGATGATGCTGCCCGAGGACACCATCGGGGACGTGCGCACCCTGCTAGCACGGTCCAGGTGGGCACAGAGTGGGGCTGGCCGGGGGCCACAGCGACGCTCTGGTCCCATGACTGGGCCTGATCTGCCCCGCCTGGTCCCCAGGGCCATGGATGTCACTGCCTTTGAGATCTTAAGCACGTTCCCGCCGAAGGTCTACCGCGATGACACGCTCACGCTGCAGGCTGCAGGCCTCGTGCCCAATGCTGCACTGTTGCTGCGGGCGCCCCGGGCCCCGCAGTCTGGCCCCAACTTTGGTCCTGGTTCTGGCCCCAGCCCGGAATAAAGTGCCCGCCCGGACACCCGCTGCTCCTGCTCCCAGAGGCTCTCTTGGCGGGGCCATCTCTCTGGGCTTGGGAGGAAGGTCCCAGCTGGGCTAGGGAGGGGGCGGTGCCGATCCGCCCCTCGGTAACTCGAGCCCCAGCTGGCAGGCCTGGCCTCTGGTTCTTTGTCCTCTAGGTTGCGTTCTCCCCAGAAGGGCTAGATGGATCCGGTGAAGGGGGCGGTGAAGGGGGCGTCCAGTGGCGGGAAAGAGCCGGCCGCAGCTGGGTTTACACTGAGGCAGCAAAGCCTCATTGTGCAAGCATGCGGCCAGCAGACACCTGTGCACAGATATGCACAGTCCCACAGCCATGGGGACACTTCCTCAATGCTGTGACAAAGCCACTGCCACAGCTACATCCATGCCCCCAAACTGGCAGAACTGCAGCTGTGCACCCACTCGCTCCCATGACACACCCATGCTTAGCCAATCTACCCCAGTGCAGGCAGGAAGGCAGGCAGGCAGGCAGGCACAAGGATGGCCACACTCACTGACAGGCATGCAAATGTGCAGTACACGCCAAGGCACAAGAGTCATAGGGACACCGTCACATGCATGTGAACTGGAGGGCGGTCCACCCAGACTGTCTCCAGCAACCACGGGTCCACACAAGTATGTGTGTGCCAGACATACATCCAAACACTTGCACTAACACACACACAGGTGACAGTCCCATGAGGACAGCTCAACTGACCTGCCCACAGAGCACAGCCTCAGCACAATCACAACTAGCAACCTAACCCAGAGCAGGGACCCAGGAAGCCCAGGCCACAACCAAACAGACACAGTGCCAATGGAATGGGCATTTAATTGTCTCCAGGGTGCTCCTGGGGGCAGGGATTGCGGGGCCTTTGGCAGAGCTCTGGCTAATGGAACCAACAGAGGTGCCCATCAGCCAGTGCCAGGCAGGGTGGCAGTCCCAAGGCCTGGCTGGGAACAGCCAGCATTTGGTGCTGCTGTTTAAGACAATTTCTGAGACTAGTGGGTAAGGAATGTTGCCTGTGAATGGAGACGGGGCACAGTTAGAGAGGGGGAGAAGGGGCCTGGACTGTGGGGGAGGCACTCCAAGGTCAGAAGGTTAGGGATGGCAGGGAGTTGGTCACAAGGTCTTTCATGGCCAAGTGAGGGCTGTGGGGAAAACGTGACGGGAGTCCAGTGGGGAAACCGGGGGCCGGCCTGACTCAGGCCAGCTTCAGGAACTCCTGCAGCGTGTTCTGTTCCACGGCCTCCACGAAGAGCTCATAGTCCTGGGGGAGGGGAGGGAAGGGGCAGTCAGTGCAGGTGCAGGTGGCCCAAGTGCTTTGTCGCAGGTCTGACCCTGGCTAGAGTCCTACAACACCCCCCACCTCGGAGCCCCCAGCCCATACCCCACAGTACTGGTCCCCATTGACAATCTGGGGTGGGGTGGCCTTGGGGTTGCCTGCCAAGGCTCGCATCTCATCCCGCAGGGCGTTGTCCTGGGAGATGTCCACGAGTTGGTATTGAATGCGCTTCCCATCCAGGATGCGGGTCACCTCGCTCTGCTGGGACTTGATCTGGGGGCAGAGTGGGGTAGGGGTTAGTGGACCGGCTGGAGGATTTATGGGGGGGCCCTGGGCAGGGTGAAAGAGGCTGTGACCAGGAGCTTTTGTCCCCCTTCCCCCTACACGCACACTCTAGGGGAGGGTTCAGGCCACTAGGAGTTGCAGAGTGAGTCAGGCTTGATTTGAGGTGGTGCCAGGATGAGGAGAGGGACCACCAGCCATGGGGAGGGGTCAGAAAGAAGGGAAGTGGGATCAAGCTCAGCGAGGGGAAAGCAGGGCAGGCCTGGGTGGAGGCTGGTAGGGGTCCCTCAGCCCCAGACACACAGGGGAGGAGAGAAAGAGCAGGACGAGTTCATGGTCAGGGTCAGCCTGGTAGTGGGGATGCAGAGAATGGGTGCCCGAGTGGCGGGGGATGGGCGCAGGCAGTGCATGCTGCGGCTGTTGAGGACCCAGGATGCCCGGTGAAGGCGCTCAGGAACGGCCGCGGAGCCCAGACCCGGGAAGCCGTGCCCGGCACCTCACGGCCCCCCCGCCCCGCCCCCGTGCTGGGGGCGGGTCCCGACCTCCCGGACACGGCCCGCGCTCTCCCCCAGCGCCAGCCTGGGCGCTCACTTACTTCACGGGAGCCGGTGACCGACGTGCTGTAGACGCGCAGGCCGCTCATGCTGCGGGCAGACGGACGTGCCGACGGGCGGAGGGGCGGCGGGAGCGGCAGCTGCACTGCCGGGAGACGACGCCGCCACCGCGCTCGGGAGCGGTTTCCTTCCTGCTCCGCCGCGAGTCACTGCAGTCGGGACCAATGGGCGGTGCGGGCAGGC
Source organism: Propithecus coquereli (assembly GCF_000956105.1). Taxonomy (NCBI): domain Eukaryota; kingdom Metazoa; phylum Chordata; class Mammalia; order Primates; family Indriidae; genus Propithecus; species Propithecus coquereli. The sequence continues at coordinate 2,860,459 of NW_012147941.1, forward strand.
AGGGCGGGGCGTGCGCGACACCGCCCCGCGCGCCAGAGGCCCCCTCCCATCCCCCTGGCGTGGCCAGGCGTAGAGGGGAACCGTCTCACGCAGGGCCGCCCCTTGTGCAGCTGCGCCGCCCGCCCTTTCGGCTCTTCCTTGTCTGGGGCCCACAGTGTGACGGTTGGGGAGGGACTAGATGGCAGGAAAGGCCCGGGAGGGCAGGGGCGAGGGTCTGGCAAAGGCCTCCTGCCCGGCCTCACCCAGGCTTAGGGCATCAGCTCCCCATCCTTAGTCTCCGGAAGAAGGTGCCATAATAGCTTGGGGCTTTGGAAGGTTTGGGCTGTTTTCAAACCCAAAGTTCCCAAACTAGGAAACCTTGCTCCAAGTGACACCCCACCCCCACTCCCACCCCCACCCCCACATACACACCACTGACCCTGGGGATAGGAAGCGCACCAAAGCCGGAGCTGCCCGTGCTTAGAGATTTTCCCTCAAGTTCCTCTCCGCTCAGACAGGCAGGTTTAGACCAGGAAGAGTGATGGCAGGAGGCAGAGGCCTCAAGGAGCCGGATGGCAAGGTGAGAGGCCGATAGCTCTGAAAGTTGTGGAGGGAGAGGCTGGTGTCAGGATTCTTTAGAGCCTGGGCTTGAGCTGGCCCTTGTTAAAGATCCACCTCTGGTTTTGGGGTGACCCCAGCTCAACCCCAACTCCATGCTGCGAATGGCATTCCAAAAGTGCTATTACTGCCAGCAAGAATTCAGGCTTCAGAGGGCAGACTCCAGCAACCAGCCCAACTTTGGAGACTTAGCTGTCTGGGGTTGGACACAATGCTTCTCAGAAGTACCCCCAGGCTGGGCACAGTGGCTCCCACCTGTAATCCCAGCACTTTAGGGGGGAGACCCCTTGAGGCCAGCCTAGGCAACATATTTAAGACCTCGTTTCCACAAAAAAAATTTTGTTTAATTAGCCAGGCATGGTGGTATGTGTCTGTAGTCCTAGCTACTTGCAAGGATGAGGCGGGAGGATCCCATGAGCACACAAGTTCAAGGTTACAGTGAGCTATGATCGCACTACTGCACTCCAGCCTTGGCGATAGATACCCTGTCTCAAAAAAAAAAGTCCCCCCTAGTCTAGGGCTCTCTGAGGCAAACAGTACCCTGGCTTTGCTCTGGGGAAGCCACTTCCTCACAGCAACCCAGAGGCAGCTGACTTCCTGAGAGGACTGCTGAAACTCTTTTCAGTGGCAAATTTGCTTATGACTCAGGGCAGCTTTGCCCAACAGAAAGTAGCGTGGGAGGAGATCTCATTTGCCCCCACAGAACAAAAGAGGAGCAGAAGTGGTAGAGATAGGGGCATGAGGCTGGACCTGCCAGAGGTCCCTCCCTGCTGATGCTTGGGAATTTGCTAAACACCCCGCTTTTGGCTCCAATAAGCCAAAGTGAGGGGTGGGGTAGGGTGGTGGTGATGGAAGGCCACAGAAAACTAAGGCGTTTGTTAAGATGTTTTATTTTATAATGAAAATAGGCAATACAAACAAGTTGACATAACAAAGATTCATATAAATAACCGTTTATAAACTTTATGAGGAAAAATACCCGTGAGCATGGTGGCTGGGCTCCCAGCACAGGGTGGAGACCAGCCAGGCGGCTCTGCTTTTAGGAGGCAGGAGCCCAGAGGCTGAAGGGATGGCCGGGTGGGGCTGCTCTGAATGGAAGGGATAAGTCACTCCATAAATAAAACACAAACTTGTAAAAACACTTAAGAAGGAGCCTCATTCAGGCTCAGGCGTGAGGTCCAGGATGCTGCCTGCCAACAGCCCAAAACTCACCAAGAATCTTGTAGTGGCTGACTCTGGGCTCCTGAACTGCTGAGTGCTTTCCCATACATGGCCCCTGCTTGGCCTGGCTCCAGATCTAGAGGAGGCTTTAGGCTGGCCCAACAACCAGATACAAACAATTGTGAGATGCTCCCAAAACCAGGAGTCAAGAAAAATAAGAAAGCAAAGGGTCCAAAGGCCCCAGAGAAATAAACAAACAAAAAACAACCCCAGAGAACACTGAGAGCTGTACCTAAAGCTAACTTGTACTGGGTACTCTAAACTTTCAAGGAGGCCAGAGCAGGAAGGGGAAAGGACACCCCTCTCCCACTGCCCCAGCACAAGAGAGGCACAGATCAGAAGGCTGGGCATGGGCTCTAGCCTCGGGTGAGGGGGTAAGCAGCTTGACAGTTACCCTGTGGCCTTCTGGGGGAAAATTCTGCCCAAGCCCAGAACCACAGAGAAAAGTTTGCATTCAAAGCCCAGGAAGGGCGCTACCTGGAAGGCCAGAGAACAATGGAGAATGGGGCTGTGCGAAGCACATGGCCAGGGCCCCAGGGCAGCTGGAGAGTGGGGTCTCCTTTAAAATGGCACGGTAGGCAGATTAAGGAGCCCTGGCTGTAATCCCTAGACTCCCCAATGCTAGTGGGTATGTTGCTAATGAGCAGATTATTTTGGCTACTGGGAGAAGAAGAGCCCTGAGGACGAAGCAGTGGGATCAGGCCTGAGAATTCTCAAATAGCCATTGTTACTGGTACTCAGCCTTTCCAGGCCCCTCTAATGAGCTCTCTAATCAGCAGGACCAAGGTATAGAGTGGGAATGAACATGGATCCATCCCAGAGGATGGAGTAGAAAGGTGAGCAGCCTATTTGTCTCTGATGTCAGCCTAGAGCTGGGAACAGTTTGTGAGGACTTAGCAGTTGTACCTGCAAAAGTTAATTAGTAATTCACTCTCAAGAGTGAATTAAGATAACAGGACAAAACGTAATCCAACAAGGCAAAGCCAGTGTGGGGTAAGGTAGGCACAGTTCCCTAATCAGTCCTTGGACCCCAGATGCAGGCTCTTCCCTCCCCTCCAACTCTTCTCTCTCGGAATAGCAGCAGACAGGAGGCAAGAGATTGTCACGGCAGGAACCTGCTGGACTAGGCTCTCAGCAACCCAGATCTTCTGTAGGGGAATACAGCCTGTGTCTCACCCCCAGCATTCTTCACTGTGTGACACAGTTTTCTCCCATGTCCTGGGCGTATCTGTCTGACATGGTGGTCCTTAAGTCCTCGATGTCGCGACGCAGCTGTTGAACCTCTTCTAATTTCCTCTTGATCACATCTGGCTTCTGCAAATCTAGCTGAGTCCCTGGATATTGTTGTGCCGCTGGGAAGAAGAGCATTTCAAGAGAATGTTAGTCAGTGGGGAGACAATTTCACGCAGATAGGCAGTACTCTGAAGCCCATGGTGTTTGGACAAGGCACTTTAAAAAAAGCAGCTGGGGATAGTGGGCTGGTAACTTGCTACTGAAGGCCTACTTTTAGTTTGTCCTCTATGAAGATACCCCATAAGGATGCCTGTTTCCAAAACAGGTTTACTGAACACCTACTTTGTGAAACACATAAACTTCCAGAGGGCAGTGACCAAGCCTATATACCCTGTCCACACTACTGTAAGAATGGGAAAGCTGGATGGGAGTAAGAAGAGAATGAAGGCTGACTCCTCTTTCCTGGGTCCCAGACTGGCCTAAGGACTCACAGTGAATGCCCAGGAGCAGGGAGAGATTGGGGTCATGGCCCTGGGCCCTCTGGGTCACAATGCTGCAGACAGCCTGCAGATCTTGAAGGCAACTGGCCAACTCCTGGTGCAGCTCAAGTGCCAGCTGGGCCATGTCTGGTGAAGATGGAGATCCTGGTTGGGCCTGGCGCAGGTGTTCCTGGAGCGTCAGATTCTTCTCAATCAGGTCCTGGTTTTGCACTGAAAGCTGAGCAGATAAGATGGGCTAGCACGTCAATTCAGGCCCAGGGAGAGGAAGAGTATCTGTGTATGAGTGTGCATGGTGTGGATGTATGTGTGTGGAGGGGAAGGGATGAGTCACAGGTGGGTTTCCCCTCCCCACATGACCCCTGCTAACAGGCTTGGCACTCTCCCCACCACCAAAATTAGGCTTGGTTCCTCCTGAGAGTAGGTTGGGCCCACAGGGTTCCAGCACTGGAGAAGAAGCCACTCTTCAATCATGTTCTGAGTCATCAGCCTCCAGGTTTCTGTTCAGGAACCAGAGAAGATGCTCCCTTTCCTAGGAACTCTATCTGAAGCCAGTCCCTCAGCCAACTCTGTTAGCCAGGCTATTAGAGAAGGCTTAATGAGAACTGTGAAATCTGAGGAGACACTGGTTTCAATCTCTCCCTGCCACCCTGACAAAAGTGGCCACCAGCCAGCCTGATCACTGTGTATCAGAGGAATAAAGGGGGCAAGAAGGACAATATGAAAGCTAGTGGCCAATGGCTGTGCGATTGAAAAAGCTGGGGACCTGGAGGATCCAGTGCAGGAATGTGTTCTGCCTTTTCAAACCCTCTCACCTCAGTGGAGTTAGGCTTCACTACAAAGACCAGCTATTCGTGTATGTCTAGATAGCTCCCTCTCCCTGACAGCTTAATCCACTCTTCTTCCCTCTCTACCTTTATTCTGTTTTAAAGAACTCTGAATAGAGTTCCTCCTCCAGTCCCAGCTCTCCACCCACACTGGGCCATGTCATAATCCTAGCTCTACCAGACTCCTTCTTAGGCACTTGGCCAGTGAACTCGGTCGCCCCCTGCTGACCGCTCTGTTTACTGCATGAGGACCACCAAACCCTCAGTCTCCTTGAATCCTCCCTCCCCAACTCCACAAACCTGTGACTGCAGGCAGACAAAGGGAGAGAGAATGACTTTCCACATCCAAAAAACATTCCTGAGTAATTACGGACCCTCTGAAACAGGCTTAGAGCCTTTAATATAAAGGATGATGCAATACACCTTCCCATTCTTCTGTCCAAAAAGCTTAGTAGGGACCTCTCAGCACTGGGGCTCTTATGCGGGTAGGGATGGGGAGGGCAGACAAAGAAATCAGGTTTGTGGAGACAGTATCAAGAGGCCTAGCTGATGCTGCTCACCTCCTTCACGGCTGTGCGCAGCTGCTGGAGGGCTGCATCCCTCCGCTGGGCCTCCTCTCTCAGGGCCTGGCTTGTTCCTTCTTCTTGAGCCACTTCTTGCTCTAGGCTCTGAATCCCATGGCAAGGTGTTGAGAGAGAACACATCAGGGATAACAAGTCTGGTTTAGACCGTATCATGCTGGCCTGTACTATAATGAAGTCCGTCCTTACCCCCACATTGCTGCTAAGAGATTATTTTAGAACAGCCCTCATTTCTGACTTCCCACTTAAACCCTCCTATACAGCCCCTGACCATGTACAAATAGACACCAGCTTCTTGGCAGAGCCTTCCAGGCCATTCTGGCTCCTACTTTTCTAGCCGTTATCTCATTCCACCCTCTATAGTAGCCACGCTGAATGGCTGCTTCAGTGCCTTTACTTGCTCCTCTTCTCCTTTGCTCAAGCTGCTCTTTTGCTCTGCCTCCAGGAAATCCCCAAGGCCCATCTGAGCCTTCTTCAATCTACACATCAGATCCAATTCATCCTAATCCTACCCTGCCACTCATACCTCCCTCATGGCTCACAAGGACATCTGCTTAGTATTCTACTTGGCTGTGCACATGATTTCTTCCTCCAAACATAACTTTCTTGAGGGCAGGGACTGTGCCATTCAGTTTAATTCAATATTTATTGAGCACTTACTATGACAGGCACTGAGGATAATGAACAGAACACCAAACAGTCTCTGTCTTTGAGGAGTTAACCGTCAAGTGTCCTTGACAACACTGTGTATTAAGTGCTTTTGACAGACATGGGAAGGGCTAAGAGAACACACTCACAGGCACCTAATCTAGAATGAGTCATGTGTTTATGTGTGATGTGTGTGTGTGTGTAGGGGTGGTTAGGGTCAGCGGGAGGGAGGTATTTATGTTTTTTAGCTTCTGCTTCTCTCACTCTATTCATTATAATTTTCTCCCAATTTTGAAACTGCCCTGAACAACAAAAGTGTAAAAAAATTTTCTTTAATTTTCCCATTTTGTATTAATAAAAAAATATATAACTGCCAAGAATACCTCATAATCATGAAATACCCAGGGTGATCATGATGAATCCATCTAATTCCAGCAAATTCACCTGATATTTTAATTTGCCTAAGTAGTCTCATCATAGATAAATGTCCCGTTTAAAATGTTGGGTTTTTTTGACCTCTGTAGAATCTTAGGGTTCCAGGAAATCTACTTTGAAATCCATTAGAAACTCTATGAAAAACCTGGGATTTTTAAATGGGTATATAAAATGCTTACCAGGCTTGACTGTCTCCTTACAGGACTTGAAAGAGGTGAACTAAAAAGACATAACCCAACCCACATAATGGCAAAGGCAGGACTACAGCCTTCAGCTGTTCCTCAGAGCAAGTGCATTTCAGGTGTTTTGGTGTGAAAACTTTTACGAAGAGCACCTGGGTGAACTTACTTTACCCAGGATTTCTTGGAGAACCCAATTAAGGACACTCCCATTCTGGCCCAAAATAGAAACCACAAGTCATCTTTGATTCTTCCCTATTCTTCAACCCCTACCATCCTGTCAGTCACTGATTCCTCTCAGTTTTGCCTCCTAAAGTCACTTAAATCTGTCGCCTCACATTTCCTCCCTGCTAATGCCAGGTTCTCTCATCATCTCTGACTAGATTTTCTGCCAACGGTCCTTGGTCTTTCCTCTCTCCAAGCTGCCAATCTTCTTCCACACTCAAGCCTGAGTTGCAAACCAGACCATATCACATCCCAATTAAATGCTGTAACAGATGCCCATCACCTACCTAAAGAATAAAAGCTAACTACACAGTGCAAGGCCCTCCCATAGCCTAGAATGCCCAGGCCCCTATTCACCACCTTAAACCAAATACTTCAATATTAAACTGTTGCAGTTCCATGTTCAAACATGCTGCTTCATGCCTACAAGTTCCTAATCACGCTGTTCCTCCTATTTGGAATTCCAACACCATCCTGTCCAGCTCCTCTTCTCTGCCTGGCTAACTTATCCTTCAAAACTCAGGATCTCTCGAAACCTTTCCTTGACCTCCGCTCCTCTCACTGACACTTCTGTGCTCCCCCAGGGTAATGTGGGCATTGCTCTCATAGTACTGTGAGAAACTCGTAACATATTTGTATCCTCCTAAAAAGGCTGAAAAGCACTGATCGGGTCTCATTCTTCTTGTATCCCTAACACTGAGCAAACTGCATGGCAGAGAACAAAATTAAATGTTAGCTAAATTCTAGAGGTTCCATCATTAAGTCCTACCCCCCATGTCCCAAGGATTCCTACTCACCTGTACTTGTGAGCGCAACTGATCCATCTTTTGCTGTTGCTTCTCCACAATCTGAAAGGCAAAGTTATCAAGGAAGGCTGCAAGCATAGGGCTGATGGTGAGGTCAAAGGGCAAAGAGCTGCACTAGGATCTGTGTGGTCTGGCTATAAGCCCCACTGGCTATAGTCCATTAATAGTGAGACCTGGGTGAAGACTAGTTAGCTCTACCTACAGAAATATAACCCAGACTTCCCATCTTGGCACACTACCTTCACACTTCTGTTCTCCAATCATAAAGGTTTGTATAGGAATGTAGTGTAGACCCATGACTGCCACTGGGGCAAAGGGGACACTCACCATAATGACTGTAGGCCAGTGGAATCAATTTTATATATAGCCAGGGCATATTATGGTTCTTTGGGAAAGGACATGACTAAAAATCCAGTTTATCGAAGACTGCCATTTCCAGGGCTGTAATGGTTGTTGGTATTATAATTCTGGTCAGACCGTCTTTCCAACAAGAGACCCTGAACGGGTCTGACTTCTTTTAAGACTGCAGGTATTTGTTGAATCATTTCTTTTTTCTTTTTTGGAGACAAGGTCTCACTATTTTTGGCCCAGGCTGGGCCTGAACTTGAGATCCTCCCACCTCAGCCTCCCGAGTAGCTGGGACTACAAGCCATGCCCAGCTTCTCTGACTAATTTCTTGGTCTTTTTTACTAACCTGCGATCAATTTCATCATCAGGCCCCTGACTCCTTCTTCTCTGCTGAATTGAGAAATGAGGCTACCTCACTGGTTAGAACTCTGCCCAATGTAAGAGGTTCTATATGGACCTGAGCCATGAATGAAGTGCACATTTTAGTGCACCATTTTGGGTCTAGTCTGGATGTTCAGAGACATATGCCCCTCCACTTATTTTTGCCTATATTCTAGATGAGTAAAGTTTGCCTGTTATAAGGATGAATATCTAAATGCAAACTTATTATACAGGGACAACTTCTCAGAAAACAAAGAAAAGCTCTTGGTAGCAAATCCTAGGTATGCCAAGGCCAGGAATTCATGGTTCCTTCCCACAGTTCCTTCGAATCTTCTCTTTCCTCTAAGCCTACCCCACCAATACAGCCTGGACACCTTCAGTCACCTTTTGGAGGGAATCACATTCCTTCTGCCAGGACTGCATTTCCACTTTTGGACCTTCTCCACTGTTGTCCTCCATAGACTGCTTATCTTGCAGGCTGAAAGACAGTGGCCTCTTTAAGAACTTTGAAGTCAGAAAGATCTGGCTTTGAGGAGTTCTGCTATTTATTTTATGTTTGGGACAAGACACTTAAGGCCTTCCAAGCTGTAGCTGGGGATATCTTAGGTCTGTTGTAATGCAAGGGGTGCCACATAGAAGCTGCTCAGTGTATATTAGTTTTCTTCCCTGGGGTCAGAATCTATACAGTGTGACATCAATTCTCTACCAGCTCAAGGCTCTTGTATTCTTTGATTTGATATTTAAAAAATAAACATTTATCACATGTATTTAGATCATAAGTCACATACATACACATTTTAGAAATTCTGGAAAATACAAGAGCTCCTTTTTTCTTGGTACACACAGTCTGGGGCAAAGCCAACTTTGTCCCCTAACCCCACTTCTGACTCCAACTAATGGTCTCCTTCCATGGGTCTCCACAATCACTTATAGCATGGCCCTCTGCTACGATAAACAACAGGAACATTATGGTTAAATATGGGATGAGAAATCCAATCTACCCTATTAGAAATTGGACTTAGTCCAAGAGGCTGTTGAAGAATAGCCATTATTTTCAGAAACTGCTATTAATATCGAAGAGGCTCCCAAGACACTTGGAGAGTACATTACAGCATCTTGTTTTGTTCTCAGAACCTGTTATGGCAATAGAGAGCAATCCCTAGGGCTGAGGACAAACAGATGCTCCTGGTAGCCTTTAGCTTATTAGGTTCAAAATACAATAACCCTCAGTCCTCAGCGCCAGTATCCACTTTGAAAATTATATATAGATACCTAACTTCTCAGTTTATAAAGTGCTTTCATTCATTAACACATACATACTCAAGAACTGTTATGTGCTAGGCACTGGGCTGGATCCTTCCAAAGGATACAATAAGCCTCCACTGCATCCCAAAGACATATTCTCTGCCTATAAGCAGTTTTCCCTTTATTCACAGTCCAAAGAAAAGGAAGCTCAGAGAAGTAAAATGATTTGCTCAAGTCACCCAGTCACACAGATAAGTGACCTGGGTAGCCAGGATCAGAAACTAGCCCTCCACTCCTTTCCTCAATCCCACAGTAGTATTTACCTATGTTTAGTGGAGGAGAATTTTGCTTCTGTCTGTCTCAGACTTTCCAGTTGAACCTCCTTCTCTCTGCAGATTGCCTGTGTTTCCTCCAGCAAATTCTCCAGCTCATTCACTTTCTCCTGCAGCTCTGTGCTCTTCAATTCAGAATCCTTAAGCTGAGACACAGGATCCCATGCTTACGTCAATAAGCCAAGTAAGAGGTTTGGTTAACTCAAAAAATTTGCAGTCCAGTTGCAAATCTGACAGATGTGAATCTGGACATGACTGTTTTGGGATTCTCCTTCCTTTCAGGAAGCCACAGGGTAACTGCATACAGCAGATGCTCAAGAAATTCCCCTACTTGGCCCCTCCCTGATTGCCCCAGGTATGCCCAGACATTGCTGCTACCTGCTGGCTCTGCTTCTGATGGTCTTCCAGAGTGGGCAGGTCAGCCAGGTAGCGCTCCAAGGTCTCAATACGCTGTTGCTTCTCTCTGTTCTGTTCTGATTCCTTCTGACATTTCTTTTTCAAATTATTGATATGTTTATCACGACCCTTGACCTAGGGAAAGAAATGTTAAGGGTCTGTCTCCATTCCCTCCTCTAGGACCTTGAACATCAACTTTTGTTGAAGTGACCACTGTTTCTGCCTGTGGAGCTGTGAAAGTTGTTCTACTACAATGAAGGCAGGAAGAGGATCAAATTTTGCCATTTGGGATTAGGGCATAAACTGCAGAGATAGCAAATTTGAACTTTCCAATCAAGGGCAGAGAATAATGGCTTCTCGGACAGCTTTAAAAATTGATAGCGCTTCTGTTATATAATAATTTGTTTGGACTTTGTCCCAGGTTCCTGGGAGATAACCTCTAAGCCCTTGTGATTTCCTGAATAACAGGACAAGAGTGGGCCAGAGCACACCATGAATACATTTATGCTAATAAGATGACTCAGAATGAGGGCTGTTCATCTGAAAAACCAACTACTTTGAGCCTAATCTACTATGGGGAGGGGTAACGCAAGGGACCTTGAGTTCAATCATACCTACATAAATGAAACTCCAATAAAAACTCTAGACACCAAAGCTCAGTGGAGCTTCCTGGTTGGTGAACACACAGATGTGCTGTGTTTACATGCCCTGATTCCATAGGGAGAGGGCATGGAAGCTCTGCTTTCAGGATCATCCGAGACCTCACCCAATGTCTCTCTTCATTTGGCTGTCCTGAATAGTATCCTTTATAACTGTGGTCCCCAAGCCCCAGGCGTGGACTGGTATTGGTCCGTGGCCTGTTAGGAACCAGGCCACACAGCAGGAGGTGATTGGCCGGCAAGCAAGTAAAGCTTCATCTGTATTTACAGGTGCTCCCCATTGCTCCATCACTGCATAAGCTCTGCCTCCTGCCAGATCTCATAGATTCTGAGACTCTCATAGGCATTAGATTCTCATAGGAGCATAAACCCTACTGTAAACTGCATACGAGGGATCCAGGTTGTGCACTCCCTTATGAGAATCTAACGCCTGATGATCTGAGGTGGAGCTCAGGTGGTGATGCTAGCGCTGGGGAGTGGCTGCAAATACAGATTATCATTAGCAGAGAGGTGTGACTGCACGATAAATGTAATGCACTTGAATCATCCTGAAACCATTCCCTCTTCACTCCCCATCATCTGTGGAAAAATTATCTTCCAGAAACTGGTCCCTGGTACCAAAAACATCGGGGACTGCTGCTGTATAATAAAACTACAATTGTAAGTTTAGTGTTTTCCTGAGTTCTGTGAGTCATTCTAGGGAATTATTGAACTTGAAGAGGTCATGGAAATCTACAGATTTATAGCCAGTTGGTCATAAATATGTGTAGCCCGGAGATCCCAAGATTTGCAGTTGACATCTGAAATAAACAGTCTTATTGGGGACTGTGCCCTTAAACCTCTGAAGTCTGATGCTAACTCCAGGTGGTCTGTACCAGAATTGAATTGCAATAGTATATACATAACTTCTTAAAAGACGTATCACCAGTCTGGTCTGTTCTGGTGAGAAAGGTAACACATTCTTCCCTAAACACTACACTGCTATAAAGCCAAGCAATCATCTGGTAGGGCTAATGAGACTTTAGAGGAAGAGCTGTGTCCATTTTGCTAATTATCATATCCATAACACACAGCAGATGCTTGGCATAGAGCAGGTACTCAATGAAGATTTGGTGAATGAAGACTATTTCTTTATTATTATGCTTTTTTTGGCTTATGAACAAGGAAGCTGGAGGAAGCAAGAGAAAACAGAGAGAGAGTGATGCAGACCCACTAATGTCAAAGAGGAGGCACAGGCCTAATTTTGTGCAAAGATATGATAATACTAAGAAAGATCCCTGAATATCAGTCAAAAGCTTTATCCCGGCCGGGCGCGGTGGCTCACGCCTGTAATCCCAGCACTCTGGGAGGCCGAGGTAGGTGGATCGCTCAAGGTCAGGAGTTTGAGACCAGCCTGAGCAAGAG
>NW_012147941.1:2873513-2891306 GCF_000956105.1 Propithecus coquereli
AGAGGTGCAGTGGGAGTTACAGACAACATGGATGACAATGTGCCCCTCACAAGTCCTAAGGGACTCTAAACTTGAAGCACCAGGTAGCTATGGAATGAGGTATCAACCATAGACCTGACAAATAGGGGAATCACTGGAAGTCTATATCGAAGTGAGCAAATAACACCCTCACTCTGGGCTTCTCCAACAGGAGACTAGAGGTTTATTCTCTGGAGAAATCAAATGAGATTCTAGACTCAGGGATACCAGTCAGAGCAGAGAGACAGGGTGAAGTACTGGGTTGAAAACAAGTATAAGTAAAAATCTATGTATAGAACTGTGGGACTCTAAGCCCAATCTCCTTCCCAGCATCAGGAATCCAAAGGCCAAAAGTATTCCTGCACCCAGCCTCTGCACCAGGGAGCAGGCTGAAGATTCTTCTTTAGAGGCTGAGAAACGACATCTAGATTTCAAGTTCCCAGGTGAAAAGGGCAGTCTAAGTCTGACCCTACAGTAAAGTCCAACAGGCAACTACCATGAACCCAGGGCTTTCATATAGCTTTTAAATGTTTCTTTCTTAAATATGAGTGCCCACTCATTCAACGATCAAGTCTCTAAAGACACTCTCTTGGTGTCTTTGGTGAAAGACACCAAAACAGAAAAAAGGACCTGAAGGAAGTAAGAAACACTATAAGCAGATGTAGGCATCGAAAAAAGCTATCATCAATTTTGTCAAAGATGAGATACTGTATCTATGAAACAAAAACAGATGTCTAAAATTCACCAAAGAAACTCAAGAAAAGCATACTATTCAGAAATATAGTCATCCCCCTATATACCCAGGGGATTGGTTCCAGGATCGCCTGCATACATCTACTACACCTATTGTGCATACTCAAGTCCCACAGGCAGCCCTGTGGAACCTGAGTATATGAAAAAGTTGGCCTACCATATACTTGGGTTTTGCATCCCTTGATGTGTTTGGTTGAAAAAAATTCACGTATAAGTGGACCCACGCAGTTCAAACACGTGTTGTTTAAAGGTCAACTGTACAGAGGTATGTATCAGGATAAAGAGAAGAGTTGAAGAGATACCATTGTGGGGTTGGACTAGGGTACAGAACTAGTAATTTTTATTATAAACCTACTGGCATTTATTTAAATTAGATACTATTTTAATTAAAATTTTCTTTTTTAACAAGCTCTCTAAGTCTTTGCTCTACCAACAGCACTAACATCCCCTGGGAGCTTGTTAGAAATGCAGGATCTTAGGCTGTCTCCCAGAACTACTGAATCTGGATCTGCAATTTTAACAAGATAGCTAAGTGATTTTTAAACACATTTGTTTTGATACAAGCAGTCTAGAACTAAACTACCAAACTGGTCCCCCAAGAACATGTGCTTTAGAGTAAGCTGTGAATTGAGAGGTATCGACAAAACCAAAGGATTTTAAACTAGCTTCTCTAATGATGACCGATCTTTCCCTAAGGCAATTCTAAGAGCACTGGCAAAAATAAACTCCCAAACTAGCTGTACACACGGAATTTTTCTCTACTTTTTAGACATAGTGAGGAAAAAGCAGAGTCAATAAATACCACAGGTATTTTAACATCTTGCAACAGTGCCATCTGGTATGACTGCTCAGGCTGGTTTTCTACCCAGGCCAGCTGGCAGCACATCACAACCTGGGACAGTGAGAGATTATACAGTGTTCCCTGACTATGGTAGTTTTGTGGAGCCAAAGCAGAAAGGAGGGGTTCCATTTCTAATAGACCAGTTCCATGTGAGCAATCAGTGGAGGGTCTCACCCAATTGGCTTCACTTGGTTCCAGGAATAGGGTCCAGAAACCGCCTAGGCTTTGGAAGAGTGAGCTGACTGCCAACTCCTTTGTGAATTAGATAGTTATCAGCTCCTCAGCTCACCCTTTCTTCCTGTTTCTTCCCCTCCTCAGAATGCTTCTGCAATGCCACTCTGAGCGACTCTCTGATGAGCTGGACTTCCACTTCTGAAGCAGACAGTTTCTTTTCAAGCTCCATCTTTTCTTTGCTCAAGGCTTCTGTCTTCTGTGCAAACTGTGCACGTAAGAAAGTGTTCTCTCGCTGCAATTCCTGCCAGAGAGATTCTCAATATATAACTGTTCCCTAACCCTTAAAATCCCATGTACTTTACTTACTGCCAGCACACTTCATGGTCAAATATTACCTTTCTCCTAGAATGTCTTCAAGCAGGGCTTCTCACAGTGTGGTCCTAGGACTAACAGTATCAGCTTTACTTGATGCTGGAATTTGTTAGAAACTCAATTTCTTGAGCCTAACACCTAGGCCCACTGAATCAGAAATTCTAGGGATGGGTCCCAATAATCTGTGTTTTAACAAGCTCACCAAGTGATTCTGATGCCTGGTCACATTTGAGAACCACTGTATTAAAGCAATACCTGAGGAGTTGCAATATTATGGAAGGAACACAAGATAAGACATCAGAAGACCTGGGCTCAAAGCCTGTCTCCCCTCCACTCATTCTCTATATGATCTCAGGTAAGTTCTTCCTCCTTGGATTTCAATTTTTTCATTAGCAGAGGACTGAACTAGATTTTATGTAAGGGCCCTTCCCATTCTAATATTCTGATTCTGTGAGATGGAATACTGCCTTAACAGGCCTACTAGGCATCAAAGCCAGTACTATAATCTGTCTAATATGCAACACTAGAAAGCTCAAATTACAAGCCAGGCATAGTGGCTTAGGCCGGTAATTCTAGCATTTTGGGAGGCCAAGGCGGGAGGATCCCTTGAGGCCAGGAGTTCAAGATCAGCCTAAGCAGCCAGGTGTGGTGGCTCATGCCTGTAATCCTAGCACTCTGGGAGGCTGAGGCAGGCAGACTGTTTGAGCTCAAGAGTTCGAGACCAGCCTGAGCAAGAGCGAGACCCTGTTTCTACTAAAAAAAATAGAAAGAAATTAGCTGGACAACTAAAAATATATATATATAAAATTAGCTGGGCATGGTGGCGCATGCCTGTAGTCCCAGCTACTTGGGAGGCTGAGGCAGTAGGATTGCTCGAGCCCAGGAGTTTGAGGTTGCTGTGAGCTAGGCTGACGCCACGGGACTCTAGCCTGGGCAACAGAGTGAGATTCTGTCTCAAAAAAAAAAGATCAGCCTAAGCAACATTTCGAGACACCCTCTCCCAAAAAAATAGAAGAATTAGCCATTCGTGGTGGTGCACTCGCCTGTAGTGTGAGCTACTCAGGAAGCTGAGGCAGGAGGATCGCTCGAGCTCAGCAGTTTGAGGTTGCAGTGAGCTATGATCATGCCACTGCACTCTACTCGGGCAACGGAGTGAGACCTCGTCTCAAAAAAAAAACCTCCAAAACCCCCCAAAACAAAAAAACAACAGCAAGCCCAAATTGCAGAAGCTTGGTCAACAAAACAGGCTTGTTTTCAAGCCTTCAACCCCCACAACCACTGATCTCAGTGAGAATATGGTTATCTTCAGTTATACCTAGACATGGACAAATAAAAATGAGAATGACTCTAAATCCCCCATTACCTTTGCCTCTCCCTCCATTTGGCCAGGGCTGGCTGATTAAAAGACTTCTCAGAACATGACCCAACTCTAGGACCTTAATATCTACCTTGTTCTGCCTTCCTTTTCTTCCAAGTATGTCCTGACCACCAAGGCATCTGGACTTTCACCTGGTACTACTCCCTCAAGCCTTTTCTGTCCCCACAAGGGCATGGCAAAGGTGCTTTACAGTTACCATGTTTACTCTCTGAGGGCAGGGATACCTACATCACTTGATCCCTTTTGCATCTCCTGGATATCTAATGGTGCTAAGCATAGGAAGACACTAAATTATGACAAACAAAATGCCATGCCGGTTGCCAATACTTACCTGTAGCCTCAGCAAGCAAACATCCCCAAAGGGGGCAGTGCGGCCCAAAAGTGCACTGTGGACTTGGAGTTCGCTCTCTCGCACTTTCTGCTCCAGATGAGAGATGTGCTTCCTCTGTCTGCAAAAGCCAGTAGAATCAGGTCTGGGGTCCTGACACTAACCCCCTCATAGTATGAGCCCCTACTCTCCTTAAACAGATGAGTTCAATCCCTATTATGTAAGCAAAGACCTTGGATTTTGGACGTCACTATTTTGTCGAAGAAGGAATAACAAATGAAAAATATGACTGAGGGGAAATGAGGTAAGATTGGCTGAAATTAACCGGCTTCCCCCTTTAGGCACTCCCTAGGGCCCCTGCAGAGATACACAACTGGCTTATCACATTAGTCAGACACAAGACTAGGCTGCTTAACAATCTCTACCATGAGGCAAGATACGGGCCTAAACAGAGGGGGATGCACTGCCCTTGGGAAGACTTCATTAGGTCCCCTTAATGGGGCCTGGGAGAGTAGAGGCTGGCTCTTTGGCACCCTTTGCCCCTCTTACTTGTCAATGAGAAGCTCCTTTTCCTTCAGAAGGTGTTCATTACTGTTCAAGATGCTGATCCATTGTGCTGGTTCTAAGATGGGCAGTGAAGGAGCAAAAGCAGCAGGATGGTGGCAGATGGCTCCATTCTGAAGCTGAAAAACAAGCAAGCACAGAGGGGCTTGATCTTGACCCACAAATGTGTGAAAACACCTGAACAGTACTCAGCTGGGTCTGTGGTGAAGGCCCAGCTTGGCTCAGCCTGATAAGGCCCAATGTTTATGAAATAATTTTAGCTCTGATGTATGACTGGAAAGAACCTGTCAGGGAGATTTCTGCCAACTGAACACTCCCTGCTCAGAAAGGCTCTAGTTTCTAAGAAAAGGTCAGTTATCTTTTATTATTTGGCAACAGAGGCAATTCAGGAGCTAAGATGTCCTTACCAACCAAGGAAGGAGAATATGTCTGCTCCCTTCCTTCCCACTCTTCAGCAGCACAAGGACTTTTTAAAAGAAAAATACAAAAGTGGTACAATGGAAAGAAAACAGGGATTCAAAGATGTTTAAACCCTAGCACTGCCACTTACCAGCTTTGTGAACCTAGACAGATTACTTATTTTAAGATCCTGGTTAAGATCCTGGTAAGTTTCTACATTTACCTCATCAGTGTGCTATGAGGATTAAATAAGATTCTGTACGTGAAAGTACTTAACCTATTGACTGGAATATAGTTAGTATGCAATCACTGTTAGTGTTCTACATTTTCAGGTTTTCCCTTGTAACTCTCTACTTTGGCAAACCTATATAGTGTTTAATCAGACCACCAACAGCTCACACAAGCCTTATCCTGTCTACAAACATCTTCTTTCTTACAAATCCCAATGACTTTTCCTTTAAAGTCAAAACTTGTAAGACAAGAGCTATAAAGTTCTAAGAACCACAAAGAACCTTCTAAATCCAAGGAAACAAGGGCCTGTACCTGCATTTGCTCCATCTGTAAGCGGATCAATTCCAGTTGCTGCCGACAAGTGCTGAGTTCACAAGATTGCTCATGGGGATGCCAAGTATCAGGACTCGGCTGCCATACCTGAGAGGGTAGAGGCTTGGAGAGCCCAGGAGCAGGTTGGAGTCCCAAAGGGAGCATCCCGCTGCTGCTAGGGTGTGGTCCATTCCGCTCAAATACTGCCCCGCTGCCTGGTGCTTTCTTGGCCTCAGGCAACACTTTGTACAACTCCTTGTTTGTGTCAGTTCTTGGGTTGTGTACATGGACTCGGTAGTGAGGATCTGAATAAAGTGTCTCCATCATTGCCGATTGATTGAGGGTAGATTCCATGTTAGGAATATCAAACTTTCTCACTTGTTCCTCTCTTTCATGGCCCACTGCTGGAAACCAGGACTGCTCAATTCCATTTTCTCCAGTAGCACCACAGAGATACATGAGATCTCTAGACAGGCCCGGAGAATGTTTCATTGCACCGAGGTCTCCATTTCTTGTCATCCCCACGCTTTCAGCCAACCCTGACAAAGGAAGTTTGGAGGAAGAGGGTCTAGCAGGTATAGAATTTGGCTTGGCTGGAGAGGTCCCTAAAGTAGAAGGCATCACATGGGCTGTTGGAATGGTTACGTGGCTTTTGATGGGCTGGAAAGAAGGGCTGCCACTTGAGCTGCAAAAATCTGTGGAGAGAATAGTCTTCCATAAGTCAAAATTAAAGCAGCAAGCTTTCTTCAGTTTGACTGCTATGCCAGCCATTCTTTGCCTGTCCTGAGACCAAGCAGAGAGAGCACTATCATCAGAAGTATCTGGCAGAAAGGCATGGCAACCAGCTGGGAGATGTGTTCCAGGATTGCAAATGCCATGCACATGGTAAACCAACAAAAGGCAACAATGGCTTCACTTTTAACTTACAGTCTGTCCTTTGTACTAGAATAAAAAATCTTGCCAGTCAACAAACACAGCCGAAACCAAACTTTTAAAAAGAATCACTTACTTAAGGGAAATGGATTAAGTCCATTCCCACTCTTCTGGAAGCTGGGCAACTCTAAGCTATAATCCAATCTAATAATAATATCCTCTCCAATGGCTGCTAGAATCCTCTGTGACCTCCAAAAGCCCCTAAATCTAAACTATTCAGAGAATAAAGCAAACTAGATAGTCTTGCTCAGTATCCAGGGCAGGGAGTACAGCATCTGAGTCAGGATTCTGTTCTCTCTCTTACCCCAGACCTGACTGCCTGGATATGTGAAGTTATTCTTAGTAACTCTCAGATTTCACTGTAGCACACTGAGCACTCTCAAGAGGCTATACTATTTATTTTGTCTTTCACTTGTCCCCTTGTGTGTACTCAACTGTGATTTTTAACATTTTCTTTAGACTAGATTTATGTTTCCTCTGGCCCCTGCCTAGTCTTGGGAGACAACTCTCTGATTAGCCCTACTACAAAAGGTTCACATTTCTACCTATCTACAACTTTCAAGTGCTACTCTGAGGAGGACAAGGTCACAGAACTAATGTGCTGGGGTAGTGGGCTACAAGCAAACAATAAGATAGGAATGCAAGGTAACACATTTATGACATTCAGCAGGCAGAAAACTGAATAAGGAGAAAAGGAATACCAATTTCTTCCCCTTTCAACTATATCTAGTACTCTTTTCTAAACCAAGCACATCTACCATGGAGCAGAGGGACTACCGATTTGTTTCTCTTTTTTTCTCCCCATCAACCAACAGAGAACACACTCAGATAATGAGGACAGATACTATAACCTTTCCCAGAATTATATGAGTATAGATCAGCTACCATCTTCTCATTAAACAGCTCCTTAAAAACATGGGCAGGCCACCTCACACCTGATAGAATGGCAATTATCAAAAAGATGAAAGATAAGTGTTGAAAAGGATGTGGAGAAAATGAAACTCTAGTACACTGCTGGTAGAAATGTAAATTAATACAGCCACTGTGGTAAGAGTATGGCAGTTCTGCAAAAAACTAAAAATAGAGTTACCATATGATTCAGCAATTCTACTTCTGGGATTTGAAATCAGTATGTCAAAGAGATACCTGCACTCCCATGTTTATGGATTCATTATTCACAACAGCCAAGTTATGGAATCAACTGATGAACAGATAAGGAAAATGTGGTGTATATATATACATACATACACACACACACACACACACACACACACACACACACACACACACAATGGAATACTATTCAGCCTTAAAAAAGAGGGAAATTGACATTTGCAACAACATGAATGAATGTGAAGGACATTATGCTAAGTGAAATAAACCAGGCACAAAAAGACAAATACTGCCTGTTCTTACTTACATGGAAGCTAAAAAAGAATTTAACAAAGAGCAGAATTGTGGTTGTCAGAGATTGGGAAGTAGGGGGAATGGGGAGATGTTGGTCAAAGAGTAAAATGTTTCAGTTAGACAGGAGGAATAAATAAGTATTTGGAAAAAAAAAAAAACAAAACCCACAACCGAATATGTGCAAGCCTTATCCATGTATGTAGAGTATCTAATTTCCTATACACAGATGATCTTGGGGATATATAAAAGGCACACTAAAAAAACAAATCAAAAAAGCTGAATAATTTCTGATAACATGCATCAGCCTCTAGCGACGAATAAAGAAGGAAATTACTGAAATAAAGGACACAGTTTTGATGTCCCAAAACTTAAGTATAGGACTAGTCAACAAGATTAAGGTAAACTGGTGGACACAGAGACTTCCAAGATTAGTAAGCAACCTACTTGAAATCCTCCATAACAGCACCATAATATCAGCTTTCAACAAGGGTCCCTGGCTCCCATACTGTTATTATGGAACAGAAGAATGTGAGATTGTGGCACACGAAGGGTTGCTACTGTGATGAACTTAGCCAACACCTCATTCCATTTTCCATCCACAGAATCACTCTCTCTCAAGACTCACAAAATTCAGTCTTGAGCCCGTAGCCCCTGCTATAGTTTGAATATGTCTGTCCCCAAAAAGTTCATGTGTAGAAACTTAATTACCAATGTAACAGTTTTAAAAGGTGAAGCCTCAAGAGGTGATTGGGTCATAAGAGTGGAGGCCTCATGAATGGATTAGTGAGAGTCAGTTAGTTCTCCTAAGAGTGGGTTGTTATAAAAGTGAGCTTGACTCACTCTTGTGGTCTTCTTTTGCAAGTGCTTTCTTGTCTTCTACTTCTCCACCATGTTATGACGCAGTATGAAAGCCCTCACCAGAAGCTGCCACCATGCTCTTAGACTTTCCAGCTTCCAGAACCATAAGCCAAATAAACTTTTCTTTGTAAATCACCCAGTCTCAGGTATTTTGTTACAGCAACAGAAAACAAACTAAGATAACCCTCCCCCCCAAATAATGCCAAAACCAAGGCCAGGGAAAAAGTACAAACTGACCCAAAAGAATGTGGTTTTTTTTCTAATTTTCTATACATAATAGACCATGCACACCAGAAAATTAAGGTGAGGTCTTTGTCAGCATCTCTCACTTGTCTATTGAGTTTATTTATTTATATCAAGGAAACTGCCCGATTCTGACAAACTGTTATAAAAATTCAAGTTAAGCCGTAAGTCTGGTTTGCGTTTTAGAACACAGTTACTTGGGAGGCTAAGGAGGGAGGATCACTTGAGCCCAGGAGTTTGAGGCCGTAGTGTGCAATCATCATGCCTGTGAATAGCCACTGTGCTCCAGCCCTGGGCAACATAGTGAGACTTTGTCTCTTTAAAAAAAAAATTAGCATATGTGATGTGTGATTTCTATTTACCTTAGTCTACAGTTCCCAATATCATTGGGTTTTCGCCACTCTAAGGATATAGTTCTAAGTCTCTTTTCTCTTCAACCACATTCTCTGTACCCCACCTCTCCCTCCCTGCAAAACAACATATTCTTTCTAATAATCTTTTCACAATAAGGGCAATTAGCTATTGCTAAATCTCAATCACTTCTGTCTACATCCTGTACTGGTTTATAACAATTTCAGTTTTTGGCAAAGAGCTGAAAACATTCTGAGCTCTTTGGTACTGACCTCTACTCTGTCCCTTGAGAATCTTCAAGGTAAAACAACTTAGTGAAGGGTAGAATCAAAAGAAAGCCTATTCAATTAAAGATACAACAATAAACAACATATATTTTTTTTTGCCAGTCATAAGGGTTCTTGTTAACTAGACTCCAAGCTAGAATCATGAACAAATTAGGCAAGAGTTAAGATTAAGATAAAGATCATGGTATATAACAAAGATAGCAGAAAAGGGACCTAGGTTCCTTTAAAAAAAAAAAAAAAATCCTAGATCTATGGGCCTTGTATTACCACCTGAGATCTGCCACCCCTCCCCCAGACCCTGGAAAAATTATCTTCCATGAAACTAGTCCCTGGTGCCAAAAAGGTTGGGGACTGCTATTCTAGACCAATGGCTTTGGCCCCTATCTCAAGGCTACTACAATTTAAAAGAATGCACTAGAAAGGAAAAACATATATATTTCCCCAAAGGAATAAAAAACAGAGTCACACATATAATATATACAACAATGTAAATGAATTAAATATAGTCAGTCAATTCAATAGAGGGAAAAATACAGACCACTGTTTGACTTAAAAAAAAAACAAAACAAAAAACAGATTACTTAATCAAAATGAAAAGGTCCCATGACTATACATGTAGACAAAACCTTAACAAGTCAAAATTAAATTGACAGTAACATTTTTATTATGCAAGTAATGGAAAAGACTACTACACAGGCAGGAGACCAGAATCTGCTAACCAGCTGTGTGATGTTAGGCAAATTACTTAACCCCTTGGGGAACTTTTGTTATCTGCCAGGGAAAAAGAACAGAATTATGTGGTTTTTAAAGACCTGTGTACTTCAAAATCTATGATTCAATTCTACTCAGTATCTGCTGAGCACACACAGCTGTTAGACTATTAAAACTAATGCTAGGTGTCAAGGAATCAGTATTTGTAGATGTGGGTTTTTTTCCTTTTCATTCCCCTTTTATTTTTCCAAACATTTCTATTCTTTTTTTTTTGAGACAAGTTCTCACTATGTTGCCCAGGCTGGACTCACAGGCTCAAGTAATCCTCCTGCCTCAGCTGCCCAGGCAGCTGGGATCATGGGCACCCACAACTGTGCTCAGCTTATTCTTTTTTTAAAAACAACTTTATTGAGATAAAATTTACTACCATACAATTCACCTGCTTGATGTGTATAATTCAATGGTTTTTAGTATATTTACAGAGTTCTGTAACCAACATTATAATCAATTTTACAACATTTTCATCATTCCAAAAAGAAATCTCTTACCCTTTGGCACTCATGTTCCATTTCCCCCAACTTCTCCAGCCCTAGAAAACCACTAATCTACTTTCCTTTCTGTCCCTGTAGATTCACCTCTTCTGGACTAGTCCCTTTCACATAAAGGGAATCATGCAATATGCCTTTTGCATTTGGCTTTTTTTTACTTAGTATGTGTTTTTAAGGTAGCATGTATCAGCCGGGCACAGGGCATGTGCTTGTAATCCCAGCTACTTGAGAGGCAGAAATAGGAGGACTGCTTGAGCCCAGAGTTCAAGACCAGCCTGGGCTATATGGCAAGACATCTAAAAAAAAAATTAAAAAAAAAAAGAAGAAAAAAGGTAGCATGTATCAGTACTTCATTTCTTTTTACTGAGGAAGAATATTCTACTGTATGTGAATATACTACATTTTATTCATCTTTTTGTCGTTGTGGACTTTTGGTTTGTTACCACTTTTTGGCTATTATGAATAATGCTGCTATGAACATTTGTGCACAAGGTTTTATGTTGGTGTATGTTTTCATTTCTCCTGGGTATATACCTAGGAGTAGAACTATTAGGTCATAAGGTAGCCTTATGTTTAACCCTCTGAGGAACTGCCAAACTGTTTTCCAATGCACCTGCAACATTTTACATTCACACCAGCAATGTATAAAGGTTGCAATTTCTCTACGTTCTCATCAATACGTTATTATCTTTCTGATTACAGGTCATCTTAGGGCCTGTGGAGTAAATATGTTTTTGAATGATAACATATGATAAAGTACTAAAGTGACTAGTTTTACAACTTTAATCAACTCATCCAATCACTTTTATATTCACCCTTTTCATCTGTAAAATGGAAATAATAAAATATTTTGTAGGGTTCTTAAGTGCTTTAATGAACTAATATAGAAAAAATTTACCTATCGCAAAGCATATAAGAAATAGTATTAATAATTAATTATTATCATTAAGTCCTCTGCCTTCTAAGAACTCACCATCTAAATGGAAAAACAAAATACCCATATAAAAGCCTGGTAGTTGTTACTTAATTTAAATGCACAAACAAGTGGCAGAGATAATAAAGATAAAATACTGCAAAAACGAAGTCCATTAGTAATGAATGGAAGGGATGGGAAAAGTTTTAGGGAACACTTTGCTAGGTCTTGAATAGTAAGTAAAATCAACACAGCTAGGAGCAAGAAGAGGTGGGAATAGCACAAATGAGCCCAGATTAAAGAAGGAAAAAAAGAGCCCAGGTATCCAAAACCCAAAAAACTGGCCTGTACTTTCATAGCATAGTAAGACAAGAGACTTGGTGACAGCAGGAAATATGCTTGAATAAGTGGGGTAGGGACAGATCACAGAAGAACTGAGGCCTCTGCACTTTATTCCTCAAGTTATAGGAATAATTGAAGATCTATAGGAAAGGGAAACTATAAAATCAGGCTCTTAGCAATATTAATTTGGCAGAAGGAAAGACTTGAGGCCAGTTAACCTATTAGAAAATTGTTTCAGATACGATAAACAGTGGAAATTGAGATGAAGGGACCAGAAGTGAGAAGTATATGGTAACAAGAATCAAAGCAGACTCCTTGACTGAATAGTCTGACATTATGAATATTTTAGAAATGACACAATCTGGAAATGAAAACACACCTAGAATACAACCTGAAAATGACTACACATATGGTTAATCACATCATTAATCCAAACTTACCCTCTGCAATGTCTGAACATGATGTGCCAATGGCTGTGTCCCCACTGTCAGCTACACTTGAACAGCGGCTGAAGCGGCTCCGAAAGGCCTCCGAGATAACTGGGGTCTGCCATTCAGTCCCCAGAGAACTGCCCTTCTGAATCACACTGGAACCTGAAACAAGTGGCATTTCCCACCTTTACTGTGAATCAGCTGATGTAACCCCATTTTTAAAAAATAAGACCATTTTTTAAAAATCACTTAAACTGATGAGAGAATAGTAGTACCCCACCCCTTTCTCTCTCCTGTACCTATTTCAGCTACTCTGAGCTAGTTAATTTTAAGTGGAAATCGCATGAAAGGTGAGAATATGCAAAGACAGAAATAAGACCTACTATGAATCCAGGGGCACTGGGACCAAAAACAATCATATTTAATAGCAGCTACCATTTACTGAGGCCACAACACTTTACAACATAATCTTGTCTACCTACTTATTGAAAAGTATTACCATCCTTATTTTACAGAGGGGAGAGCTGAGATTTGAACCCAGGTCTTTCCGATTCAAACACCCACATTTCCTCTTACAGAGTTTCTCAATGGTGCTTTTGGCATTTTGGGCATGACAATTCTTCAATGTGTAATCTATACACTACACAATGATTTGGCATCCCTGGTTCCCACCCACTAATGCCAGCAGCAACCCTCAATCAATTCCACCATCATTGTGAAATCAGAAAAATTCCCACATAGTTCCAAATGATCCCTAGGGTACCAGCCAGTCTAGGCCCCTGTTGAAAACCATTGCTTCACTGAACCAGGGTACCCTCAATCAGTGAATCTAGATCAAGGTGAGTTTTGAAAGTCAATCTGAAGAGCTTAAGTCTTTATCTTGAAAGCAATGCAAAGAAACCACTAAAATTTCTGAGCAGGTAAGACCAAAAAAAAGACTAATGAGATTTATTTGACTTTAAAGCTTGCTGTTTGAGGGCTGGTAAGAAGTGTTCAGTAGATACTTATTCACTAACATACTAGCAAAGATGTAAATTCAAATTATTTTTTAAAAACCATTATAATTTTTCTAAGTTGTGTCTGATGATCCACGTAAACCAAGGGGAAAAAAAGGTAATGGCAGCTACTTATCCTCCACTTAACTTAAAGTGTCAAGTTGAAATCAGAAAATACGGTTCCACAAACTCTTTGATCTAATGGGAGGCAAATGATATGTGAACACAAATTGCCTTACTCCTTTCTTCCAACTTCAGTGCTTCTCTTGTCTTTTTAACCTACTTTCACCTCTTTTTTGCTACCCTTACTTCTGCTTTCTCTTGAAGGCAACCTAAATTTCCTCAAAGACTCCTTCTATTCTTTGGGTCATAGTGGACTGCCCAATTTGAAAGAAATTGCCCAATCTTTACAGACTCAGTAATCTGCAATAATTGTTAACAGAAGACATAGGCAACAATCAGAGCTTCTGAGTACACGAGATTAGCCAATGCTACTATGCCGAGTTGGTGTAATTCTAGCTAGAAGCAAGGAAATTTGACCTCTTGGTGAGTCTACACAGCTTTATCTCTCTAGTCAGTGTCAAATTTGCCAGGCCTCTTTGAAATAGTTAAGATTGAGGTCCTCTTTTACCATTTTCCTAGCCTCCTGGAAACTGCTCCCTGTTACTACTACTATTCTTCCATTCTTTACCACTACCACTTTTCCATCCACTTGCTCCACACTCCAAATAAATTCCAGATATTTGTTAAACTGAAAATGTGTTTTGTTATATTTAAAGAGGCTTATACTTACTTCAAAATTCAAGTTTGAAAGGTGATTTTTTTTTTTGTTATATTGCATGTCCTATCAGTAGCAACCTTATCAAATATTAAGACCATTATTAATCTGAATGAGACAATAATAAAAAGAGAAAAGGGCCGGGCGCGGTGGCTCACGCCTGTAATCCTAGCACTCTGGGAGGCCGAGGCGGGAGGATTGTTTGAGCTCAGGAGTTCGAGACCAGCCTGAGCAAGAGCGAGATCCGGTCTCTACTAAAAAAAATAGAAAGAAATTATCTGGACAACTAAAAATATATAGAAAAAATCAGCCAGGCATGGTGGCGCATGCCTATAGTCCTAGCTACTTGGGAGGCTGAAGCAGTAGGATCACTTGAGCCCAGGAGTTTGAGGTTGCTGTGAGCTAGGCTAACGCCATGGCACTCACTCTAGCCAGGGCAACAGAGTGACTGACACTCTGTCTCAAAAAAAAAAAAAAGAGAAAAGGCTATCAAAAAGGCAGTGAGCTTTGTTAGGAATGGCTACATTCCAAAAACTTGCATTATATAAATAATCATCACAGAAACTGTACAATCCTAAAACAGTATGTGGCCCATAGCAGACGTTCAATAAATATTTGCTGAATGACTCTTGAATTGATTCAATCAATGTTTATGATAGTGCCTACTGAATGCAAGGCAGCGTGCCTAGGAGAACACACCACCAAATATCTACCAAATGTCTACCATGAGTAAGGCACTGTGGGATTTTATTTTTTATTTTTTTTTGAGACAGAGTCTCACTCTTTTGCCCGGGCTAGAGTGCTGTGGCGTCGGCCTAACTCACAGCAACCTCAAACTCCTGGGCTCAAGCAATCCTTCTGCCTCAGCCTCCCGAGTAGCTGGGACTACAGGCATGTGCCACCATGCCCGGCTAATTTTTTCTATATATTTTTAGTTGTCCGATTAATTTCTTTCTATTTTTAGTAGAGACGGGGTCTCGCTCTTGCTCAGGCTGGTTTCGAACTCCTGAGCTCAAACAATCCGCCCGCCTCGGCCTCCCAGAGTGCTAGGATTACAGGTGTGAGCCACCGCGCCCGGCCTGGGATTTTTAAGTTAAATAAAACATACCCTTAGTTGCATAAAATGTGGTGTCTTCTTAAAGATCCCAGAATTCAAAAATTCATTTTCCTAAAATACTACTTCCTATTTGAAACATATCTATTTAATATGCCTATGCGGTGTGTACGTGTGTGTGTGTATACATATATGTATGTTTAATACACAGTTGGCCTTCCACATCCATGGGTTCAACACACATGAATCCAACCAATCTCAGATCAGAAATATTAGGAAAAAAACTGCATCTGTACTGAATATGGACAGACTTGTTTTTCTTGTCATTATTTCTTAAACAACATAATACAGTACAACAACTATATATACAATATTTACAACGCATTGGGTATTACTAAGTAATCTAGAGATGTTTTAAAGTATATGGGAAGATATGCATAGGTTATATGCAAATACTGCCCCGTTTTAATCAGGGACTTAAGCATTCTCAGATTTTGGTATCTGCAGGAGGTCTTGGAACCAATTTCCCATGGATTCTGAGTGACAACTACATACTACTTAATATATCTACTTGGTATATCTACTGAGCTTTCAAAAACTTGTTAATCCATTCTAGAGATAAATTCCCAAGTCTCTAGTGACAACCCAACAAAGGCTGTTGGCATTCAAAAAGAATTCTGATCTTTGTGGGCCAGCAGATGACTGACCCGCCCAGAGAATAAAGACAACACAGAACACAGTAATTTATGCTGTGTTTTTCTGATTTCAAATGGAACTATGTTCCAAAGTCATTCTGTTCCCATTCTTTATGTGTCCTCCCCTCTCAATCACGTGGTCTTGTGGAAAGCCATGTAGGACCTGAGATAAATACCCGTTCCCTCAGAGAGACCTGTTTTTATATTCAGTGTAGCCCCATGTTATTCTTGTTCTTTTAGTACCAGCATTTCAGTGAATGCTTGTTTGCTCAGTATTTTCCTTAAAGAATATGAAATAACAGAACAAAGGTCAGAATTCAACCCAGAAAACTTTGACTACTCAACTACTCACCTGGTGAAGTGGCATGAGAAATCCTCTCCGCAGGGTATTTCTCCTGCATGGCCATCACAGTTATCTGAGCCAACTGTAGAATGAAGAAATAACCATATGTACTGATAATCCATATAAAAAAAAAATGAAGGAATAACCAGTCAGATCTCCCCAGCATATTTAATTCCCTATAACTGAAATTACCAGTCAGATCTCTCCCTTTATCTTTAATTCCATTCAACTGAAACTGTCAAAACCATATAGAACATTCAAGTATTCCACATGTTTTACTTCTAAGGATATTTTAAAAGGCAAAGCAACTCCCAACATTTCAACCCACTTCTTTCCCTAAACCAACCAGAGAAAATCTAGAATCAAACAGAGATTCTCAATACAGATCCTGTAAAGTCTTAGAACCCCTCCAATTGTTACAAAATTCAAAAATATTACTTTTAATTAACAAACTTTGCCATGAATCTTCTTAGCCATGGGGACATGATGAGAAGATGGAGAGGAAAAAGAACTAAAGAACCAAAGCCTGGCACCGTGGCACATGTCTGTAGTCCCAGCTACTAGGGACGCTGAAGCAGGAGGATCACTTAAGCCTAGGAGTCTGAGACCAGCCTGGGTGATAAAGTGAGACCTTGTCTCAAAAGAAAGGAAAGAAAGAAAGAAAGAAAGAAAGAAAAGAAAGAAAAGAAAGAAAAAGAAAGAAAGAAAGGAAGAAAGAAAGACAAAGAAAGCAAAGAAAAGAAAGAGAAAGAAAAGAAACAAAGGAAAGAAAGAAAGAAACTAAAGAATCAAACCAGCAGTTATGTATTATAGCCTCAATCATGATTAACATAAAACAAATTCCTCAATTCTTCCAGTAATAAAAGTTAGTCATATGATACACAGAGATGGACAGAACTTGTGGTCATAAGGGGAACCCCAATCCTTAGCTGGGAACAAGAGGTTTTCTCCCCATTTCCCCACCCCTTAAAAAATTTATATTTACAGTACTCTAGGGGTAGGTGCTGAGAATTCAGCAAAAGTATATCTGAAGTCTAAACAAACACATTCGAATACATTAAACTTTTAGTTAGCAATTTATTAGCTATGTAACCTTGGGCAAATTTCTTAATATCTCTCTGCCTCAGTTTCTTCATATAAAAATGAGGATAAAGACATGACCTAATTATTTTATGATTAACTTACAACAGTGCCTAATACATACTAAATGCTTAATTACTGTCTTTATTATGATTACTTGGCAGTTCATGTCAATACAAGTGGCACAGTACAGTCCCTGGAAGATAAAAAAGTATGAATTTAGAAACTCTGAACTTACAAGAGCCCTAAAACAGTTGGGGACAATTGAGAGAACACAATTATTAGAGGTGAAAAACAACTCTGGAGGGGAAAAAGGGTTACATGGTATTATTTCTCTAATGCACTTTGGTGGCCTCTACAGTATTCTCTTAGTAACAACAATCCAAACCCTCACTAATTCACTGCTTCTAAAACAGAAAAGGTATCATCCTCCAAGATCCCAGTTCTTCACATA
>NW_012147941.1:2891356-2893494 GCF_000956105.1 Propithecus coquereli
TAACTGAAATTACCAGTCAGATCTCTCCCTTTATCTTTAATTCCATTCAACTGAAACTGTCAAAACCATATAGAACATTCAAGTATTCCACATGTTTTACTTCTAAGGATATTTTAAAAGGCAAAGCAACTCCCAACATTTCAACCCACTTCTTTCCCTAAACCAACCAGAGAAAATCTAGAATCAAACAGAGATTCTCAATACAGATCCTGTAAAGTCTTAGAACCCCTCCAATTGTTACAAAACTCAAAAATATTACTTTTAATTAACAAACTTTGCCATGAATCTTCTTAGCCATGGGGACATGATGAGAAGATGGAGAGGAAAAAGAACTAAAGAACCAAAGCCTGGCACCGTGGCACATGTCTGTAGTCCCAGCTACTAGGGACGCTGAAGCAGGAGGATCACTTAAGCCTAGGAGTCTGAGACCAGCCTGGGTGATAAAGTGAGACCTTGTCTCAAAAGAAAGGAAAGAAAGAAAGAAAGAAAGAAAGAAAAGAAAGAAAAGAAAGAAAAAGAAAGAAAGAAAGGAAGAAAGAAAGACAAAGAAAGCAAAGAAAAGAAAGAGAAAGAAAAGAAACAAAGGAAAGAAAGAAAGAAACTAAAGAATCAAACCAGCAGTTATGTATTATAGCCTCAATCATGATTAACATAAAACAAATTCCTCAATTCTTCCAGTAATAAAAGTTAGTCATATGATACACAGAGATGGACAGAACTTGTGGTCATAAGGGGAACCCCAATCCTTAGCTGGGAACAAGAGGTTTTCTCCCCATTTCCCCACCCCTTAAAAAATTTATATTTACAGTACTCTAGGGGTAGGTGCTGAGAATTCAGCAAAAGTATATCTGAAGTCTAAACAAACACATTCGAATACATTAAACTTTTAGTTAGCAATTTATTAGCTATGTAACCTTGGGCAAATTTCTTAATATCTCTCTGCCTCAGTTTCTTCATATAAAAATGAGGATAAAGACATGACCTAATTATTTTATGATTAACTTACAACAGTGCCTAATACATACTAAATGCTTAATTACTGTCTTTATTATGATTACTTGGCAGTTCATGTCAATACAAGTGGCACAGTACAGTCCCTGGAAGATAAAAAAGTATGAATTTAGAAACTCTGAACTTACAAGAGCCCTAAAACAGTTGGGGACAATTGAGAGAACACAATTATTAGAGGTGAAAAACAACTCTGGAGGGGAAAAAGGGTTACATGGTATTATTTCTCTAATGCACTTTGGTGGCCTCTACAGTATTCTCTTAGTAACAACAATCCAAACCCTCACTAATTCACTGCTTCTAAAACAGAAAAGGTATCATCCTCCAAGATCCCAGTTCTTCACATACTGGATGAGAGAAGCTTTGTTCAGTAATAAAAGCTTCAATTTATGGCTAGTATCATTCAGTGAGTTAATGATGACACAGAAGGATTAGATTACCTACCTACTAGTGATTTCCTTTCCTGTCAATATCAAATCCTCTTCATCCCTCTCTTTAAAGGATAACAAAATGGTAGGCCCATTCTCAGACTTTTTCAAATTCAGATGAGTTGAAAATAAGGTGATGAAAGAAGAACTCCCAGCTAAATACAGAGTTACTCTATGACTCAGCAATTGCACTCTTATGTATAAATCCAAGAGAAATGAAGGCTGGGCATGGTGGCTCACCTGTGATCCTAGCACTCTGGAAAGCCAAGGTGAGAGGATTGCTTGAGGTCAGGAGTTTGAGACCCCATCTCTACTAAAAATAGAAAAAATTAGCCAGGCATGGTGGCGCATGCCTGTAGTCCCAACCACTCAGGAGGCTGAGGCAGCAGGATTGCTTGAGCCCAGGAGTTTTGAGGTTGCTGTGAGTTAGGCTGACACCACCGCACTCTAGCCCCTGCCACAGAGCAAGACTCTGTCTCAAAAAAGAAAGAAAAAAAGGAAATGAAAAAAACATACGTTTACACAAAAACTTGTACACAAATGTTCATAGCAGGTTTATCTACAATAGCCGAAAAGTGAAAACAACCCAAATGTCCATCAACTGATGATTGGATAAATAACATGTGATACATCCATATTCGGCAATAAAAAGAATGAAGTACTGATACATGCTACAACACGGATGAACACTGAAAACATTAT
>NW_012147941.1:2894257-2897415 GCF_000956105.1 Propithecus coquereli
GCATGCCTGTAGTCCCAGCTACTCGGGAGGCTGAGGCAATAGAATCGCTTTAGCCCAGGAGTTTGAGGTTGCTGTGAGCTAGGCTGACGGACGCCACGGCACTCACTCTAGCCAGGGCAACAGAGTGACACTCTGTCTCAAAAAAAAAAAAAAAAGTGAGAGAAATGAATGCACAAGAAACAACAGAAAGAACCAATCACACAGCCAAGAAAGGAAGGAGTAAATGGAGGTAGATGAGGGAGGGGAGGGAAAAACATCCAACATGGTTGGTTTCTATCTTCAAAACCCTTTAAATTGCAGAAATATTCATTCATTCCTCAATCTAACATGAACTCAAATCTAACATGAACTCAGCACTTACTACCCAAAAACATTGTGCTAAACACTTTTTAGGCATCATGTCTCATGTTCAGTGCTCACATCAACCCTGAGGCAGTTATTAGTATCCTCATTTTATGGATGAGAAAATAAATTTAGAGTAGTGTAGGTCATACAGCTAAGAAGAGGCTTCAAAGCCAGGACTGTGCTCCAATGATATAGGAATCTAGTCAGCATTCTATGTGACAAAACGCAGAAAGAGAAATCAAGGAAGGCACCACAAGTTGGAGTTTCTGCCTCAGACAGCCAGAGCTGCAAGCTTCAAGGCAGTTAGGAGCAGCTCAAGGAGTCAAGGAACAGCTCATATAACTTCTTCACTTTGCCCTTGGTCATCACCCAGGCTCTATTTCCCAAGTTGCTATCCTCCAAGAATTAGATTTTGACTGTTTCATTTCTCCCTTCAAGAATGACAATCTTAGTAAGGAATATCATGGTTGGCAGCTGTTGAGATAACCACATCAGAACAGGAGAGGATTTGAGGGGATTCATAGACAGCTGACACAGACACATTAGGAATCTCTCACCATCACACTATTTTCACAGCCTTGATCATTCATTAAACCAGACCTTGTGAAAGACAAGCGCCTTTACAAAGAACTAGTCCTGAGACATACAAAACCACCAGACCATTATAAAGCACACAAGACCTAAAGGGCAAGTAATGAGGCCTGGTTATCTTAATCATCCTTGTATCACCACTCCTCCCTACCTAGCACACAGTATTCGATTCATCAACCAAAATTTACTGAGTGCCTACTATTAATATTTGCCTGGATCTGTGCCATGTGCTAGAAGTATATTGGTGTAAAAGACAAACATGGTTCTGGTCCCCCTGGTTTATTGGGGTGACATGCTGAATACACTCTGTTGGACAAATAAACTTGAACACACTAAACTTTCAGTTCATCCAAAGCACCAGCTCCTTGCTAGAGCAGGTTCGTCAACCTCGGCACTACTGACATTTTGGGTGGGATGATTCTTCGTTGTGGGGGCTGTCCCGTACCCTGCAGGTTGTGTGGCTGCGTCCCTGGACTCTTCGCACTAGAGTTAGTAGCAAGCTCCAGAGTTGTGACTATCAAAAATGTCTCCTGATATCATCGAATGTCCACCGGGAGGCAAAATCGCCCCAGCTGAGCAGCACCGGTCCGGGGCCCTCGCAAGTGCTCTCTGTTCCCCAACCTTAATTCTCTATACAGCTTTCAAATCTCAGCTCAAACTTAATTTCCTCAGGGAGGGTTCCCTGGCCTCCCCAACTAGATCAGCGCCCTCTGTTTTGTGCTGTTTGTAAAATTTCTCCGCCCTACACGTACTGAGTGCTAACTCCCCGCTCAACGTCTACTCTTCTCCCGGGACGGTGTGCTCCGTGAGGGCAAGGAAAGTGCTGCCCGCGTTTCCCTGGCCATTGGCACAGGGCCCGGCACACAGGTAAAAACAACTGCGGTGGAGTTAATGACGGAGGAGAAAGCAAGGCAACGAGAGAGCGGAGGAGACGGGGACACGAGAGGGCGTGTGGGGGGAGGCACCGTCTTAGGAAGCAGAGGCGCTGAGGGACCCGGAGGGTTACGGCTCAGTCGCCAAGCGCATGCGCTTCGCTCTCCTCCCGCCCCTCAACGGAGGTAGGTCGCGAGTGTCCCCCGCTTTGCCCGGGCTACCCAAGGAGGAGGGGCAAGGTCTG
Source organism: Propithecus coquereli (assembly GCF_000956105.1). Taxonomy (NCBI): domain Eukaryota; kingdom Metazoa; phylum Chordata; class Mammalia; order Primates; family Indriidae; genus Propithecus; species Propithecus coquereli. The sequence continues at coordinate 2,896,311 of NW_012147941.1, forward strand.
TCACTCCCACGGGGATCCCGAAGCGAGGAAAACTTACGGGGGCCTGAAAGAGGGCGGCGAAATCCCTCACTCGGCGGACACCGACTGCGGCCACCACGTCTGCGGTGGGCGGCGGTTCAGTTCCTCAGCCTGCCTAACGGCCGTTACACACCCGCCGGGCCGCGCGCCTCGGTGCGCGCGCCGTCCTGCCCCGCCCCTTTCTGCCTGCTGACCAATTGGGAGTCGAGCCGCGCCGGTGTCCCGCCCCTGCACGTTGCCCTCCGGCAGGCCGGACGAATCTCTCTGCGCATGACCCCACCGCCACTTGGCGCTTTCTCCTCTGCCCCTTGCCGGGTCTTGCCTCTAGGCGGAGCCCTGCTCACCTAGGTCTGGAGCAGCTTGCAGGGCTTGTGAAGATAGGGAAGCTGGCGGCCGGGCATGCGAGAATCCCACGAAACCTGCATCACCTTCCTCCCATTCCACCACCCACCTAGCAGTCCTCCTATCTGAAGCGAGGAATCAGGTTGTGACCAGGAGTTAGGGTGTGGCCTGGGTCACTGACTACTCAGGGTTAGGAGTCAGGGCTTTGTCTGGGTGGGAGTCAGCGGTCAGCCCGTGACCAGGGCTTAGGTAAAGGATTAGTTTTGCCTTCCTACCTAAACTTGGTACCAGGAAAAGGAACTGTTAAGTCCATTTGCATTAATATGTACTTGAAGAATCAGACTGGAAAATTGTTTCAAAGGAGGAACAAAGTCAAGAGCCAAAGGAATGAATCTTTGATAGTGAAATTCTAGGTTCCTAGAAACCTGACATGGGAGGGAGAGGCATTATACAGTGTATGAGGAAAAGAAGTTGTGTGATTTCTTAGCTTTAAAGAACCAGCCATAAAGAGAGTTTATTACTGGATCAAATTCACTCTAGAGTAAGGACCCTAAGGATGTCCTCCAAAGTTCAATCTCCTGCCCTCTTTTAACCTTTTAAGGCAAGACTACAGAAGGCATAAAACAGATTGACTGGATAATGAACCTGGGTATGATATGAAATTAGGACCAGAAGCCTTTGTTAGGCTGGGAGCAGTGGCTCACGCTTGTAATCCTAGCACTCTGGGAGGGTGAGGCGGGAGGAT
>NW_012147941.1:2898505-2899164 GCF_000956105.1 Propithecus coquereli
TAAGTATTGTCGAGTGGATTATTTTATAAGCATCTGTGGTTACACAGCATCGAGGCTTCTTTAACGTGGTCAATTAATTTGGTTCAAGTTCAATAGCTTCCTTGTTGACTTAATTTTGTTTCATTCTTTTCTTCTTGAAATATTTGAGCATAATACAGTCAATATTTTGCCCTTATCCTTCAGGATAGCTATATATGTATATTTTTTCCCCACCTCCCTTCTTCTCTCAGGATATATTTTATTTTATTTTGTTTTATTTATTTGTGTATGTATTTATTTATTTTAGGATATCTTTTAAATAAGGGCAAGGGTTAATGCCCTTGCTAGCAGTGCTGTTTAAATAGTCTACTCCAGACCTATAAAGTCAATATGAATTCCCAATGAAATGTAATTAATTGTATGCTGATTTAATAAATGCGTGACTTTGATGTACATGAAAAAATAATATGGGTTGATCATTTGACTAAATTTTTTTCAGGAGCTGTTAAAGCATTAAATGACAACAAAATGTCAGCAAATAAAATATTAAGACTGTTAAATTTAACTTTTATTATGTTGCTTGTGGCAACATTTAGTCCCAGGAAATTAATTTCTAAAATGATCATGGACATCAATAAAAAACAGTATTTCAAAAACAAAGCAACAAAGAAAAGGAACAG
>NW_012147941.1:2899214-2899733 GCF_000956105.1 Propithecus coquereli
GCTTGATCCCATTTATATGAAACATCATAATAAGCAAATCCATAAAGAGAGTAGATTAGTGATTCCAAGAGGCTGGGGGAGGGAAGGTAAGAAAATAGGGAGTGCTGCTAATCAACATGGAACTTCTTTTCAGGGTGATCAAAATGTCCTGGGATTAGACAGTGGTGATTGCTACACAACCTTGTGAATATACTAAAAACCACTGAATTATACACAAATAAAATTGAATGGAATATGATTTGTATCTCGATTTTTAGAAAAGAACTCCCATAATACAGAACAAATCATTTTGATTTTCTCCTACTAAGTTCAGAATTAGATGAGCTACCGGTAGAAATTTTTAGAATCACTGAAGGAGACAGAAATTTCCTGGGATAAAAGTGAGAAAAATGGGCCAGGTTTGGTGGCTCACACCTGTAATCCCAGCACTCTGGGAGGCAGAGGTGGGCGCGGATCTTTTGAGCTCAGGAGTTCGAGACCAGCCTGAGCAAGAGCGAGACCCCATCTCTACTAAAAAAA
>NW_012147941.1:2909668-2917319 GCF_000956105.1 Propithecus coquereli
CCACCTCACTGGTAGGTGCTACCTCTTCCAATTTGTAAAGCCTGTCCTGCTTTCTGGACCACACTACCTACTGCCTGCACTCAACTGTCCACTGTCCTCTCTGTAAGATTAAAGACTGTGTCTTGTGTACTGTTGAATCCCCAGGGCCTAACACAATACCAGGTACATAATAGAGTCCAACCTGATTTTTAATGAATATATGATAGCACAAACATTGCTACCTGTATCTATCCTCTACTAGGAAGGGGGCGCTAATGAGCGCAGAAATAATTAAAGGACAGGAGGAAGGTTTTGATGATATTATATGGATACATGTATCCTCATTCTGAAATTGAATAATTCTTGCCCATTTTACAGAAAAAAGAAAGGGGACTTAGGACCTGCTGGCCAAGGCCCAGGAACTTTTCTTGGAATGAGACTCATAGAGTCCACATGTTGAAGCAGAGATCATCTGGTCAAACTGTTTCATTTTACATGTGGGGAAACTGAGACCCATAGAAAATAAAGCGACTTCTCACACCATCCTCCAATCCCAATCCTGCTGGAGCACTGAGGCCTTCTGGTGAGATTACACAGAAAAGAGCCAGACAAAGTAGAATTCCCTGCTGTTTATTGGCCATACCCTCTGCACCGCTCCTAGCATACTGAGCAACCCAATATCCCTCTGGAAGAGTTTCAGAGATGAGAAGAGAAGGTGGGATGGGGAAACACAGCCCAGTGCTCAGCAGCCACACTCCTTACCAACAAGAGTTGGGTCACACATCAGTCCCATCTTTACCCCCAGTCTCTCTGGTTCCTAACAAGAGAACAGACTACTTGCCTCTCCCCAAATTATCTTCCACTCCACCCTTGCCTCAGGCAAGTAAACCAGAGGGCAAGGATTAGGGGTGAGGGTGGTGTCTGGACAGGCTTTTATCCCAGCATCCAGCCTATCACCATCAGGAGAAAGATGGCCATCCAAGTTCCTGCAGGAAAGAAAGAAAAATGATTATAAAACAAGATTAGGTGGCTTTGAAAGCCTGGGAAACTTTTTAAACTTAGATATTTCATCCGGGGGATTATTTAGTAATCTGTCCATTCATTCTTTCAACAAAGCTTTTTTGGGACTGTGTGCCAGTTAGATACGGGGTGGGGAGGATCGAGATAACAGCGATTAAAGGCAGTCTCTAGTTCAGTGTGGACCCCACTCAGCTCCCCCTCACTTGTCCTTGTTACCTGCCTGGCCCTGTATCTTGAATTTTCAATCATTTCTGGACAGTCCCAGGTTCTGCTAAGGGATAAACCAGCATCCTCACAATGGCAGCTGCCAAGTACTGCTGACACTCAAGAAGCTGAGACTCAGAGAGGTTAACTGACTTTTCTCCCAGGTCGTGTAAGTTAAGCAGAAACAGGATCAAAGACTAGTACCTGTCAGGACCTAGTGTGTACCCCCAGCCCGTGGTGCGACCATCAAAGCTTCATCAGTAGCAATCTCTTTGTACCAACCTGCCAAGCTCTTGCTGCCGGAGGCATTGGACTCTGAAATCACATAGAAAGAAAGCTTGAGCTCAAGGTGCCATCCTGAGAGGACAAGGCCAGTACTCTCCCATCATTTCATCAAGATTAGACAAAGGGCCTGTCCCCGTTTTGAAGGTGGGACTCAGAAGAGCATGAGGATGGATCTTCTGCCTCTAATAAGAATGGATTTACTGAGAAGATGGGCTTTCCCGAGAGGGTCGGAGCTTTGGAGGACTGTTATGGAGTAGAAAGAAGGGAGAGACTGTTCTAGACCAGCAAGGAAGCTTTACAAAAAAAGACCAGCAAGAGGGACAGCCAGAGAGAAGAGTGATGTGGTGTGACAGAAAAGGTGGAATAGGAGGAGAGAGGCAGAGACGGCTCAGACTCGAAGTTTAATGAATAAGAACAGGACCCAGTGAAAGCAGGAGACCTCTCTAGAGCAGAGGCAGTGCCAAGGAGGATACGGGCTCAGGGAGGAGACTTTCATTTAGGTAGGAGTTTGGGGGCATGAAGGTAGGAGGGGGCTCAGTTAAGAGTGGGAGTCTCAGAACAGGTCAGCGGGAGGCTCTGGAGAGGAGTGAGGGAGGCCCCACAAATGATCCAGTTACCGCTTATTTGGATGGGTCCGAATACCATCCAGCTGCCGCCGCGCTCCAGGCCCTCCGACGCTCGGATTTCCCAGACTCGATTCCTCCGAGGAAGGTTCTCACTGCACGTCTGTGGGCGACGCAGGCACACGGATAGCGAGGCGGGCCAGGTTGGGACTTTGCCCAAGACCTCTGGTAGCTCCATCTCCTGCCCCGCCCCAAGTGAGTTCACCAATCCGCAGACTTAGGTCTTCAAAGCCCCGCCCTACTAGTCCCACAGCCCCGCCCCCGGCAGGATAGGCCAATCCGCTTCCAGGACTTGTACCTTGCTAGGAGTCCGGCCACCCCGGAGCTGCCTTGCTGGCCAGGCCGTGGCTGCTCAGAGGCCCCGGGGCTGCCTGCTTACCGGTTGGCACGGGCGTCCCGCCTGCTTGTCGCACAGGGTTACGCGGCCGTGTAGGTAGATCATATCGCTTGTCAAGAAGCGGAACAGGTTGAAGGCCAGCGTCACCTCCAGAGAGGCCCCGTTGGCCTGCAGGCCCTGAAGCAGCCGGTTGCTGACTGGGCAGCTGTGGGGAGAGGCAGCGTCCCGGAGCGGTTAGGAGCCCTGGGGACAGCGGTGCGGACGGACAAACTCCGATTTCCCCCTCTATACTTGTCCTGTATAGGTGTAGATGCTGGGTCTCTTGCTGAGAACTTTATATGGATTATTTCATTGCATCACACCAATCCTGTGAGGAAGACAATACTTTGCACCCTCCTTCCCCGCCCCCCGCCTTTTTTTTTCTTTAAAGATGAGGAAACTGAAGCTCAGAGAGGGTTGGTTGCCCAAGGTTCTGCAGGTGCCAGCCTGGCTTCAGTGCCCGCCCACACCCTTAGTCACTAGGTTCCATTTCCTCCAGACAAAGGAGGAATTACGTGCGAGGACAGGTTTGGCGGTCGTGTATTTCAGGACCTGGACTGTGGAGCACGAATAGGCCCATGGTGTGTCCTTGGTCGAGTCACCTAAACTCTTTGAGCCCTCTCTAGTTCTCTCGTCTGTAAAGTGAGGAAATGATGGTTTATAGGGTTGTTTTGAGGAACAAATAAGGTAAGAAATGATTCCCTGTGCTCTGTGAAAACTTGTTAATAAAATATGATCTAGAAGTCCTGAGACCCACCTCCTTCCCTAGAATGTTGAGAGTAAGGACTTGTATTTACCGTCTCCGTGTACCCAACACTTAGCAAGGTTCGCCACTTACCAGTTGTGTGAACTGAGCCTCAGTTTCTCCATCTATAAAATGGGAATGAAAATATAACTAGCTCATAGAGTGTGTTATGAGGTGTAAATGACTTAATATATGTGAAGTGATTCAAACTGTGCCTATCATGGAGTAAATGCTTTGTCAGTAATTAGCTATTATTGGCTATTAAATGCAATACATGTATACCATAGCGTATAGCACTCTGAAATGTTAGCTTTGTTTTTGTTGTTTAGTTTTATCATCGTAGGCCCTCACTAATTGTTTGAAGAAAGAATAAAAGAAATGAATGTCACTTATTGGCTGTGAGATCTTGGGCAAACTTTAATCTCCCTGAGCCTTAATTTAGTCATCTGTAAAATGGGAATGATAGCAGTATTCAACAAACATTCACCCAGCACTTACTTTCTCTCAGTGTTTGTGTGCTAAGGATACAAAGAAGAGTGACAAGATCTGTACTGAGGGGCACAAAAGCACCTAGCGCAAGCTGCAGTGGAAGGGCTGGTCTGGCACGGGCAGGAGGTTCTTGGGCCTGATAGATCCTCACCTCTCATTCACAAAGTGGTAGGTGGCCTCAACAGCACCCATCCTGGAGATGTTGGTACTGGCGAAGACCTCATTGGCCACCAGCACAAATCGGTCTGGATCACTGCTTGTGGCCCTGAGGACCACATAGAGGGGCTTGCCAACAGGAGCTGTTCTGTTCTCAAGAGGAGCTGAGAGCTGAGGGTCTGTGAAGATTCCCAGGATAACGATGGTGTCCCCAGTGCCCGCAACATGGATGGTGACATATCTAAAGAGGGAGAAGAGTGAGACCCTCACCACAAAACCCCAGGGGGAGGGACAATCACCCACCTTCTGCCTCACTAGGTCACTGAGCACTGGTAAGCACAGAGAATAAAGGGAGGGGAGGAGAAAACCTGCTACCCTTCCTCCTGGTCCACCTAAAAAGTGAGGCGGCACCTCATGGATCCCCAGACTTAGGACCCTTGAAGCCATCCTACTCTATGGCAATCTGTACATAAGCAACCCATAATGCATTCCTTCATAGAAACATTTTTTTTCTTCCTCTAATGCTTTGAGTTTCCATCTAAGAGGTGCCTATGTTTGGTGGATGGGCAGAGGGGGCCAACACCCTGAGGGTGTTGACTCTTCTGCCTGGGTTGGGGGATAGAGATCTCAGGAGGCTCCCAGGGCCCAGCCAGAGGCAGCGGACGAGGCAGGACTCACGGAAAGGGGACCACTGGGTAGGGCTGGGTCTGGCTGACATTCACCACCAGCGGGTACGTGCAGCTGAAGCTGAGCACTGAGGCGTCAGTACTGGTGAAGTCAGGGAGAACGTGCAGAAGAGGCACCTCCAGGGAGTACTGGGCGTGGCTGTTGTTGGTCTAGAAAGGACAGGGAGGCTGCCATTACCCTCAGATCCCCAAGGGAAAAACCTTCTCCCATCCTCACTGGCTGCAAGTTGTCTATTTAAATAAAAGTGATGACTAAGGTTTACTGAGCATGGGCTGTATGCCAGGCACTGTGGCTTGACAACTCTCTGAGGAGACTTCTGTTATTAGTCCCATTTTACAGATGAGCAAACTAAGGCTTAGAAAGTTGAAAGTCTTGCCCAAAGCAAGTAACAGAGCCAGAATTCAACATCTGAATTTCCAGAGCCCATGCATGTTCTTAACCTCTGTGCCAGTGGTTCTCAAATTTCAGTGTGCATTTTAGAATCCCTTGGAAAAAAATAAATAAAAGAATCACTGGGAAGCTTGTTAAAAATGCCAAGTCCTGGTCCTTATCCCAAGATTTGGATATCTTTTTGGTATTTTATTGTTTACATAGGTTTTTTTTTTTTTTTTTTTTTTTGAGACAGAGTCTGGCTCTGTTGCCTGGGCTAGAGTGCCATGGCATCAGCCTAGCTCACAGCAACCTCAAACTCCTGGGCTCAAGCAATCCTTCTGCCTCAGCCTGCCGAGTAGCTGGGACTACAGGCATGCGCCACCATGCCCGGCTAATTTTTATATATGATGTATATTTTTAGTTGTCCCAGCTAATTTCTTTCTATTTTTAGTAGAGACAGGGTCTCGCTCTTGCTCAGGCTGATCTCGAACTCCTGACCTTGAGCGATCCACCCGCCTCGGCCTCCCAGAGTGCTAGGATTACAGACGTGAGCCACCGCACCTGGCCAGGTTTATTTTTTTTTAAAGAACCAAAATGATTTGTTGCTATAAATAAAGCAGTCTATTAAAAGAACATCGATAGAGAGTTCCAGAGGCATAACCATGGACTTAGCCATCCCATGTTGGAACTGCCGACACTATTCCATAACCTCAGCAAGAGACCGCATGAATCCCTGGGTAGCAGAACTAGAGATAGTAGCAGATAACTGGGAAGAACTAAATTATCCCTTTAGGGCAAACTCTGTCTTTCAAACTGAGCTCGGGGAGCCCAGAGCCTCCTTCGAGGCTGCGAAGGCCAGTTTATGTGTCAGGGGGAAGCTCGCCCAGCAGGGCACCCTTCCTCCTCCCCCATTCAGTCAGAGCTGCTCTGCTTTTATGTATATAAGAAGGGGATGGCAGTTACAAGTGCAAACCCATCTGTCAATAGCTATGCAACTTGAGAAAATCCCTCAGCTTCTGTGAGTCTTAGATTATTTACTCATCTGTAAAACGGGAACCTCACAGCATTATCACGAAGATGTAATGAGATAATGTGATAAAAAAAAATGTTTGAACCACAGCACATGGCACATGGTAACAAAATAAATATTGGTTGTGGTTGTGGTTGTTACCGTTTTAAGGGGTTCTGTGGCTGAACAACAGTTTGGAAACCAATGTCGCAATCCATCAAACATGGCACCCCCCACAAGAGTATTCCCAGGCTGACCGAGGACAACATGGTTTTTTCCCTCAAAAATACGGTCTGACTGAGACATGACTCCGTTTTAGAGAATTCCTCAGTCAGAGGGAAATAAAGTCATGACTGGTGCCCAAGCACTCCTTTCCCAGCTACTGCCCCCACCCACACAGATCCCCCCCATCAGGCGGCCCCTCCCAGCTTGCTTACAGAGAGGCGGAGTCCACAGGTACCCTCCTTCTTCTCCAACGTGAAGACCTGGACACGGAGTCCCTGGTCTATTCTGCTGACATTGGAGCATCCCGAGAAGGCACCTTTTGCCAGGATCCAGTGGTGAGTCTCCAGGAAGCAGCAGCTCAGGAGCACCTCAATTTTCTGCGGCAGGCACTGCAGGCTCCTGGACACCGTGAACAGTTCTGCAGGAGGACAAGAGCTAGGGCAGGGGCCTCCTGAGGCTCCCGGGATGATGCCATGGGAGGGGGTTCTAGTCTAAAGTAGAGGGAGGAGACACTGTTGGGATATTAGCCCAACCCACAAAGACTCCTCTACACAAGGACTCTCTGTCACAGGGGGTGAGTCCCCACAGCATGTTTGCCCTGTGGGACCCTGATCCCTGGCCTTAGCTGATCCACTCAGAATCTCTTTCTCAGGAATCAGGAACTGGGCCTCAAAGAATGCAGCATGAAGCTCGAGAGGTGAGGTGGCCAATCTTCTGGCCTGTGGGCTGAGAGGCAGGTGAGGAGGGAGGGGAGAGAGCAGGTGCAGGTGTGGGATGGAAGAGCAAAACTGAGAGAGGTGGCTCCTGGTTCCTGCTACATTCCCAGTTCAAGTTCTGGTCCCTGGAGAACCTGCTGGAGCCTGCCCTTGGCCTCCCCAAGGCACTGTCTTCCTTTAGCTAGCCCTCTTGGTTTCTGTTACTTGCCAGGCAAGATTATATTTTGAGATATTAATTTGTTTTGTTCTCTGTGATTTCCCTTCTATTCTAAGCTGGAATTCAAGCCTGGGGGTATTTTGAGGGGACTAAACTGCTTGAAGTCAATGGCTCATTTGGTCTGGAAAAACCTAAACTCATTGAAGAGGTAGCCTTGGGGGAGGGAAACGAGAGAGGCCTTTGAGAGACAGAGGTTTGAGAGTCTGCAGGTTTTCTTGGGCACTTTCTAGTTTCATGAGCCAATAAACTTTGTTTTTTTTCCTGCAGCCTCAAAATCCTAGGCTCAAGCGATCCTCCTGCCTCAGCTTCCTAAGTAGCTGGGACTATAGGCGCACACCAGCATGCCTGGCTAATTTTTCTTATTTTTTGTAGAGACGGAGTCTTGCTGTGTTGCCCAGGCTAGTCTCGAACTTCTGGGCTCAAGCGATTCTCCTGTCTCGGCCTCCCAAAGTGCTGGGATTATAGGCATGAGCCACCATGCCCAGCCAATTTTGTTTTATTTTGTTTCATGTTTTTAATTTTTTTTTTTTTTTTTTGAGACAGAGTCT
>NW_012147941.1:2918966-2921996 GCF_000956105.1 Propithecus coquereli
TATCTTGCAGAGCCCATGTTCTTACAGGGAAAAAAAAATTAACACAAAAAGAAAAATTGTCCTGTTTTCATTGCTTGGAAACACAATGGTATACTTTATACCTTCTGTGGAAAGACATATGCAGCTTATACAAGTTGGCACACAACCCCGGTCTTACAAAGAGAGTCTGTTGAGATGGTGACAACCCTCCAATAGGCCAGCACTCCCTCAGGATTTGATTAAAAACCACCTGGGTTGGACTTGTTATCCTGATCACTTCTGCCTTATACACGCTGCTTAGCTCCACAACAGGGTATTCCAAGGTGCTGCATAAACATTTCTCAGAATGAGGATTCTGGGGACAAACACTCTTGGGAAATACATGCTATAATCTGTTGTAAGGAAATCACAGTGAACAGTAGAGTATTAAAGGCTCTGAAAAGTCCTGCAGTCAAGAAACAATTTTGGGCCGGGTGTGGTGGCTCATACCTAGCACTTTGGGAGGCCAAAACAGGGAAGATTGCTTGAGACCGGGAGTTTGAGGCCTGTCTGGGCAATAGCGAGACCTCATCTCTACAAAAAATAGAAAAATTAGCTCGGTGTTGTGGCATGTGCCTGTAGTCCCAGCTACTCAGGAGGCTGAGGCAGAAAGATTGTTTGAGCCCAGGAGTTCCAGGCTGCAGTAAGACTCCAGCCTGGGTGACAGAGCAAGACCCTTTCTCAAAAAAAAAAAAAAAGAAAGAAAGAAAGAGTTTTGTTTAATTCAGTGTTTCTCAAATATATTTGACAACAGAACCTTTTCTTAAGTTCAATGTTTATCGAAATTCTGTAGCATTGGTGTCCCACAAAAATGTATTTTGGAAAATACTAACCCATAAGTTAAGTACTGCTAGTTTTGCTTATGAAAAAAACTTCATCCCAAGGCAGGATTACCCGATAGACCAAAGCAGGAATGCCAAAGAAATATTTCTTCAAGGAATTTGATATTTTTTTTAAAAAGCACAGTAGTGATTTTAGGAAAATCAGAATTTTGTTAAATTTAACAAAGTTGGAGGGTTAGAATTATTTTGACTATGGAGGACATATGTCTAGGGGATATTATAATCTTTTTGGTTCCCTGGACCCAGCTTCGGCCCTACCGGAGGGTGGCCTGGGGAGTTTGTTGCACTGCCTGGGGGAGGCCCTGTAGACTCAGCCTTTCTATAATACCTGCCACACTAACTTGCCTCAACAATCAGACTTGTGCCTCAGTTTCCCTGCTTAGCCTTACAGGCCTCTGCTGGGACTACAGCCCTGGTCTGTGGTGGATCATCAGCTCCCTCCCCCAGGAAGGTTTCATCTCTGCCCAGTAGCTGGAGTCCTGGGGGCTGGCGGTTGGTATAATAACTTGTCTACTCTACCTCATATGCCCAGTTGCCTGTCCTCCTGCCAGAAATCACCTCTACCAGGATGGACTCCACAGATGCCAATGTCTTACCAAACCTCACTGGCCCTCCCATACCTTTTGCATACAATGTTCCTCTGGCCTTTGCAGAGTTATGATGTCCACTCTGGCCCCTGTCTTTCTTTGGTTTATTCACATGAGTTCCACAGACTTACCTGAGTGAGCGTAGTAGCTTTTATTGCACCTACAAACTCCCCTACTGTCTGGGTACTCATCCAAAGCACAGGCTTCAGTTTCAGGACTGCCACTCTGGGTGTGTTTAGGGGATGCTTGACTAGTCCCGGTTATAGAGGATTTTGTTGTCCCTGAGGAGCTGGGGATAAGAGCTGTGGAATGAGCAGTCTCAGGTGATTGGGCAGTAGAAGTGTCCACACTGGAGGCTGATTCTGCTGGATAGGAAGGTGTCTGTGTGGCTGTGTTGGGATATGGCTTGCTCATCGTGGGGGCTGTTGTTGGAGCTGAGAATGCAGCTGTAGTTTTTCCTTCCTGAGTCCCAGACACAGTTGTTCCAAGGACAGTTGTCCCTAGAGTGGTTGTGGTTAGCAAAGTGGAGTGGATAACCACACTTGTTGCCATGGGTGGAGATTCTTTCACGTTAGTGACTTTGTTCGATGTTCTTGGGGACGTAGTTCCAGCTGAATTCTCAGAAACAGTGGTTGTCATGGGCCTGGGTGAATTAACATCCTTGCCTGCTGTGTTTAATGCTGTTGGAGCTGTGATTGTGGCGGGCATCTCAGAGCTGGTGGACGCTGATGACTCTGTTCCACGGACTGTGGTGTTTGATGTTGATGGGGCTTTAAATGGAGTGCTCTGACTCTGTTTTGGGGACTCAGGGGAAGTGGCCATGCTGGATGAGGCTGTGATTCTCGATGTCCCTCTCTGGTCCTTCAATGTAGAAGTCATCATGGAATTTGACAGTGTTGTGCCCTTGGAGGTTGTGGTGATAGTTGTATTTGATTTCTCTTCCTGAGTCCCACGTGATGGAGTTGTCTGCTCAGTGGACCCAGTAGAGCTGCTGGTTTGTGGAGAGGTTGGAGGAGTAGCTGCAGAGACATGGTCTGTCTTCATGTTGGGTAGAGCCGAAGTTGTAGACGAATACGATATAGTTTCCTCAGGCGCACAGTCTTTTGTGGAGAGTGTTACATGTGATGCGCCCCCCAAGATTGTAATAATGCCTATAAAAAAGCAAACAAACAGAAAGAAACTAATCTACCCATTCCTTCCACTAAACCAGAGCTCTTCTCAGATGTTCTGGCTTGCCAAATATTCTTATTGGGCAATTCAATAAAAATAGTATCAATATTGGCCGGGTGCGGTGGCTCACGCCTGTAATCCTAGCTCTCTGGGAGGCCGAGGCGGGTGGATTTCTTTAGCTCAGGAGTTCGAAACCAGCCTGAGCAAGAGCGAGACCCTGTCTCTACTAGAAATAGAAAGAAATTAATCGGACAGCTAAAAATATATAGAAAAAATTAGCTGGGCATGGTGGCACATGCCTGTAGTCCCAGCTACTCGGGGGGCTGAGGCAGGAGGATCGCTTGAGCCCAGGAGTTTGAGGTTGCTGTGAGCTAGGATGACACCACGGCACTCTAGCCAGGGCAACATAGTGA
>NW_012147941.1:2922046-2922896 GCF_000956105.1 Propithecus coquereli
GCTCATGTTTTTAATTTTTTAAAAAAATTATGTATTTCACTTAAGCCAGTTAGAGTTGGCTTTCTGCCACTTACAACACAAGGTGTCCTAACTGATACGTGCCAAATACCAGTGCTGTCGGAGTGATGCATGAGAAGTGAATACCCCTTCCCTTCTCTTTGCATCTGCTCTCTCCATACTTGCCACTGAAGTTGGGATGAACTACTTAAAAGTTAGTAGTTAAAAAATAAAGCTAAAAAGTAAAACATAATGGAAACACTAGTGCAAAATATTTCTGGACTTATTTTCTATTTGGAATTTTAAATTTTTTTCTTTTTCTTAAACTCGCTGTTTCTATTTTGGCAGGCATATTTGGTGAGATAAATGGACTACAGTTTAACACAATGACTACCACATTAAAAAAAAAGAATTTTTTTTTCCCCTGGGGCCACGGTGTTTTATTAAAACAAAACGATCCTTTCTAATTTGTTATTTTTTTATTGTTTTCTGTGCTCAAGTTATGTGCAACACAATCCACGTTTTTAGAATTCAATTGTCAATATTAATGGTAACAATAAGAACATCAACAAGTAAGATTTTCACGAACTAGCTGCAGGGTTTTGCTTCACCAGGCCCTGGGGTTAAAACTAGCCTGAGTTAAATACAACTCACATGAAAGTCAATGTGTTAAGAGCAGGTGCTTTAGGCTGGCATGGTGGCTCACGCCTATAATCCTAGCACTCTGGGAGGTCGAGGCAGGAGAATGGCTTGAGGTCAGGAGTTCGTAGACCAGTCCTAGCAAGAGTGGGACTCCCATCTCTACTAAAAATAGAAAAAATTAGCTGGACATGGTGGTGTGTGCCTGTAGTCC
>NW_012147941.1:2925851-2953984 GCF_000956105.1 Propithecus coquereli
ACACCATGGCACTCTAGCCAGGGCAACATAGTGAGACTCTGTCTCAAAAAAAAAAAATAATAATAATATCAATACCAACTACATTATTACCAACTCACATTCATTTATGTGCCAGCTCTGAAATAGATTTCAACTGATGCATGCGAGGGAGAGAGAACTTAACCTGTGTGGGGAACTATATCTCATTTCACTCAATGACTACTCTTCACAGTGAGTCAGCAAAAGACAGAAATCTGTTAACTCAATTGGTGTTTGGTTTCTTGATACCTTGTTTGATATCAGTTTCCTACTGCATTGAATATGATTCTAGCATTTAAAGATATAAAATGTTTTGTACAATGTGACCCCTACGTGCAAGCCACGTGCCTCATTTAGCGTGATAGCAGTCAAGGATCATTTTGACATCATTCAGTTTTCACCTTACCCAGGTAAGGTGCTGCTCCAATGCACGAGCATTGGCACTTTGAATCCTCACAACCAACCTATTATTTCCATTTATCAGATGCTAAAAACTGAGGCTCAGACAAGTGAAGTCATCTGTCCGAGGTCACATAGCCAGGAAGTGGTGGTGGCACATTTGAAACCAAGTCCCTCAGCCCCCAGAGCCCAGTGTCTTCCCTACTGCACTGCACTGCCTCATGAAAACACAGCTTCGTCCTCGCAGCTGAGCCAGCTACTCTCTCTAGAGAGAAAGGTCCAAATCAGCTGTGCTCAGCTGGATCCCTTGGAAACCTTCTTTCCCACGGGCAATGGACAGAAATAGGTCCATCACCTGATGCCCTATCGTTGCATCCTTGGTAGTTTTCAAAGGGTTAATTCAGAAAACTGGAGGTGACCCAGGCCAGGTCATAGGCTCATCCCTCATCCTTCCCACCATCTAATTGTGAAGATGCACTGACCCTTGTCCCCATCCCTGCCCCAACTGGCACCTGCCCCATCTACACCACTTTCTTCTACCCCTGTGCAGAGCTAAGGGATCACAATAGGGCAGAGGAACTGGCCAGGATGCTTGGAGAGGATAGGGGGACCTAGGCTGTAGACCTGGCTCTACTGCTGACCTGCTGCATGACCTTGGGGAAGGCCTCGCCTCTGTCCAGCACAGTGGGGGACTTGAGCTCTATATTGGAGGAGGCTTCTAAACTCTAGTGATTTGTAGGTCTGTTTGCAACAAAAGTCCAGGCTGAAATGATCAGATGTCTTGCTACAGAGGTCTCAAGTTTTCATTTGCATGGGGAGATGTTTCCACTGAATCTGACTTTATGTTTTTTCCACATGGTTAACCAGCCACCACTGCCCCTTATGGAAACGTCCATCCTTTTCCCACTGATTTGTCATGATACCTGTTGTTATGTATCAAGAGTGATTTCTGTGCTCTCTCTCTCTCTCTATTTAGAGATGAGGTCTTCCTCTGTCACCCAGGCTAGAGTACAGTGGTGTGATCATAGCTCACTGTAACCTCAAATTCCTGGGCTCAAGTGATCCTCCCCTCAGCTTCTCCGGTAGCTGGGACTAGAGGCATGTGACACCATGCCCAGCTAATTTTAAAGTTTTTTGTAGGAACGGGGTCTCGCTATGTTGAGCAAGCCGATCTCAAATTCCTGGCCTCAAACGATCCTCCTGCCTCAGCCTCCCGAGTAGCTGGGACTACAGGCACAAGCCATCATGCTTTTTCTCTTTCATTCCATTGATTCACTTGTCTATCACTGCACCAACGTCACACTATCTTATAGTTACTTCATAGTAAATCTTAGTATTTGGATGAGTCTCCTGTCTTGCTCTTCAAAATTATCTTGGCCTTATTATTGGCCTTTTGTACTCCCTTACATATATAAGAATCAGCTTGTCAAGTTCTACAAACAACCTGTTGGGACTGTGATTGGAAGTGTACTGTAATTATAGATTGGTGAGAATTGATGTCTTTATGACATTGAGGTCTCCTGCCTACGGCAGCACTCTTAAGAGACAATGGAGTGATCTGGACTCTGAAGTCAGAGCTGGGCTAGCATTCCCCATAGGGACATGGGAGGACATGGAAATCACTTCATGTCTCTGGGCCTCAGTTTCCTCAACTGCAAAACAGAGATGAGAATAGTACCCACTTCACTGCTGGTCATGAGGATTAAACAATGCATGTGAAGGGCCTAGCACAGTGTCAGCACCTAGCAGGTGCTAGTGAGTAGAACCTGCTATTGGGAATGATTATTCCCTTCCGCTCTTCTCACCAAAATTGATATCTGCCTCCTAGATGCGTTGCCAAAGATGCTTCTGTTTCTGGTAAAAGTCATGGACTCATAGGGGTGATGGGACACACACAGTTTCCTGCCATCTCCTGATATCTTCGCCCACACTGTCCTAGGAGCTCAGAATTGGGGCTGCTCCTAATTCAGGCTTGGTGAGGCATTGGGAGTGGTGGTTGCTCCTTTCTGGAGTAGGGCAGGGGAGAGCAGTGGGGGTCCGACCTCCTGGGCCCTTAGTTCTGGGCCAGCTTGGGAGGGAACTAGCCTGCTAAAGCCCCAAGCTACTAGCCTGGCCTAGATGTGAAAGACAGATAGAAAGGGGGAGAAAGATGAGATGACAGGCCAGATGAAGGGAGCAGACAGACAAAGATAGCATCCTGGATGAGATGGATGGGCAAGGCCGGAAGCCCTGTAGAGGTCACTCTGTCATGCTCCTGCCTCCAAACTCATTAATGCCCAAAGGCTTGCAGATAATTCGGGGCAGGGGGATGGCCATGCTCACATTATTAGCTCTTTCTAGAGACACTACCTGATCTGCCACCTTCCTCCCCTCTCTGGCCAGCCAGAAGAGGGGCTGTGAGAGCCCCTAGAGAAGAAAGAATGGAAAGGGTGAATACTCACCAGGCAGGTTGAGGGCTCCATCTCCAATAAGTAGCAGCAGCAGCAAAAGCCGTTGACTGCCCATGTCCCTGCTGGTGATGGTCCTGGAGGGCACTGGGAAGGAGTCCTGGCTCAAACAAGGGAACAAATAGCAGCTCCAAGACAGTGAGGCACTGCTCGCACTAGCACCACCTCTCATCTGCCTGCTGAGCGCACCACCCATCCCCAGGTGCCCAGCTCCTTACCAGCAGGCCCCAGGGTGCTTTCCAGGGCTGGGAACAACGCTGATGGGAGAGGGATGGAGGGTGGAGGTTCCCATCAGCTGCAATCAGTGAGCTTCTGGGAACTCCCATTCCAACTGGTAAATACCCCCCAGGCCCCTAATTTTCAGCCTTTGTTAAACAGCTGGCAGAACTCTGGGCCTTCCAGCCTTCCCCCCACCCAACACCAAGGAACCTGTGTCTCAGGGACATGGCTCATGTCATCCGTCTCCTACCTCCTGGGCTAAGAGTAGACTATTTGATTTTAGAGCTAGAGATCAATCTTACCCTCTCCCCATTGCACATATGGGGAAAATGAGGCCAAGTGACTCACCCAAGGACCAGGACCCAGGTCTTCTGTGATCCAAGGCAGCTCACTCTTTGGCCCATGACTGCCACAGCTTTCTCAGACTCTCTGCATTTCCTAGCTCGGGAACCTGCTGAGGCTCCCAATGGCCTTTGGTGTGAAGGTCCCAAACTGGCTTCACAGGTCCCAAGTTCCCCACCAGACTTCATTCACCTGGCCCAGAAAACCCTCTGCTTTCCTCCAGAAAGCTTCAGTGCTCCTGTCCTGCAGGAACCCTGCCAGAACCGACACTTTAACCAGTCTGTCTCCATTGCCCTAGGGTAGAGCTGCCTGTACTTGTATGAATTGGCCAATGGTGGCCCCACTGTTAGGTAGATAGTAAGGGATTCAGGTCTTCTAGGGACAAAGGTGGGTGCTGTTGCCTTGGTGCAATTGCCCCACCTGGGAAGAAGGACAATGGTGGGCCCCAGGCCCCCATCTTGGTCCTGCCCCATCCTAATCCTCTCCCGAGAGACTGCCATACCCGGGGGAGAGGGAAATATCCTATAGATCTGCCAAGCAGAACTTAGTGTGCCAGCTGCAAAGGAATACAGAGGACTCTCTAGCTCATGGGCCAAGCAGCATAGATACCAGAGAGTACGGAAATTGACCTAGAACAACACGCATGCCTAGTAATGCAACTCCCAACCATCCAATCAAAGTGGTTCTAAGGTGACATCTGAGCCAATAGGGAGGTCCCAATCCGGGCACTATAGAATGGGTCACAGACCATAACCAAACTCTCTTTTCTTGCTGCAACAATGGGTCTGGTCATCATCTGTGGCATATGTATCATGGTCTGTGAACCTATGTCTTGCTCTTGCCCTAATCCTATCTTTCTCTCCTCAATGAACCTCATTTTCGTGCTTGCCTTACTTTGGTGTGTCTGGTCATTCTTCGGCCATGAGTGCACAAAGAACCAACATTTCAGACTAAAACCTGACACCATCAGACTAGGCTGCCCAGAGTGAGGGCTGGTCTCCACCTTTAGATGGGGACAGTGTAGGTAGGGCTGTCTCCTTCATCAAACAGGGTCTCCCAACCATGAGGACCAGACTTTACCCCCCAAAATTTAGGACCTTAAGGGCAGGGATTATGTCTCTACCATTAAGTCAGAAATTTTCAGGGCTCTGATTCTCTCTCTCACTAGACTGGAAGCTCTTGAGGGCAGTCTGTGACTCTTCCATCAGACAAACAGGCTTTTGAGGGGCAAGATCTGTCTTCCTCATCAGAACCAGGGCAAGTGCCCCAAGGGGTTGGAGGTATCCACCAATTAGACACATTAATTCCAACATAAAACTTTATTGTCGATACACAGATGCCTGGTCCCACTGGCCTTGCATTCCTCTTCTTGATGCCTGGGCCCATTCAGGCCCCACCCAGCTCTGAGCTAGAGCAGGGGGCCAAGGATACCCATCCTTAGGCCGAATCCTGGCTGCCTTGGCCAGCACCCCCTTCTGTGCTCATCCTTGCCGCTAGGGCTCCCACTCTTGCCCAGCATTCTCCTCCATCCCAACTCCTCTGGACCTGGGGCTCACAGGCAGAAGCCCTGCAGATGCTGCTGCCCTCACAGCCCCCAGCCTCTGCCCAGGTGTGAGGGAGAAGACGGGCTTGGGCCAGGCTGTGCCAAGCCAGGGACGCAGGACGACGCGGTGGCTGGGTGTGTGTGTGCAGGCCCCTTGGCTCCCATCTCGGCCTCTCAGGAACTGTTCTTGTGTTTGTTAAGGAGTATGTTTGTGTTAGACTCTTGAACCTGCAAACCAACAGGTCTTCTTTTCAATCCCCTACCCTGACATGGCAGACTCTCCCTTACTCCCCTCCTCCAGGCTCAAAGCTGCCCTGGCCAGGCCTCCCAGGGAAGTAGGTCTAACTTGATCCTACCTAGTACCCTCTCTGAGCTGGGGAGCCCAGGCTGTATCCCAGTCAGATGGCGTGGGAAACAGAGAAAGGAACTAACATGGGTGTGTGCCCTTTTCTCTCCAGAAGCTTCCCCCCTCAGGAGGAGGCTGCTTTTATGCATCCAGATAGGACCAGTTTGATATCAATATTGATATTGTGGGTCCTTTGCCCACAATGGGCCTAGGTATCTGCCACTACGCATGAACTGAGCTGGCTCAAGCCACACACGCTAAGAGAGGGTAGGTTCAAAGGCGCTAAAGAAGAAACTGGCCTGGACCGAGCCTGATGGGAGGGGGTGTGACCTTGGTGAAGAAGTAAAGCGTGGCATCTAACCCGATGGGGGCCGTGACAGCTGGGGTGGGTGGCTGGGTGGGGTTTAAGAGGCAGCCCAGATCTTGGAATAAGTAGAAACCTTGACAAACGGGCCAGAGGCTGGGCTGGGCTGGGCTGAGTGGAGCGTCAGGGTGAGTACCGATTGGGTAGGAGAGGGAAGACGCACCTTATCCCTGTTGGCCAGCGCAGTGAGCAAGTCTTGCTGTTTAGTCAGCTCCCAGATGTCTGTGGAGGACCTGCTGTCGATGGACAGCATGGTCACGGACAAGTGTCTGTGCAATAGCTCTGCCTCCTGCTCCTGGTTGAAGCGGATAGAGCGCACCTCCTCCACGATCCTAGGGTCGGAGCCAGGAGTGGTTGGGGAGGGAGGGCTGCAGAGGAGGGAAGCAGCCCTTCCACCTCTTCCCTGGCATGCACCCCCCTCCACCCTCCATCTCAGCCCTAATAGAGACCCGGGACAATAGAGGCCCTTGTGTGAGATAGGAGGAACCCGGAGGTCTGGAATCCAGCTCCTCCACCAGTAAGCTGTGGGACCCTGGGCAAGTCACTGAATCTCTCTTTGTCCCAGGTGAGGGCGTGAGACTAGATGAAGAATCTGAGGCTCCGCCCATCCCTGAGTCATGGAATTAGGGGGTACCCCAATAGCCCCCCTACATGTTGAGCTCATCTCGGATCTCCTTGTATTTCATCAGGTTCTCCTGTATTGCCTCAAGCACCAAGTAAAAGTTGTCTAATGTGTTTTCTGAGAGGTTGGACAGGGGACCCCCCACAAACGGTTCCTGGTGAAGACCAGATTTCTCCGAGCGGGCCACTACACAGTGCACCAGTGGCAGCTGGTTACTTCCGTCCTCTTCCTCTGAATCTACCTGGGGAGGGGGGAATAGGGAGGGCATGGACAGCTCAGGCCAGCATGCCCTCTCACCTTTCCTGCTTGGCTTCAGGGAAGATGAGTCTCTTAGGACTGGGAAGTTCTAATGTCCCTCACTTCAGCTCCAACCAGTCTTGGCCTCCCTGCTTTCCTGTGGGAGCTTAACTTCAAACGCACAAGCCCTTCCTCCACCTCTTTGGAAATTCTCACGCTTTTCACAATTGGCCCCTCCTCCTAGATTTCACCCCTGATAAATCCTACCCAGCAAACTTCTAAAGCCCTAACTACTTTCAAGCCTGAGCTCCCAGCCTCTACCCTTTGGGAAGTACTCCTCTCCCCTCCCCTCCCCTCCTCCTGATTGAATAATACTGTAGCTAACATTTATTGAGTGCTTACTATGTGCCAAGCACTGTTTATTTACCCCTATAATCCTCATAATGGCCCTATGGGGTAGGTACTATTGTTATTCCCATTTTACAGGAGAAAAAAATTGAAGCTTAGATTGTGTAAATGCTGTAAGGTCACCCAGCTGCTCAGTTTCGAGTTGCCATAGAAACATATCTAGGAAACTGACACCCTCAGAAGCCCCAGCTGGTGAGTGAGCACTCAAGGTGGGGGGCTGCTGTCTCCAGGCCTCCACCTTGGCTTTCTCCAGGCCCTCGAGTGTGCACGCACACACATACGCACACATGCTCAAGTTGCCCTCACACACCCCCCTCTCCTGCTTTCTGCCCTCCCCATCCCATACACACCTCACTAAACTTTATTTGCGGCCGTTTCCCCTGCTCTCCTGCCTTCATCATTTGCTCCAGATTGGTGGTCACCACGACGATGAGTAGGTTGATGCCAATGAAGGCACCGATGGTGATGAAGATGGTAAAGTAGATGGCACCCCCAATCTCCATTGTGTACTGCCTTTTCTCCGTCCTAGAGGTGGCAAGCAGGGGTCCCATAACCTCCCTGGCCCTTTGAGGCTGAGATTCCTCATCTATGAAATGGGGAAATCATCCCAAGGCCTACTGGGACTTTTGTCTGTGTCACTGCTGTTGTGCAGATCTAATTCCCTACTCCTGTCTCAGCAGCTACTCTCTGATGAGCACCTGCTGTATTACCGGACATGGGCTGATTCTCTAGCCAAGCCTGCTGAAAGGTTGGGATTTGGACATCAGCATTATCAAGTTTAATCTATTAGTTTAATCTATCATTCATGTTTTTCTTATCATAAAAAATAATTCAAGTTCATTATATTATAGAAAGATCAGAAGAAAAATATATGGGTGATAAAACTCTTATCTGCTCTGAGTTACCCGCTGTTATTACCCTCTTGTAAATCTCTCATAAAATATTTTCCCCCAAAATAGTTCTCCATCTATCTAATAAAAGTAGAAGCCATCTGTGCCATGCTCTTTGCTAAGAGATTTACATTATATAGATTTTATCTACTGATCCTCACAGCAATCTATGACATAGTTAATATTGTATTGTAATCCCCAATTTCCAGATGAGGAAACTGAGGCTCAGAAGAGAGATGAAATAACTTGCCCAGAGTCACATGACTAGTGTGGTGGAGCAAAGACTCAAGAGCACAGTTCAACTTTATCGTGCGGTCTGTGATTTTTTTCCACTAACTGTATTATAACGGGTGACTACAGAAGCCCTTTACCTACTGGGCTTCTATGCTCACATGAAGGATAAAAAGAAATCGGTCAACGGGACCCACTCCCTGGAGTGGACTAGAAAGAAATAGGGCTTATACTGGGAGGCCGACCTGTAACCTCAGGCACAACTACAGACCGGTTCTCCTGTCCAAGGCCCAGCTACCCGGCAGTTTAGCATGATGGGTAAAGTCTCCACAACAGGCTCAGGGCAGGACTTTGAATGTGTGGAGTTTCAAGGTGGGCACGGCTCTAAGTACCACAAACCCAGAGGGACCAACCCCAGGGATTTCCTCTTCCCCAGTTTAAAGCCCGGGGAACACTCCTTCTGCCAGGTCATCCTCATTCCAATCCGTGGAGCCCCCACTCCCATTGAGAGCCTTTCTCCCCCTCAGTTTCCCTGCCCCATAGGAGCCCCAGCCCCTTCCTTGCCAGGCTGGAATGAGGGCCTGGCGGCCCCATCAGTACTCACAGGAAGTCACTGTAGATGTCCACCCAGCCATCCTGGGTGATGCAGATGAAGAGGGTGTACAGGGCAACCTGCATGTTCTGGAAATGCTTGGGCACGAATGCACCAAAGAGTGTGACCCCAAACACAGAGAACACCTGTGGAAGAGACCAAAGCCCCACCCTGGCTTCGCCCAAGGGCCTCGGAGACAGGACATGAAAACGGATACAAATGGGTGCTGCCAAGGGAATCCCAGGGATTCAGGCCTGGGGGCCTTTCCTCTCCTCCAGACACCCTTGATTCACAACAACCCAGGGGCCCTGATCAGGGAAGGGGAGCAGCTGGGGGTGTGGGAGGGCACTGACCAGCATAAAGAAGAGGATGAGGGCCATGATGTTGGCCATGCCAGGCACCGACTGCAGGATAACGCGGATGATCCGGGCCAGGGGCTCCACTGCCATGCACACGTGCACCAGACGTAACGCCCTGTGGCAGAGCCTCTTAGGGCCACCCCTCAGCCCTTCCCAGACCCCTCCCTCCTCACTGCCTCCCACCAACTGCCCAGAGAGGCAGAGCTGATTCGCAGCTGATAACTACCCCCCAACTTCATTCCTGGGTTCCAGACAGGTCCCCTCTTTTCTCCAGAGCTCCCAGCTCACCTGAGGGTGTAGTTGATAGAGATGACATTGAGTTCGTTAATGAAGAACCCCAAGAGCAAGATAAAGATGATAAGGAAGTTGAGGATGTTCCAGCCGTCCTGGGGGTGGGCCAGCCTCAGTGGGGTCTGTCATGCCCAGCCCATGGGTGCATCCTGAGTCTGCCCTCCCTACACCCCAAGGATAGGGGGGGTTCAATGTCCTCTTAGAAAAGGGACAATCAGCTACCATCCACTGCTGTTACCTTGCTGGCCCCCAGACATGCCACAAAACACACGTGTATGCACTGTTCCATGCATGTGTCAACAGACAAGTACAGTCTCAAACACACACAGGGAAGACTCTGATGTATACATGGCTAGTCCCTGAGCTAAGCACCCACTTTGGCTAGTGGACTGCTGCAAATGGCCTTGCCTTACAGTTAAGTGACCCGAAAACATTTGGCTGCCCCTATTTGTGTGATACACACTGCAATTATTTGTAAACTGAAAATAAATATTAGCAAAAACATCAAGGAATACAGCTTCAGCAGTCAGTTCCAAAGCGAAATAGCTCTCACAGTAGAAGGAAGGGAGACAGGCAAATTTGCGAGCCTCTTGTCCAATAAGGCACTCATTCACACAGGAATGGGAGTCGGGGGAGAAGGCTCACATGCATGAAAAACTTGACCAGTGATCCCACTTCTAGAAATATGACCCGCAGCTACTCTGGTAAAGGTACAAACTGACTTTTGTATAAGGTTGAAAAGAACCAAAGTGTCCAGCAATGGAGACTGGTTGGACAAGCTATGGCACATTCATTCAGTGGAGTCCTGTGTAGCCATAAAAAGAAAAATGAGACAGATGTCCGTGTACTGACTCAGAAAGACTGGCAGGAACTATTAAGTGACAAAAGCAAAGTACAGAATAGCGTTTATAGTACGCTACTGTTAGGAAAGGGAGGATTCAAAGTATGTACATACTTGCTGATGACTATAAAATTAAATACTGGGAGGATAAATAAGAGACTAAAGATAATAAAAGCCCCGTAATAGTCTGAAATAAAATTTTAAAAAGAAGAAAAAACAGAAAGAAAAAGAAAAAGATCACCTCAAGAGGATGGGGGTAGGGGAAAGGGGACGACAGGATAGGAGGGGAAACAAGAATTGAGTGTACCTTCTATAAAAAAATTATTTGGGGGCTGGGCGCCGTGGCTCATGTCTGTAATCCCAGCACTCTGGGATGCCGAGACGGGAGGATCGCTTGAGCTCAGGAGTTCGAGACCAGCCTGAGCAAGAGGGAGATCCTGTCTCTACTAAAAATAGAAAATTTAGCTGGGCGTGGTGGTGCGCGCCTGTAGTCCCAGCTACTCAGGAGGCTGAGGCAGGAGGATTGCTTGAGCCCAGGAGTTTGAGGTTGCTGTGAGCTAGGCTGACACCATAGCACTTGCCTGGGCAACAGAGTGAGGCTCTGTCATGAAAAAAAAAATGTATTTATTTTTACCACAATAATGACTACATATATGTGTGTATCTTTCAATATAGTTTTGACAAATACGTATCTGTATTAAATATTCAAAAAGAAAACTATTTTTAAAAAATAGTTTGGGTACTGAAGGAACACTATTTTTAAAAACTAATTTAGTTTGGGTACTGAAGGGAAACTATTTTCTAATGGAAAAAATATTCTTAAATTTATTGGGCAGTCCAATAAACACAAGCCTTCCTGGCCTCTTATGCTCAGTGAGTCTGAGCCTACAGACACACAGCAGGTACAAGTCTGCCTGTCTACAGAGCCATTCCTGTGTCCCCTCAGTACTGAGTTCCTGCCATATGCCATACTCGAAGCCAGTTCCTGAGGATATAGGATTTTTGTGAGCTGTTAGGCTCCAAGACAATTTTGAGGGAGAGGGATAGGCAGTAAATTTTAACTCCACGGGAGAGACATAAGTACACAGCCTCATGGAGACACAGAGCAGCACTCCACCTAGCCTGGGAAAGACAGGACAACTTCCTGGAAGAGAAGACATCTGAGTGAGTCTGAGAGCAGGAGGAAAGCAAGTAAATGGGGAAACCTGCAGAGGCCAGTCATCGTAACAGAGACCATGTAGCCGTAAAGCTTAAAGTATTTCTTAGTTGTCTCATTACAGAAAAAACTTGCTGACCCCTGTTCTAGAGCCCTGTAAGTTAAGGGAGATGCTCTCAGTCCCATTTCTCAGATGAGGAAATGAAGGTTTGCTCAAGACTTCAGAGCTGGGGAAGGCTGGGCTGGAGCAGGGATTGGAATTGGAACCCAAGGAGGAGGCTACACTTCTGATATAAGTTATTTTCTGCCATATCACACACATCTCAGAACTAACACTTTTTCTCCCTCCTTCCCTCCCTCCCTCTCTCTTTCTCTCTGTCTGTCTGTCTCTCTCTCTCTCTCTCTCTCTCTCTCTCTCTCTCTCGTTACACACACACACATCCTCAGTTTGCAGGGCCAGGAGTACAGGGGCAGGGACTGCAGTCCCCAGGGGAGGGGGAGGGGCCATGGCAGGAAGGGCCCAGGATCTCACCTTCCAGAAAATCCAGAAGCCATTGAGCCAGCCGAGGAGAACCTCACAGATAAGGATGGTCAGCACAATGTCATCTATGGTAGAGAACAACTCATAGTGTTTCTACATGGAAGACAGAGAAAAAGAGAGGGGCAGAGAGGTCAGTGGAGTGGGGCCTGGTTGAGCCAGGGGGAGAGGATGTCTGCTGGGGAGGGAAGGCCCATATTTCTGCTGTTCTTGGTCCCCAGCATCCTTGTCGCTCCCTTTACAGCACACTGTCCATGTGCATGCCACGCACCGTGCTGAGACCATTCACACGTCATTTCATGTTACCATCCAGGGTACGTTTTCTAAACCTGCAGGTATGTTTTCTAAAACACATGTCTGGTCACTCCACTCCAATGCTTTAAATCCTTCCCTGGCTTTCCATGGACATAGGAAAAGGCCATCCTCCTTAACATAATTTAAAGACTCTGTGAGATCTGGCCACTGGCCACCTCTCTGAACTCATTTGGTGCAACACACTGGACATTTTAAAAATATTGATTTTAGGTCGGGTGCAGTGGCTCATGCCTATAATCCCAGCACTATAGGAGGCTGAGGCAGGAGGATCGCTTGAGACCAGGAGTTCGAGACCAGCCTGGGCAACATAGCAAGACTTAATTCTCTATAAAAAAAGAAATCAAAACCAACTAGCTTGGCGTGGTGGTGCACACCTGTAGTCCCAGCTACTCAGGGGGCTTAGGCGCAAGAATCACTTGAGTCCACGAGTTTGAGGTTGCAGTAAGATATAATGACACTGCACTCCAGCCTGGGCAACAGAACGAGACTTTGTCTTTAAAAAAAAGTTGATTTTAAATAGCATAATACATACATATATATATATATATATACACACTCCTTGTAAGAAATTAAAACATCAAGGATAAGACCAAAGCCATACTGAACTGCAAGTTGGACACACAGAACTCTCTCACATGCTGTTTTTTTTGCCCAAAACACTATTATTCCCCACCTCTCTTTACCTGGCCAACTCACACTCATTCTTTAATCTTAGCTTAAGTGGCACATTTTCCAGGAAGCCTTTTCTGACCTCCCAGGTTAGGTTTGATTGCCTTCTTTCAGCTTCCATGAACTCTAGATGCTACTCGGGCATTTGTAACGACATGTGTTTGTGTGTCTGAAACAGGAACTGGGTCTGTTGTGCTTACACCTGGAACCCCAACACTGAACACAGTCAGTGCCTGGCACAGCGTGATTCTCCCTTAGTGACGGTTGATTAGATTGGATACTCTTCTGCACAGGGTGCCCACTGGCCTGCCTCTGCTCACACCGTTCTTCCCCTACCCTTTCTCTACAAATCCAATGCATTTCTCAAAGCCAGGCTCCAGAGCCCCCTCCACCATGAAGTCTTCCTTGATCTCCAGATCCTGAGAAGATCAGGGCTGACAGACCCTAGAAGAGCATCCAAGGAGCTCTTCAGATGAGGAGCCTGAGGCCTGGAGAAGCAAGTGTCTTGCCCCAGGCTCCCAGTTAGAGTCAGGCTGGTGTCCCACCTGGTGAAGGGAGGAGTTGGTGCGGAGAGCGATGGTGATGGCGTTGATCACCAGCAGCAGGGCCAGCAGCAGCTGGAAGGCGGGGTGTCGGAGCAGCTGCTTGATGTACATGCCGGTGATGTGCTCCTGCAAGTCCCAGGCGTCCTAGGAGAGGGCAGGACCTTCCTTCAGGCAGCCGTCACCATAGGAGGCCTCTGCCTGGATGTTTCCTCTCAGTAAATAGGGGTCCCTGGGGGCCACTCTAGGGGGAGAAGTTGCATGAGAGGGGATCGCGGAAGGGGGGCATCAGTGTAGAGGTCACTCCCTTCACTGAAAGTGTGTGACTGCTGGGGGATCTTTGTGGAGGTCATTGTAGGAGAATCTCTTTTGGGGGTCTCTGAGGGTGATGACTGCCATTTATAGGGGTTCCTGTGGGGGGCACTGCAAGGCACTTACTAACATATCATGGGGGGAGTCGCTGCAGGTGTCACTGCTGGGGAGGGTCCTCTAGGGACATAGGGGGCAGAGTTACCATGAGGGCCTGCTGCCATGGGCACAGCTGTAGAAGGGCCATCGTTGGGCGAGGCCACCCTTACCTTGCTACTCATGATGTCCTGGCGGTTGATGAGCACATGCTCCTCTGGCTGCACGTAGGACTCGTGAATGGTCCTCTGTGGGGGGAGGAGGTCCCGTCAGTGCAGTTACTGCTTCTCCAGACCCCATGTGGTCCTCTTGCACCCACCCTGCCCCACCCCACCCCAGGACGCCAGTGTGGGCAGTGGAGCCAGATAGAAGTCACCTACCAGTGGGGCCACATGTCTGGCATAGTTGGTGTCCGACCATTGCTGCCACCAGGCCTTTTGGTTATCGGCCATGGTTGCTCAATCTCTTCCTACTTTCAAAGAAACTTCTTTCCAAGCAGTCTCACTCCCCCTCGTGGTGATCTCACAGAGGCATCTGTGACTTCCAGCCTTCTGCATTCCACCAACGAGTTCCAGCCCTGAGAGGAGCTCCTCCCATTGGCCCCTACGACACAGAGGAAGCCAGGGATGCTGTGGGGCTGCTGGGGTCAGGGGTCAGAGGCTGCTGGGAGCAGTTCAGGTCTCCTGTGCAGCCTGGATGGAGTCCCACCTGGCCAAGGATCCCGAAGCTGGGGTGAAGCTGCGCAGAGGAGAGGAGAGAGGTGTTCTGCCCGGGGCCTTCCCCAGGGCAGCCTTCAGCCTGCACACCTCCCCGTCCCACCAGCCCGGTCCCCAGGGCTGCCCACTCTGCCCTTCTGGACAAGGTATGTTTCCCCATCTGCAAAGTGAAAGCTTCTCATTTAGTCCCCTTGGGGATGGGATAGGACACCATCCCTGGCCTCCAAAGGGCTGGAGAGAGGCGAACGTGAGTGGGGCCCTCACCAGCACAGGTCAGCCACCCAACACCCAGCAGGTGTGGAGCTCTGCGCAGAGCCAAGGCCAGTGGGCTGCGCAGGGGGCCAGCCACCTACCCTCTGGCTAAGAGCATCCCCCCACCCCCATTCTCCTCTGGGGGCAGGTTCCTGATTTTAATATGGAAGTAAAAGCACACGTAGATTCATTTTTAGAGAAATTGACTTTATTTGGTTGGAGAGTGTCCCTCATGTCAAATAAAGAATGCCTGTACAGACCTGGTTTGGGGGAGAACTGCCAAGGGGCTGAGGGGTAGGGCTGCACCCCCACAGATCTGAGGATGGGGTGGGAGAGTTTCTTCTTCAGCAAGGGGGAGGCAAAGCTCACTCTCCCCCCTCCGGGGGAGGCGGGAGTGGCGGCAGCCCAGGCGGAGGCGAGACCGTGGACTAGCTGCTTTGGCCCTGAGCACAATCCAGGGATGCTGCTCCATCCTAGAGATGTCAGAGGCTGGGGTTGAGGTAGTTCTTGGGCTACAGGTCAGGCGCTAGGGTGCTGGCCAGGGTCAGAGGTCAGGGGGCAGAGATGGGAGTGCTCCTCGGGGTCAGAGGGCAGGGGGTCGGAGGACTGTTCTCTGGAGTCAGAGGTCGAGATGTAGGAGCTTCCCTCAGCCCGCACCACTCCCCAGGCCCCCAGGCCCTCTGAGTACAGCTCTTGGTTCTGCTCCTTCCACCGGCGGAACTTCTCTCCCGTCAGCTCGGGGTCCCCTAGCACTTCCTCCAGAGCCTGCAGCTCCTGCAGTTTTGCCTGTGAGGGGAGTAGGGGCCATGATCACCCAGGGAGGGGGGCAGAACACAAGCCCAGAGCTAACTCTGGAGTCCAGTGCCTAGAACCCAGCACCTGGCCAGCCTAGCACAAGTTGTCGAGATGTGACTTTAAATCCCGACTCAGAACCTAGCACTTGGCCCAGTCTACAGCTGAGCCCAGAGCTGAGCCTGCCGTCCAGAGCCCAGGCGAGGCTGAGAGCCACAAACCAAAACCTGAAGGCCAGAGCCCAGTCCCTTGCCGTGCCAGCACCCGCAGCTGACCTTGAGTGTGCTCTGTAGCGCCCGCACACGGTGCACTCGCTCATTGAGCTGGGGGTCTCGGTTGCGCCGCATGAAAGAGCTCCGCCACTGTTCGTGGGTCAGGGGCTGTGGCTGGCCCAGAAGCGACACGCCACCCTGCCTCAGCCCCCGTACCATTCCTTCCAGTGCCCCTTCGCCGCTGTCTGTGGGAGGGGGCGGCAGAATGAGGATGTGCCCACCCAGCCCCCAGCCCAGCTCCCAACGCCAGCCCAGCACCTGCTGGGGAGCCAAAGGAGGTCCGTGGGCTGCGCTGTGTGGGGGTGGCTGCAGGGGAGGTGTCTCCATGGAGTGGACTCCAAGCTTGAGCCGAGCTGGGCTGCAGGCAGGGCGCAAGGAGAGGAGGGGATCAGCCCGAGCTCCACGCCCTGCTGTTTACCCCCCGCCTCCTACCCCGAGCCGTCCCCTACTCACCGAGGCTGAGCGGGACCCAGCCTCATCGTCAGGGTCTTCTGCTTCCGTCTCACTGTAGCAGTCTGGGGTGGGACAGGCAGGTGGGAACCCACAGGGTTTGGGAGGCAAGGAAGTGGGCTGGGGTATTTGAGGTCCTTGCTCCCCTCCCAGGAAAGACAGGTCAGGGGAGGGTTCCTCCCACCCACCCCTGTGAGACACTCACCTTCCTCTCGGGGTGGGGGAGCCCGGCCTGGAGACTGGTACTTGGAAATGCAGGTAATGAGGTGGCGCACCCACCTATGGAGGAGCAAACGGGTCTCAGGGAGTTTCCATTGGCTGAGGCCCTACTGTACACCAGGGGCTTTTTAACATCATCTTCTCATTTAATCCTCAGAGCAACTCCAAGAGGTAAGAACTCTTATTTGTCCATTTGATAGATGATGAAACTGAGGCTTAGGGAAGGGAATACCTTGACCAACCGCTGTCAGAGGGCTGGGATTTGCACCCAGGCTCCCAAGCACTCAGAGGTTGGGAGTCACGTGGGAGTAGGGCGGGGGAGGATGGCACTCACATGCTCAGATCCGTCAGGGTATCGGCAGCAAAGATGAAGGGTTTGTACATGTCATGGGTGAGCTGGAACACACTGCCAGGGAGCGAAGGGGCCTCACTCAGCCTGGGTGTGCCTGGCCCAGAGCCCAGAGAGGCTGGACCAAGCATCCCAGCCACCTGCCATGCCTCCCGCCCCTATCCCATCACCCTTCCTGTCCCTTTCTCTCCCCGCCCCCCAGCCCATCATACCCCAGGACTTAACTATTTTTTCTTCTGATCATGTCCACTTTCCAGACTATAGCTGGAGACATTGATGAGGCCCTCGGCCTTCTCATCCTGGGGGGATCACAGCGTGAGGACCAGCTTGGAACCCCAATACCCTTGAGGTGGTTCCTAGTTACCCTTGGGCTCCTGAGGGCAGGGGAGGGGAGAGGGCATCTCCTGGGTTCTCTAACTGCACGTCTCTCAGTTTCTGGGGCTCAGGGAAGGAATCTAGGGTCGGGGGAGGAGATGTGGCCAAGGGGTACATCTGAGCCAGGAAAGGGGAGCCAGAGATGTCCAGAGAAGCAGCCACAGGAGCCTGCTCCTGCCTTTGTTCCTTTACTAGACACACACAAAGCTGCTCACACCACTAAGCTTTGCAAACGCTGTCTCTCTTCCTGCTTTTCTTCCTCCTTTTCATCTGACTAACCCCCAGGTATTACTTTCTCAGAAGCTTCTGGATCTCTCAGGCTAGCTACACCAGACACCTCTGCTGAGCTCCCGCACGTCCCCTCAGCTTTTCGCTCATCTTAGCACACATTCCCTACGTTGTCCTTCGGTGTCTATTCATCCCTCTCCCCTACTAGCCTCTAAGTTCTGGAGGAGCAGAAACCATCCAGTTCTCTGTGTCCCCAGTGCCCAGCCTAGAGCTGGGTTCACAGTAGGCACCTGAATGTTTGTTGAATGAATAAACAATTGAATGAGTGGCCCATCACTGGGATGGACGGCATGTTGGAAGAGGAAGGAAAGGGGGCAGAATAAAAGTGATTTTTCCTTACACCTCCTATGATACCTTTTCCAAACTGCTTTTACATACATATTAACTCGTTTCTCTCAGAAGAGAGTCCCCCTTTTACAGATGGGAACACTGGGGCCTGGGAAGGTCTGGGGCCGGCCTATGACCACAGGTGGAGTGGATGGTGGAGTAGAGATAAGAATTGTGGCCTTGAGGTGACTCACTTGCTTGTGTATACGTGTGTGTGTGTGTGTGTGTGTGTGTGTGTGTGTGTGTGTGTGTGTACGGAGGTCTCACCTGGGGCTGGCGGTACCAGTAGAGCGTGTGTCCTTTGAGCACAAACCAGCAGCGGCGCCAGCGCGGGCCCATGAAGCCACCAGGTGCCTTGCGCAGCAGGAGCCAGCCGTCACAGTCCGGCCGGCCCAGCTGCCGGCATGACACCCGCCGGCGGCTCAGCCGTGTCGCCACGCCTGCAGCGGCGTGGCACAGCCCAGTCAGCCAGGGGCTGGCAAGGCAACCAGGCCCCCCGGCCCGCTCCCTTTCCCCCACGAGCACCCCCCACTGAGATGTTCAAACCCATGCACTGTGTTCAGAATTTACATGTGTCATCACATGTGGGATGTGATGGGGTGGGGATGACCCTTCCTATTTTAGAGACAAGGAAACTGAAGATTAGAGATAAGCCGTTTGCTCGGTCACAGAGCTGGTGAAAGGCGTGGGCTGGGAGCACGGGTCTGTCTGACCCCAGAAACAGCTGTTTCCAGGAGAGGCTGTGTGTGTGTGTGGGGGGGGGTCTTTCCCAGTACTGTAAAGATCTAAGAGCCCCTCATATGGGGGGGACCCCCACCCAGTCAGGTGCACCTCATACCTTTTGATTTCTTCCGACCAAGAGCAGGACTCTGCAAGGACAATAAATGGATTAGAGAGGGTCTAGGTCCAGAGCCCATACCCCCCCTTGCTGAGACCCTGAGCTCACCTTGTCAGGGCATCGTGGGGGCCCTGGAGCCTCAGGAGTCTCTGCTACCCCTGCTGGGGGTGTGGCTGGGAGTGTAGGGAGGGTGGGCAGGGGCTCAGGATCAAGGGAGGTAGAGTCTGTCCCGGAGGGAGGAGAGAGCAGGGAGGTCCATGAGCCCAGGCCTGGGGGTGGGGTAGTGTCAGCACCAAGGGGTCAGAACCGGGCACCCACCAGCTGGCAGGGCTTTGAAACTACCTCTCCAGGCAGGGCTGGGCCCAGGAATTGGGTTTGAAGTCAAATCGAAGGCAAAGAGGTCTTCAGATGAGGCCCTGGGGAGGGCAAGCAGAGATGAGATGAGCCCCATGGTCCCCCCACCAAGACACACCCGGAGCAGAGTCTGTTACCTGGGAGACAAGGAGGCCAGGGACGGCGACTGGCTCCTCGGGTGTGGGCTGTCCAGGGCCTGTTGGGGTGTCTGGGGAACAACCAGAAACAGGGTGATGGAGCTGAGACAGGGGTCTGAAAGCAGGTGGGGGTGGGGGCGGGGGCAGGTACCTGTGGGGGGGTCTCTGGCACAGGGATCTTCTTCAGGACTAAGCTGACCCCGGCTGGCTCCCGTAGCAGCTCCCTCACCACATTCTTATGGGGCCAGGCCACCTAGGGTAGAGGGCAGGAGGCCAGGCAGAGACACTGGTCTGGCATCTAGTTGGGCAGGGGGCTCGGGAGCAACCGCCGATTCTCGCCCTCGCTCACAGCTCCCTAAGCCTCCCACTCTGCCTCCCCGCATGCCACCTCCAGGGAGCCTCCTGGGCCCTTTACCTCAGCTCTGCAGAGACTGCTCGGACCTCCCTGAGCTGGCCCCTCTCACGGAAGGCAGCTCCCACAGCCCTGGTCTCCCCATGGGGCAGAGCCCTTGGTTGCTTTCCCTGCCCCAGCCCTGGGTTCTA
Source organism: Propithecus coquereli (assembly GCF_000956105.1). NCBI lineage: Eukaryota > Metazoa > Chordata > Mammalia > Primates > Indriidae > Propithecus > Propithecus coquereli. The sequence goes on from NW_012147941.1 coordinate 2,945,538, forward strand.
CCCTGTGCCTCTACGTCCCACCACGTCCCCGTCCTCACTCACCACCACCTGCTCGTTGATCTGGACAACCTCGTCTCCAGGCAAGATCTGCAGTCGGGACTCGGTGGTGACCTGGCATGGGGAATGGGGCCGGAAGCTGGCTTGGCTGGTGGATGGGAGAGCTTGGGGGTGGGTGTCTGAGAAGGGTGTGGGGCTCTCACCTGGGTGCCCACTCGGGACACGAAGTGCTGGCAGTTGCTGGTGGTGTGGATTTCCAGGCCCTGCAGAGTCAGAGGCTGCAGTCACCCAGGGCTGGGGGGCGGCAGGGCCAGTGCCTGGACTCTAAGGTAGGTGGAACTGGGGAAAGAGCTGGCCCAAGCTGGCACTGCCCCAACTTCTGTGTGACCCTGGGCTTGCTGTGCCTCCTCCTCTAATAAGGGCCAGAGGGAAGCTGGAGACACTGATTTCTGAGGTACCAGCTTCTCAGCAACCTTCCTGGAAGGATAGGCAGGGCCAGGGCTCTGGTTTCTTAAGTTGGTGAAAGATTAAAGTGGACAGGCCCATGCCCTCTCCTTTCCCCCTGACCTGCCCAGAGCTCATGCCAGGTCTGTGTCCACGGCTGGAACGTGCCACCTGAGACCATGCCAGTGCAGCCCCTCAGGATGGGGCAGGAGCAGAGTAACAGTGAGACCCCAGACAAGTCCTCTGGGCCCACATTTTAACATCTGTACAAAAAGGCCTTCCAGCCACAGCAGTAGAAGACTCTGTGGGTAAACTGGAAGAATGAGGAGGGGGAAAAAAAATGAAAAAAAAAAATAAACAAAAAAAGAAAAAGGATTCTGTGGGATTCTGGACCATATTTCAGGGCCCCAGACAAGGCTGCCAAGGGGTCAGAAGTGAGAGGTGAGAGGTCAGGGCTCACCAAAGGATCGTCCAGCTGCACCCGCTCAAGCACAGCCCTCTGCTCCAGCAGCTCCTCCGGGCTGTAGCTCAGGATGTTGTGGCAGATCGTGGCCACCTCGCTGCACTGGGGATGGTGGGGGAGGAGAGCAGGCTGTCTAGTCTGAGCTCACCCCCCCATCCCCGCACCCCTCTCAGCCCCACAGAACCCCACAGACTCACGATCCTCAGGACTGTGCTCTCCTTCGCAGCTGCTGGGCAGTCCTGGAAGCAGAGTGAGAGAGTGGGGGCCTCCCCTGATTTGGGGTGGTAACGGGGGGTGCCTTCTCCTGGGGGCAGGTGGCATTCCCCACAGTCCCTCCCTGCTTCTCCTACGCTGGCCCCCTGCCCAGAACTATAGGTCCTCAGGGTTTCAACCCCAAGGACTCATCCCCCTGACACCAGGCCCCTGGAAGTCACCACCCATGCCTTCCCCTCCCACCTCCTCCAGAGACAAACTTCCTGAGCTTCCCCTGCCAGCTAGGAAACCCCAGGCCCCCTTGCCCCGTACCCAGCAGTCGGGCCTGCTCTCTTCCTGCCTTGCTCGTCCCAGCCCTCACACCCGAACCTGGGCTGATTCACAGGTTATAAAAAGCTCAAGCCTGGCCTTGTTTCTAGGGCATGGGCCAAACCTGGCCCTTGGATCTCTTACCTCCTGCAAGGCCTGGCCCAGCTCGCCACACAACTCCCCGATCTCCTGGCAGGCTGAGAAATCATTTAAGTGGGAGAAGAGGTACCTGGTGGGGGAGGATGGCACAGTGGTCAAGGGACTGTGCTTAACAACCTGGAGCTGATCACTCACCTGAGACTTGGGGATGATACCTGCTCCGATGGGTTTGGACTGGAGCAGAGGAGATGACTGACACACCTACAGAGCTTAGCACAGGACTTATTTGTCATGTGCCTACTATGTGCCAGGCCCGGTTCTGGGCACCAGGAAGACAGATGTTAAAGACATAATGACACCAATAATGATTGAACTTTAACTGTAACGAATGTTGTAAAATGAGCTCTGAGACTGTCTAACAGGGAAGGCTTCCCTCAAGAGGTGACATTGAGGTGGGAACTGTGGGACAAGCAGCAGCCAGTGAAGGGGGTGGGAAGCTCCATGCAATGGTTGTTGATAGACTGTTATGATTACAAACTGGAGGGTGGGTGGGAACCCAAGTGTCCCAGGGCCCCTGCACAGACTGACTAACCTCTTTGCCCTGCTCGGCCATATCTGAACAAGAGCTAAGCTCTATTTTTCTCTCTCAGGCCCTAGAGAAAGCCAAGGATGGGAAGGGTCCCCTCACCAGTCACCCCAAGCCAGGTACCTGTTAAGCCAGAAGAGGAGGGCATGGGCCTCACGCACCAGCTCCACAGCCGCACTGAGGACATCGGCAGGGGTCTCGGCACAGTCCCCCAGGCGGCCCTGGACTAAGCTCTGGAAGGCATGGGTCCCCTCCAGCAACGCCTCTGTCAGGCTTTGCAGGTTCTCTGTCTGTAGTCTGGAGCTCTGTGCCAGAAGGAGGCAGGTCACCTCCCTGGCAGCAGCCAGCCCCCCATCAGCAACCCCCGGGGTGGTGGAAGCTGCAGCCAGCGTGGCCGGCACTCACCAGGGCCCGGAGCTGTTCCACGCCTTCCAGGATGAGCTCCTGGTGGCCCAGAGGCCACACAGTTAGAGCCTCGAGGCTGCGGGGGCAGAGCTGGAGCAGGTACTTGCCAGGCAGCTGCCAGTCCTCAAAGGGATAGTCCTGCAGGGATTCATCGAGGCCTGGAGGAGAGCAGGGGTCAGCGTGGGTGGAAACAGAGGTGTCATGACCTTTCGGGCCAGTTCCTCACTCCCACAAAGCCCCTTTCCCTCCAATCTGTCCCTGATGACAACCCTGACACCCAGGCTGTGTTCTGCCCATTTCACAGATGAGGCCACTGCAGAAGAGCACAGGGCAGTGTCTCTCAAAGGGTGGGCCCCAGAACAGCAGCAGCAGCCTCACCAGGGAACTTGTCAGAAATGCAAGTCCTCAGGCCCCACCCCATACCTGCTGAATCAGAAACTCAGAGGTGGGGCCCACCAGTTTGTAGTTCAACAAATCCTACAGGTGATTTTAATGCTCCTTTAAGTCTGAGAACTAGTGATATAGGGGCTAAGAAAAAGGGGCTTTGGAGACAAGGAGACCTGAGTGCTAATAGAATTGCTCTGTGCCTCAGTTTCCTCACCTGTAAAATGGGAATGATAAAAGTACCTACCTTCTAATCATGTGTGTATTAAATGGCACGACTTATGTCAAGCATCTGACCCTTGTCTGGTTGGTGGTAGACAGTCAATAACCGCTGTCATATTATTATTGCCAGAGTCTTTGCCATGATCTGCAGGCCCTGCCTTTCCAGCATCATGTCCTGGCATAGCCCCCTGGTTAATACTCCAGATGCAGGGCACTAACTCTTTGCAGCACCTGGAATGCTTTTCGAGCTCAGGGTCCTTGCATGTGCTATTCCTTGTGCCGGGACTGTTGTTCCATTTCCTTCACGCCCGTTTTCATCTCCTTCCAGGAATCTTTCCATAACTCTCAGTTGGGCTGGGGGCCTCTCCTCTTGCTCCCACTGTGCCCTAAGCCTCCACAAACCCCTGCACTTGAGCATCGGTCTCTCCTACTTTATTGCAGACGCTTCAAAGACCAGGCCTTAACCATTTCTCTCTAACCCCTAGCCCGTGCCTGGCACAAGGTAAACACTCAGAAATAAGAAAAATATCTGAGTGCTTACTGTGTGCTAGGCAAAGTTTTAAGGGCTTTACACATATTAACACATTTGATCCTCACCAGGTATCTAGGAGGTAGGGGCTATTGTTATCCCTGTTTTATAGATCGGAAAACTGACACAAACAGGGTAAGTGGCTGGCTCACTTTGAAGGAGCTCCTGCCCTCCAGACCTGGGTCCTCAGTTGGGGAATGTGCATGTGTGAGTGATCAATAGCTCTTCCTCATTCCCTCTGTGACCTTAATTACGAGCACTGGGCTGGGAGTTCGTGAGCCTGGTACTCCCGGGCTACGGGCCCTTGCGCAACTTCCTTCCCAAGTACACCGAAAGTGTTGGGCTGCCTGCCTCCCAGCAGACCGGACACTGAGCTGCAAACGCTAGTCTCACAGTGATGGGCTCATTTTGTCCATTTCACGAGGTCAGAGCTGCCTTTCCCATTTCACAGCCGGAGAAACAGAGCTGGTGAGTGCTGGAGCCGGGCCTGGAACCCAGTGTGAGAGTCTGACTCCAGCCCCGAATCCCTGCCCTTACCCAGGGATCACCCCGAGCCTGTCCCCAGTGTGTTCCAGCTCCCCTCTCTGGGAGGGACGTCCTGACTCACCTCTCCCCTCCCAGCCATGCGGTCAGAGGCTCTCACTTCTCTGAGTCTGTCTGCAGTGTGTCCTTTCCCATCGGTCTGGGCTCCCTGAGCCTGCCGGCATCCCCTCTCTGATGGGAGCCCCAGGGTGGGGCTGTGTCACCCCCTTCAGTCTGGCTGGGGCTTCTACTTCTCTCAGGGGAAGAAGGGAAAAGGACACCATGGTGGGCCCTATTCCGAGACTGCACAGGTCACTTCCTAGCTCTGTGCTTCAGTTTCTGCTTCTGAAAAATGGGTTTAATAATAGCCTTCCCGGGCCCTGGGGCCAGGGAAGATGAAGGAGATAGAGTGGGCGTGGCCTGCCAGGCCTCCCTTCTGTTTACACAACACAGCCTCCCCCCGCCACCCTGGCGGCCTCTGGGGATGCTGCGGCCATGGGGGACCCCCTTCGGGGTGCTCGGACCCTCCGGGGTCATCTCGTCTATCCCTCTGCCCAGCACAGGACCTGGTACATGGCAGACGCTGTATAAATACTTGTTGTCTGACTAACCGACTGATAGACTCCCAGGTTCTTTTTCCTTTTCCTCTCCCCGCCCTCTGCCGGCGGGACACCACACCTAGCCCCCCTTAAGCCCAACTCTTCCCCGGCCCCACCCACCTCTCAGCCAAGCTGCCACCTTCCCGGGGGTCCAGGTCTCTACCGGCTCCATGGCCGAGCTCCGCCCGCTCGGATCGGCGCCCGCTCCGTCCCGCCGGCACAGGAATTTCCGCTCCCAGAGCCCAGGCCTGGGGAGGGGCCCACCTGGGCCCGGGGCGGAGCTGGCGCGTACCTGAGCCCACGTGTCCGGCCAGGTGAGGCGCTGCGACAGCCATTGGCCGGCGCCCGCCCGCCTCCTGCCCCGCCCTTCAGGCAGCCTAGGGCTTTGGCAGCTGGGCGCCCGGCCAGGGAGCCGTGTCATACATAGGTGTATGACTCCAGCGACCTCAGAGCCAGCCTGAGATCCCGCCCCAAAGTGACCTCAGAACACAGGGTGGGACCCTGACCCTCAGGCTCCCAAAAAGGGGCCACAGAGGAGCGGTAAGCGCAGTAGCAAACCACAGAGGTTAGGGGGTCAGGCCCCTGAGTGTCTATGCCAGATCTTGTTAGCTGTGTGACCTGGGGCTGACCCTAACCCGGATGCCTCAGTTTCCCAGTCTGTAAAACGGATATAATAGTTCCCACTTGATAGGGCAGCTGTGCAGAGTATCTGAGTGAATAGCTCTAAAACTTTTAGAACTGGGGTTTTTAGCCCTCATCTTTTATTTTGCACTATGAAGCCCTTTGGTATCTGGTGTGTCCTATGAACCTTTCTCAGAATAATGCTTTTAAAAGCAGAAAACAAAATGCTCGTGATTACAAGGAGAACAATTATTATCAAAATATATTTTAAAACACAAATGTATGCCAGGTGAAGTGGCTCACGCCTGTAGTCCCAGCAACTCAGGAGGCTGAGGCAGGAGGATCACGTGAGGCCAGGAGTTTGAGAACTAGCCTGGGCAACATAAGTGAGACCCTATCCCTAAAAATAAAAATAAAAACATTAGCTGAGCGTGGTGGCACATGCCTATAGTCCCAGCTACTCGGAAGGCGGAGGCAGGAAGATCCTTGAGCCCAGGAGTTCCAGGCTGCAGTGAGCCATGATCTTGTGCCACTGCACTCCAGCTGGGGCAACAGCAAGATCCCATCTCTAAAAAACTAAATAAATAAATGAAATAAAAGAAAATAAAAACACAACTTTATGACATAGTAATTTGTGTTTATTAACATTAAATAACAAGACTGGCAAATTAAATTGTCCTGTTTTAATGACATCAATGTGTTTTTGCTCAGCTTGAATAAGAACGTTAAACTGCGGGTGGTCTTTGACTCACCTTCTCTCATGTTGATTAGCAAACAACTAAAGACAAGAGATGCAGAAGAGTGATGGAGAAGATGGAGCGAGAAAGGCAGATTCACCATTTGGTCACTGAACCACTAATAGGCACAAAGGTGCCCAAACAATGGCAGCTACATCACAGGAGTGTCTGCAACAGAGAGGTGATCGGGTGCAATTTAATGGTGGGTTAATAATTACCATGGTTTTGGAATAGTTATGAGCATAAATATTTTGAGATACTTGCAATAACAACGTGATATGAAAATATCTGTGATTTCTATTGGTGACAAAGCCAAACATACTGGCTATTACTTCAAAATATATAGAAGGAAATGGTAAATTTTGGTTAGAGGTTAGAGAAAATAAAAACATAATTTTTTCCCATCCTAGTTTATGGATCCCCTGAATTCTGAACTCCAGAGTAAGAGCTTTCATCTCAGAAAAATATCTGACATATACTAAATGTTCATCGTCGTCATCATCATCATCATCTCAGGCCAGGGGACTCCCAGGACTTTGAAATCAGATGGAATGAGTTCCACACTCAATTGCTGTGTGACTCAGCCCAATCTCTACACCTCTCTGAACCTGTTTCTTCCTTTCTAAGAGCGGGATACCTATACCTTAGAGCTGTGAGAACATCCTCTAAGTACTTTGAAATCCAAAACAAGGGGTAGATCTGAGTTATTATTGCTTTAATTCTGTGGGAAAGAGCCTGGGAGGCCATCTCAGAACCTGCCCCTCCAACTGTGTCACCTACTTCAGAATTCTCTACCAGTGAGTGCCCCAATACCTGGCCTTAAAAGCCTGTCACAATCTTACCTGTAACCAGAGACCCAAGTCTGGATTTGGTCCACACATGGCCCACGTAGTTGTCATCATTTAACAATTTCACATACAAACTGAGATGTCCAACTTCTCTGGAACTTGGCCGCTCTGGCAATCCCATCCCACCTTCACACTTGGCATGGAACAGCAAGAGTGGATCAGCAGCTTCCTTCTTCAAGTGGGAGAGACTCCAGCTCTCTGGGTCCCGCAGGCCTTGCTGCCTTTGTCAATCAGTGGGCTCCAAATTTGCGACACCCTCCTCACTTCTCTGGCTTTGTCCTTTATTATCTCATTTATTTATTTTCATAAACCACATTGTACATCTGGCTTTGTCCTGTGCCTCCTATCCTCACACCCTGTACTGCGTCCCTCGAATATTCTGTGCTGCATCCTCCTTAAACATTTTGCCTCTTTGTACAGTAGCCTCCCCAAGCCACTCTGGGAAAGTCCAATAAATTCTAATAGAGCCTTTGTCATGGTGTTTGATAGACACTGGTCCTGATTTCATCAAATACCTATCCTGAGCTGGCACCAGATACAGAGGTGAGAACCCAGCCAGCCCCCGCCCTCCCTGAACTCACACTCCTGTAGAGGAGAAACGACAGGAACTCCCCACCGCTCTCTTCTAACCATTCACTCGCTAAAAAGACTGGGGCCCTAACAACCACAGCAGTGCCTTTACTCTGTGCCCCCAGCACCTGACACGGCTACACAGTTAGGGGCACGAGTAAATGGCAGCTTCTATTTCAAAGGATTTTATGAACATAAAGGTTGTACATATTTGCTGTAAAAATTTCAAAGGTTATTAAGTGAGAGGAGCACATCCCCTTTTCCCAGAATGTCTCTGTCCTGTTCCCTAGTAGGGGTTACTGTTAAGTTTTGGGTATTCTTCCATTTTCTCTATATGCAGATATTCTACATACTACTTTGCAAATTGCACTTTTTCATTTTATAATTGGTACTAAATGAGATAATATATGTAAAGTGCTTCGAACAATTCCCAGCACAGTCAGCTAGTATTTTTTAACATATCATGAACAGCTCTCTTAACACATTAACTGCCATGTGAGTTGTATTTAACTCATGCTAGTCTTGAGTCTGGGGCCTTGTGAAGCATATGAAGACTCAATTCTCCGAAATAAATTCGGTAATTATGTCGTGAGTCACATACAACTCAATTGGCATGCAGTGTAAAAACTGATTCTAGCGCCTAGTGAGTTGCATATAACTCACACACAGAAAACAAAAGTAACAAATTTTTCATTAAATTAGAAAGGATTGTTTTATTTTCAAAGTTTTTATTCTGTTTTTGTAATAAAACACTGTGGCCCCAAGAAAAATAAAATTTTTTGCTAGTGTGGCAATGTGTTAAGAAAATTTTCAAAAATTAGTCTATATTCTACAAACTATTCTCAAGGCAAATATACCCCTTGGTATCTCATGCACAGATGCCATCCTAAAGCAATATT
>NW_012147941.1:2954034-2999484 GCF_000956105.1 Propithecus coquereli
TTCAAAGTTTTTTTTTTTTTTTTAGAGAGGAGGTCTATTGCCCAGGCTGGTCTTGAACTCCTAGGCCTCAAGTGATCCTCCTGCCTCACCTCTCAAAGTGCTAGGATTACAGGGGTAAGCTACCACACTCAGCCTTCAAAGTTTTTATTCTATTTTCCTAACAAAACACCACAGCCCCATTCATAATACAAATTTTATTTAAACAAAACACCATGGCCTCAGGGAAAAAAATTTTTTTTCTAGTGTGGCAGTCAATGTGTTAATTGGTATATGCAGATCTCCTTTTATTATTGTCCCCAAGCTGAGAGTAGAGAAGTCCCTACAGGAACTCTGTCTTCGGGAAAGACATGAAATGAGCTCTCCCTCAATGTACGGGAGGTTGATCTCACAGAAACCAAGTAAAAAAGGCATACTGTTGAGAGTAAGGCCAACACGGCACCCTCCCCCTCCTTTGCTGAATGCTGACTGGTGGCACCCAATCATCTGAGGTAGGGACAGGGCCTAGACCAGGGTCGAGGGAGTCCCACCCAGTACCTGGTCCAGGCAGGGGAATCCTGAGCGCTGCCAGCCAAGGCCTCTTCTGCCTACCCAGCCTGGTCTCCCTGGCGGGTGGGGGAGGTGCTGCTCGGGCCTGATGCTGATCCCTCTTGACAGCTGCTTCTAGGGCTGGCAGGATGGCAGGCAGTGGGGGAAGGGACCAGATTTAAAGGTCCAGCTGCCCCGCCCCCTGCCAGACCTGGGCAGGCAGGCACCGGTGAGCATCCTCTGAGGGAATGGGTCTCCTGCATACAGGAAGTCAGGGACCCCTATACCCTGATTTCCACTTCTTGGTACCACGAACACCAATGGTCTTCATGTCCACTCCCACTCCACAGGCCGCCAGGGAGACCAGTGCCCCCCACCATGCGATTTCGACGTTTGACCCCCGGCTATTTCCGGGTGCTCCAGGTAAGTACCCCTGACGGATGGCTTCTGGCACCACTGACCCCTTTCTCCCCCTACCATGCCTGGTCTGACACCCCCAACAGCTAGGCTGTCACGTTCCCTGCCGCCTGAGCAGCCAGGGCCCAGATGGGCAGTGAAGCGAGAGGATTGGGGTGGAATCTCCCTGGGGCAGCAATGGTGTCTGTGTCTCCTTCACCTAGCTGCAGCTTCTCAGCCCCTTCCCACTCCCCACCTTCCTGGAAGTCTCAATAACCCCTCAGGCACACCCCCGTGCACCCCCAGATGCAGGTAGCCGGGGAGCTCAAGGCAGAGCCCCGGAGTCCGCTGGCTGGGGTTGTGGCTACACTGCTGGCTGTCCTCGGGCTGGGCGGCTCCTGCTATGCTGTCTGGAAAATGGTGGGGCAGCGGAGGCGGCCACCACAGGCCCCATGACGCATCAGGGAGCCTTTCACCTGGGCCCTGCGGGTAAGTGACTCGGGGAGGGGGCTACAATCTCACTCAAGAGCCCACTTCTTTTCTGGGGATCAGTCTGTGCCCTCATTGGAAGTAGGATAGAATAAACTCAGCCCTACTCCCCCACTCCACGCTGCACCTGGGTTTCGCCTGGGGGCTCCGAATCAGATACTAGGATCCCAGAGGGAAGGCAGGGATGCAGGTTCCAAAGCCGGACCAAGCGGGGAACAGACACCCAGGGGCCTATACATATGAAGTCATAGAGAAACCCTTACAGGCAGGAGTTTGGCGCAGTGACCTGGAAGTTAGACAGTCAGAGGCAAGCCCTCTTTGTCCAGTTTCTTTATTGGGGGCAGGGCACCCAGAAGAGGCCATCCACTCCCCAAACCCAGGGCCAAAAGAAGCTGGCGCACTCTCTCCCAGCCTAGTCCGTACATCACTGTCCATGGGCAGCTCCACTACCTTGCATCCCCAGACCATGTCAGGAAGACGTATCCATCTCAGGGATCTCAGTGGACACTTCTGTGGGCACTGCAAGCCGCTTGGGTGGAACATAGGAACCCATACCCGCTGCCCTCTCGGCCTCTTCCTGACTGTAGGGCTCGACACTCAACTGCTTCAGCCTGGGGAAAAGAAGAGTAGGAGTTGGGAGCTGACCAGGTGCGAGACCTGCGGAGCACACATCCATCCATCTTCCTTACTCCTTCATACCTTTTCTTGTGGTCTTTCGATCGGAAGTGGGTCTTCAGGTTGGCAGAATCGATGAAGTATCTCCTGTAGGGATGAGGGTGAGGAAGAGAGTGAGGAGGTGATGTGTCTTAGGTATGCCTATCTCCCTGACTCTAGGCTCGTTCCCTGACGCCAGGATCCTGGGCTCAAGGAATGGGCGGCGGGCAGACCCAGGGATCCCAAAAGGTCACCGGGGCTCGGACGTCACATCTCCCAGCCCATATCGCAGACCCTCCTCCAAGCCAGGCCCGGCCCAGACTCACGCGCAGGCCAGGCAGCGATGCAGGCCTCCCCCTGGCAGGTCCGGGTCGGGCTCGGCGTCCCGGTCCGGCAGGGGCCGTGCGGGACTCTGCGACCGCAGCTCGCGGTGAATCTCATCCAGGTCCGGCCGCCGCCGCTTCGCCTTCATCTGGCGGGCTAGGGAGTGCGCTCGGTGCGCGCCTGTCCGGCGAGAGCGACCCATTGCCGGTGACAGCCAGGCCAAGGGGCCAGGAGCAGAACAGGGAGCACACGTGCGGGAACTTCCGGACCGCTCAACGACGTCACGCGACGCCAGGGGGCGCGGCAGACTCGACCCGACCGCCTCTGATGACGTCACTCGCGCGGCCAGCGGCTTGAACGCCCTCAGGCGCCCGCGGCCGTCAGTGTGGGAGCTCAGGGCGCGGCCTGGCGAAGTTTGCCCACGGGAAGGCGCAGTCCTGCGGACCTTGGCTGGGGAGCGGCGGGGTGGGGCACCTGGGGGCTTCGCGACTGAACCGCTGCCCTGCCCACTCCGGCCTGGCCCGACGTATCTTCACGCCATCCTCTGGCCCCGTCATCCCTTCCTAGTTCCCAGACCTTAGACTCCGCGGTGGGGGTGGGACGCTTTAAACATCTCTGGAAGGCACTGATAAATGTCCGTGACGTGAATAAATGAATAAATGACTGAGAGTGAATGAGTCTGGAATCCCAGCCGCAGCAGGGCTTCCCGAGGTATCTCCAGTTCCTGACAAAGTCCTCACCACTTTTCCCGGCTCCCCAGTTATTCCCTTGGTCTCCATCCTCCATCCAGCCCCCAGGCAAATCCGTGTGGCAGGAGTGTTCCTCCCAGAGATCACGGTACTCAGACGTCCTGTCAGAATTAGGACGGGTCCGCTCCTCTCACAAGAGGAGGAGGTGCTCATAGAAGGACCTCTCCGTCTTTGCCTCCTTTCTCGGAGCCCTGGAATCCCAGGAGTGGGCTGGCAGCAAAGGCAGAGAGACAGCCTAGGTGTTGTGCGCTCAGAATGGGGAGAGGGCCAGCGGGTTTTTTCCCATTCATGGGAGCCTGGTGCCTCCCAGGCTGGCCAGAGCCAACTCCACTGGAAGGGACCAGAGGAGCTCAGCAATAATTCAGGGGCTCCAGCTTTTTGGAATCTGTTGCCAGGAAATAGGGAGACAGGCACGTGCATCCCTGGGGAGAGGCATCAGTTTCCAGCCCAGACAAAGCAGTGAAATGTAAGCCCAGGGTGCCGACTGGGGCCCTGAGGACCTTCCCACTCCAGTTCACGGAGGCTGAGTGGACACAGGGTGGGGCATAGCTGCTTTGGCTAGTCACAGGGTCCCCAGTGTGGGTCCTAGACCTAAGGATTTTGTGAACAGAAGAGGATTTTTCTGAAGCCATTCTAAGGGATCAGCAACCTCAAGTACTCCTAAGCCCAGGAAGGAGGCCTCTCTTAGACAGATGCCTTCATTATTCTTGACGAATATGGGTCAAGACAAGGGGCTGAAGTGGTGAAAGCCTGCTCTATCTGCCCCCACCCCAGACTCCTTTGGATCGGGTTCACCTGCTAGGCGCTGTGCCAGCTAGGGAGCTAGGGTGTATAGGTGTATAGGTGTGTGTTTAGTTCATGCATTTTTAATGAAGTCACCTGATCCCTGGAACAGGCTCTTGGCCTCACCAAGTTCCTAGAGCCAGACCCACTGGTGCCCACTGAGCCACCACTTTCCTGTGCCTTGGTGCCAGGCCCCTCGCCCCAGCAGCCATGAACCAGGCCTTCTGGAAAACCTATAAGTCCAAAGTGCTACAGACCTTGAGTGGGGAATCTGAGGAGGACCTGACAGAGGAGGTGGGTACGATCTGTGAGTGCTGGATGGGGGATGGGCAGAGGGACAGCAGGAGTGACAGGTACAAAGTGGGGTATGAGATGGGGTCTGAGAAAGAGACAGAGTATGCTTTGTTTTGACATTAAGAAAACCAAAAAAGCCAGCATGGTGGCTCACACCTGTAATCCTAGCAACTCAGGAGGCTGAGGTGGGAGGATCACTTGAGGCCAAGAGTTTGAGACCAGGCTGGGCAACATAGCAAGACCCGATCTCTACAAAAAAATTCTTTTTTGATTAGCCAGGCATGGTGATGCACACCTGTAGTCCCAAAGATTTGGAGGCTGAAGCAAGAGGATCACTTGAGCCTTGGAGTTCAAGGCTGCAGTGATCTATGATCATACCACTGTATTCCAGCCTGGGGGACAGAGTGAGACCCTGTCTCTAAAAACTGGGAATGGTCTTATGTCTAGAGACTGTGATAAGTGGCAGTTATACAAACAGATGTGGCAGGGGCACATAATCACAGGTGTATGTATGAATAAATATATATCTAGACAGGTTGGTGTCCAAGGCTAGGCTTGTGTAGAAGTGTCTGTGGGTGAGTGCTGGGATGGGCATCTGTGTGGAATCCCCAGTGAAGGTATATGTGCAGGTGTGAACATTTTGGGCAGGAGTCTATGCCTGCGTGCCTCTATGTAGGCATTTGCAGGTGTTATGTTAGTATGGTATATGTGTTTGGGTGTCTGTGGATGGGTAGAGAGGGTTTGTGTGCCGTGGATGGGCCTCTGTGCAGGTGTCTGCAGTTGTATAAGTGCATGGGTGAGAATGGTATAACTGTGTGAGTGTCCTTGTATAGATGCCTCACAGCACATATATTTATGTACAGGTGAAAAGCTGTAGCCATGTGGAGGCATGCTCATGTACAGGTGTGTGTCTACATCAGCATGTATGTCCCTGTCCATGTGTTTCTGGGTGTGTATGGATGTGTCTGTGGGTGGGCAGGTAAGTGCACTCAAGGGTGTCTGCAGGGATTTACTATACAGGTGTGTGTATGTGACTGGTAGCTTTGCGTAGAGGTATATACCTGTACGCATTCACATGTGTTTTGTGGAGGTGTGAGGTGTATAGGTGTGTGTTTAGTTCTGCAGGGTTTGGGGTGCCTGGTCTGTGTGTACTGGGCTAGCAGTGGGGGAAGGAGGTCCCACTCCTCTGGGGCCTCTCTCACACTGGGTGGGGGTCTTGTGTCCCAGAGGGAGAACCCAGCGTTAGTGGAGTCTGAGAAGACAGAACCAACCGAGGAGGCCTCCAATGCCATGTCACAGCTGGCCCGCCGGGTGAGTTCTCTCTTCTTCCACCTCAACCCTGGGGATCCTGGCAGAGGCTGCTATGGAGTCCCAGGAGGTTGTGCGGGGACGCTTCCCTGACTCCCAGCCCCCCTCCCAGGTTCAGGGGGTCGGGGTGAAAGGCTGGCTGACAATGTCATCTCTGTTTAACAAAGAAGATGAGGACAAGCTGCTGCCACCGGAGCCCTGTGCTGACCAGTATGTGTGTGTGTGTGTTTGGGGTGGTTCTTCTGCCATGTCCTTTCCTTCTGGTCTGTTTGTCTTGTCTTTCTGACCACAGAGGGCTGGGAAGGAACAGCCCCATGCTGTTTCTGTTTCCTGTCAGCAGGAAAGAGGCCAAATCAGCCTATCTGGGAGATTAGGTTAGATCCTGGGAGGAATCTACCAGCTGTTGGGATTGAGGTGCTGGGAGGTATTTATGGGCTCTCTCTCCCCACCCGCTTGGGAGGGGCCGTCTCCCTAGAACCAGGGAACAGAGGAGAACACCTTTAGGTGTTTGCAACAAAAGGGGATCCAGATCGGTGGTTCCCAAATATTGTCTAACCCCTCATCCTCCAAGGGAGCTTGTGACAAGCACAAATCCCTGGACCTTCCTTCAGAGATTCCGATTCAGCTGGTGTGGGCCGAGGCCTGGGCTCTATCTCTATTTTCACAAGTTCCCTGAGAACCCCGAGGCACACTAGTTTGAGAACCACTATGTTAGAAGCTCTTTGATGGTAAAGATTAGGGGGTCAGACCCAGGACCTCAGCCTCCCTCCTAGTTCACATTCCTTCTCTCCCCTTTCCTCCAGCCAGTCACACTCCCCCCCAACCTATTCCTTTCTCCTAGGACCCCCCTTCCATCTCTCCTGCCCCAGGTTTCCTTTCCTCCTCCCTACATGCATCCCTTCTCCCTCCCAGTTCCCTAAGGACTCTCCTCAGATTTGAGGCTCCCACTGTAAGCCTCATCTCCCCTGCTTCACTGCCCTTCCCCTCGCATCTCCCACCCACCGCCATCCACTGTCCCAGTTTCCCTCGCCCCTAAGCTCTGATGTGGGCTTTGCCCCTTCCTCTCAATCCCAGGCCCCTGCCCCGCCTCTTCCTGAAGACCTCCCTCCCTTGGGATCTAAGTCCCCCCAACCCCAGCCCCGCTCTCCCAGGCATCCGTGGGCCCCGCCCCTCTCTCAGGGCTCCTCCCCCAGCTTCCCAGACCCGCCGCCTCCAGCTTCTCTCCACCGGCCTCGCCCCCCTACCCTAATCCCCTGACCCTGTCCCTCCCCAGCCCCACTTCCCCGCGCCTCTAAGCCCTCCCCTTGCCTCCAGGCCCTGACCCGCCGCCTCGCTCCCCAGCCCTAGTCACTTGACCCGGTTCCGCACCGCAGCCCCCGGCCTCACCCGGCTCCCCTGGACCCTTACTCGGCCCTCGGCGGCGCCCCCTCCCCTTGGTTCCTCTCGGGGCTGCTCGGGCCCGCCCCCGACCCCATCCCCTGACCCCGCCCCTCTCCCGCAGCCCGCTGGCGGCGCTGCCCTCCTCGCAGGCGGCCGCGGCGGAGCCTCGCGGGCAGGGATTCTGGGACGCGTTCGCCAGCAGGTGGCAGCAGCAGCAGGCGGCGGCGGCGTCCATGCTGCGCGGCGCCGAACCCGCTACCGAGCGGGACCCCGAGCCCGGCGACGAGGCCGCGGAGGAAGCCGCTGAGCGCCCCGAGCCGCGGGAGGCTGACCCGGCGGCCGGCTTCAAGTGGGGCTTCCTCACCCACAAACTGGCCGAGATGAGGGTGAAGGCAGCGCCCAAGGGCGACTAGCCGGCAGGCCGAACTGGACGCCCGCTCCTCCCTACCCCTCATAAAAACCCCTGGCCCGACATGCCGTGCCACCGCGTGCTTTTGTCCGGACATCAGGAAAGGCTGCTTTTGGGTGGGAGATCTCAGGCAGGGTCCGGCTGGAGGGGTCCTCACTTCCTTCGCCCACAAACATACTGGGGGCGGGGGAAGGAAATGACCAGAAACAGCCCAGGTATCAGGAAGGACTGTGTTAGATTTAAGGTACCACTTTCCAGGCAGCTGGGCAGCCACGGAGGACTGGTTCCATTGCCCTGTGCAGCCTCATTTAATCCAACAAACGTTGCCTGTGGCCCTGCTATGTGCGTGGTCCCTGTACTAGGCAAAGAGACTAACGAGGGAACTTTTAAACTACTAGAGAGACCCATGCAAGGTGACAAATTGAGGCACAAAATTAGGGCCACACGTGGGAGCTCAGAGGAGATGAGGCCGACTGGGCAATTCAGAAAGACTTCTCAAAGAATACATGTCATCTTAGAGGGATGCGTGGAAAGAAAGGGAAAGGTAACCCAGGAAAGGGAGGAGGTGCGTGAACAAAGCCTTAGAGGTGGGAACATGTGAGGGAAACAGGTGACCTGTGTGTCTTTGAGGGAAAGGGAGGCAGTGGCAGGATGTGAAGCTGGGGGCTGGCAAAATTCTGGTCAAAGGGTCCTCCCGGCCGGCTGGGCGTGGTGGCTCACGCCTGTAATCTTAGCACTCTGGGAGGCCGAGGTGGGAGGATCGCTTGAGGTCAGGAGTTCGAGACCAGCCTGAGCAAGAGCGAGACCCCCATCTCTACTAAAGATAGAAAAAAAATTAACCAGTCAACTAAAAATAGAAACAAAAAATTAGCCGGGCGTGGAGGCTCGAGCCTGTCATCCCAGATACTTGGGAGGCTGAGGCAGGAGGATCACTTGAGCCCAAGAGTTTGAGGTTGCTGTGAGCTACGCTGACGCCACGGCACTCACTCTAGCCCGGGCAACAAAGCGAGACTCTGTCTCAAACAAAAAAAGGTCGTCTTTTTTAATATCCTCAGTGTCGGATCCTACCCATCTCAGCCCTTCATACCGAGTGACCACAAGGGGGCAACAAGGCTCCGAAAATGGGGGACTTTCGAGGGTCGGTGGACCCCAGATTTTTGGAGGAGACTCCTTCTAGGACTTGTCAAACGCGCTATTCCCAGCTCCCAGCTAGTTTGGGTCTATCTGGGAGTCGGTGGAGGACGTGATCGCAATGGTATTAGTGCTGATTCGGTTGTAGTCAAAACGACTACGTTTACTGAGCACTTCCTATATACAGAGCACTTTGCCACGCGCGTCACAACTACTTCACAAGACTTTCATTATCTCCCTTCTCCCTTTAATAACCGAGGGGTGCAGCTCCGTCCAGTGAGGTTAAGTGCTTGCCCAGGGTCACACACTCCAAAACCCACGGAAACCCGTTCACCCCCTTCCTCAACATCTGCTCCCTAATTCAAACTCACGTCCCATTGAAATAACGTTCAACTTTATTCAGCAGGTTTGCTCAGCTCCCATCCCAGACATCACTCCCCAGCCCTGGCCTCCACAGGGGCCACGAGGCCCTCTCCCTCTCCGCTGCATGCGCTGGGAAGGGCCTTCGGGATCACCTTGTCCCATCTCCCCAAGGTTCAGAAGGGGAAACCGAGTTCCAGAGGGAGGGGCTTGCGCAAAGGCGCGCTGCGGTGCCCGGCCCAGCCCCGCGCTCCAGACTTCCCGGGAGCCGGCTCCCGAGTGGCCGCGGTCACACCTCGGACTCGCGCGGCGGGCCGCGGGCGCGCTGGCAGCCGTACAACCACTGGATGACGCGCGCGTTGCGCTCCACCACCGACACCGCCGGGCGCCCGTCCCGCGCTGAGCCCGCTGCCTCCGAGCCGCCGCCGCCGCCGCCGCCGCCCGCGCAGTCCGGGCCGCCCGCGCCCCCGTCGCTGGATGTCCAGTCACTGGCGTCCCCAGAGCCCGGCGGCGGGGAAGTTGCGGTCTGCGGGCTGGTGTCGGCGCCCCAGCTCTGCGGAGAGAAGCGCTCGGCGCCCAGCACCTCCACCAGCGCGCGCTCCAGGCCGCAGTAGTTGAAGAAGCGCTCCTTCTCCGACAGGGGCAGCGAGCACGTGGGGCACAGCGCCCGCTTTCCCGCAGCTTCCGCGTCATCTTGAGGCGCAGCCCAACCCCCAGGAACCGCGGGTCTCTCTGTTGGGCCCGGGCTGCTCGGGGCTGCATCCCGGGGGGCGCCCAAGAAGAGGCGCCGCACCAGCCCCTGGCCCTTGGCGTTCTCCTTGTTCACGGAAGCCTTGCAGTCCCGCTTCTGGCGGTAGAAAATGAGGGAGTCAGGCCTTGGTATCCTTCTGCCGCTGCCCCGGCGGGCGGGCCTGGGCGTCCTGGGCGATGCAGAGGGCCCCAGCTCATTGCAGGGGTGCGGGGTGAGTGGCCCGGGACCCCCGCGCAGGGCTGGCTCCTGTCGCCGTGCTATCACCTGGTGCGTCTTGACATACTTGGCTTTGTCGGCCTCCAGCCTCTCCACGGCGCTGGGGGTCCGTCCCCTGGACGGGGTGGAGGGAGAGGACAGGAGCATCTTAGCAGAGCTGGGCAGGACAGTGCCCCATAAGCCGCCGGAGGTATGTAGCTAGCCAAGGAGCCAAGTGCAATCGGCTAGACTCTGTGGGACCTGCAGGGAGAGAGGAATGGTCAGGGAGAAGATGGGAGATGTCCCTGGCCCTCTTCTGCAGGCATGCCTGGGTATGGGATCAGTCAGCCACCCCTACCACATCCAAATCAGCTGGTGCCATGTCCAGGGAGCAGAAGCTCAGGCCATCCCCTCTCCCATCCTTCAGAGACATGAGGGGGGTGCTCCTTGGCTACACTGAAATATATGTCCCTTTGAGGGTGCCCCAGTCTGGCCACAGGGTCATGCAAGCAGGCACCAGTAAGCAGGACACTTGGAAAAGGAAATAGGGCTGGTCCCAGCCCAATTCTCGAAAGTGGCCTTAACCGGAAAAAATACCTCTTCCCAACCCAGCAGCTTTGAGCCCAAGACAAGGAGGCTCCCAGCCACAGGCTGGCTCCAGCAGGGCCCACCCTTCCCGCCCCCAAACACGGAGGTCAGGGATATAACCACAGGGTAGAAGACTCCAGTAATTGCCAACTGCCCCGCCCAGGCCCAGTAGGGCCATCTGGGAAGGAGAAGGAGGTGGTCCCCAGGCCAGGTCAGCTAGCTACTGCCAGGCACTCTGTGCCCTCACCAAGGAGATTCCACAAATCCAAACTATAAACATCACCTTGTCTAACCTCTGCATTTCCATTTCATAGAGGAGGAAATTGGCCTAGAGAGGAGGGGCATGGGCAGTCACACTGAGAGTTAGGGGCCTACACTGGAACCCAGGTTTCTTGCCTTGCAGCCCAGAGCTAGTTCAGACTGGATCACTCACTTGCCTATCAGAACTTCCCTCTGATATGTTGCTTCTATTCCTACAGCTATAAAAACCAAGCAATTAGAAATGGGCCCCTTGCCTCACTAAAAAGTTCCTTCCACTAACCCTTCCCAGTAACCTGCACTCCCAGAAATCTGCCCTCAGGGTCCTTGCCCCTTTTTCATCCTGAGACCTCTGACCCTTCACCTCCCTTCTGCTGGGGAAAGGGGAGAGGAGGGGTTGTAAATCAAGAGCTGACAGTTCCCTTGGCAGTAACAGAAGGGGCCACCCACGTGCCTTCTCCCTGCCCCCATCTCCCTCTTCCTCCCAAGATCTGGGGGCCAAAGGGACCTTGGATCCGGAGGCAACAAAGGAACAGAATTAGCCAGGGATGTGGGGAGGGGGCCATGAGAGACGTTGGGGCAGAGACCCCCCCCAACCCCAGCCCACCCCTGACTCCACCATCTAGTGTAAGTCTGGTCTAGCGTAAGTACATCTAGTGTAAGTCTGCCCATAGACAGTTGGGGCCTGGGAACCCAGGCAGCAAGGAGAGCCTAGCAGTGTTCCCTCCCTGCCTCCAAGGGACTATACTGGGCAGTGGGTCAGGTTCCAAGGTCCCAGGAGGGCACTGTGTTTGACTTTATAAGTGCCCTCTGTCCCCTCCTCCCCAGCTCTGAGCAGGGAGACTATAAAAAGTCCCTAAACACAAGAACCAAAATAGTCTACCGTTCACTGTCTCCTCCCTGCCTTCTGGGCTGGCCTGGGTGCCCAGCCGCAGACGTCCCACCCTAGAAGCCTGGCAGCGGTCCTCAGGCTCGCCACCCCTCTGCCCACCTTCTCCCAGTCCTGAAGTTAGTGGTCCCAACACTGCCCAAAGCTTCGGCTCTCCCGATGTGGGCTGTCTTCTAGGCTCAGTGGCTTGGCACCAGCCTCCCTGCCCTTGGGCCCCTGGGTCCCCTCCCACCCCAGCTCTGGGCTCAAGATGCACTCACTTCTGTGTGGGGAGGCTGAATTGCAGGGTCCCTGGGCAGGTCCAGACTGAGGGCAGGAGGGACAGCAGAGACTAGAAGTAACTTTGGTGGCAGCCAAACCTCACTCTCCACAGGAAAAGCAGAGACAGCCTCCATCCCCCACCCCCCAGATTAACCCTTCCTGACCCAGAGTCTGGCCTCCATTAACTCCTTCCTGATCACACTCTGTCAGCACTGAGAGGACCTACGAGCCAGGTCCAGCTCCTTTATTTTAAGATGGCCAAACAGGCCCTACTGGATTCAGTGATTTGCCAAGGAGGCACCCCGAGGCCAAGGCAGAGCCAGCACCCCAAAGGAGGGCTCCTGATCCTCAGGCTTCCTCCAAAGGTCTGGAGTGGGGGTGCTACCCCTGTGGGGTCAGCCCCTTCTTTGGGCCTGGCAGGTGCCCTGACAGTCTGAACGGGAAGGCAGAGCAGGGTTCCAGTCGTCTTGCTTTTTCTCTCTGTGGCAGGTTTAGACGTGTCCTGGTCTGGGTGTTGGGTGGTGTCGAGCCTGCTATCCCTAGGGGTAAGGCCAGGAGTCTGTGGCCTAGGGTGCTGCAGATGTGTGGGTGCGTCTGTCTCAGCAAGCCTTGGCATGAAGGTCACCCGGAAGCCCATTGGAGATGCCTCTGCCCAAGGTCGTCTGATGGCAAATGGGATAGGCTGGGAAGAGAGTGGTGAGGGGCTGATTCCGGGGCCAAGCCTAGGTCTTTTGGGCCCCTTCCTCCTCTGCCCCCACTTGGGGACTCCTAGAGCTGCCAGAGTCTCTTCTGTGACACCTCATGTCTGAGGTGAAGCCCTACCCCACAGGAGAGCTCCCCCTCTCCCCAGCAGGTAAACTCTCCAGCACCCGGAGTTCAAAGACCTGTCCCCTTTGCTGGCCACTGTCCTTGAGTCCGTCCCCCACCCTTCTAGCACTTGTTAATGTTTGTAAAGCATGTTCCCCTCTGTGTTCTCTGATCTCCTTTGACCCCTCAAGGGCCCTAGACAGGGGCCGAGCAGTGATGACCAGCCATGCTCAATGAGTAAGGAAACAGGAGCAGAAAGGGAGAGAGACAGGCCCAAGGCCCCACTCCCCATCCACTCCTCCCACCACACTGCCCTGCAGAGAGCCCAGGGCCCATCTCCTGGGAAGGGATTTTTATTACAAAGTTAAAAGGAGGGTGGGTTTGTTTTGGGGGGGGTGTTTTTTCTTTCTTTTTTTGTCTGTGATAGTTCCATGTTGTGTTGTTGCAGTCCTTTACAAAATACTCTCAGCTACATTGTTGCAATTAATCCCAGGACAACCTTTAGGGAGCAGGCTTTATTATTTTCCCCATTTACAGCTCAAGAGACTGAGGCTCAGAGATGTGAAAGGACTTATCCAAGCTCACACAATTAGAAATAACAGCTCACTTTTATTGAGAGATTACTATATATTAGGGCTGTTCTAAGTACTTCATATAAGGATTAACATATTTAATCCTCAAAACAAGCCAATGACAGGACACTTTCATTCTAATTTTGTAGATGAAGGTTGGGGGCGCAGGCTTCAGCCCTGAGATCTGGTCACGAAGGGGTTAAGCACAGGGAGACTGGGCAGGGCCCGGCTGGGATGCTGTCAATGGCAGGAAACCTGGCCTGCCAAGGGGGGAGGATGGGGCTGCGGTGTCTGACTGTGCAGCAACCCCCATCCCTTTGGTCCTACGGCAGCTTCAGGGTGTGGGGGACTGGCAGGCAGAGCCCCCTGCACAGCTCCCTTCCGGGGATCAGGACAGATGCTGGGCTACAGAAAGAGGGGGTTCAGGGTGCCACAGAGGTGTGCCCCTGGGCAGCCCCTGGTCTGCTGGGGGTGTCGCAGTCCTCCACACAGGAGCCCTCAGTCAGAAGCGACCCCACCTCCCCTCAGAGAGGGGAGACAGCGCTGGGAGCTCCCAGTCAGAGGGGCGGGATGCACCGCTGTCCCCAGGAATCTCAGGGGGGAAGAGGGGATGGCTGGAGAGCCTTGCTCTCAGCGGCTGCCAGTCTGTGGGCGGCAGGACCCTGTCCCAGGACTCCAGTGGACAGAGTCCTGGGAGACACAGGCAGAGCAGGGTCATGGAGGACGGGTCAGGCTGGGTCGGCTTTCTGGGTAAGGGCCCCTGACAGCCAGCGGGGGCGGGGGCAGAGGTCGAGAAGAGAAGAGGTGGCCGCCTCAGCCACACTCCCCGTGAACCGGATCCTCTCTCTTTCCGCTCATGGATCCCCAGGGAGGGCCTGAAAGTGGCTCTTTCCGGCCCTAGAGCCAGGACCTCAGGCGAGGGGGAGGCCTGCGTCTGAGGAATGTTTCCTTCCTCTTTCCGACCTCGTTCCCAGATCGCCTCGGATCGGGAATGGGCCTGAGTCAGAACTGGCTCCTTCCAGGAGAGGGTGGTGGGGGGATAGGGCAGCGGCTCTGGCCAGTGTCGGGAATGGGCCGGTCACAGAGGCCCTACGGACCCAGCCTCAGGCCCCACACCCACGTTGTCCCGGAGGAGATGCCTGTCACCCCCTCACCAGCCGCCTACAGCCCCCACGCCTCAGCCCTGCCTCTGATTCCAATCCTGGTCCAACACTGGCGGGGTGGCCGGGAACAAACACCTAACCTCTCCGTTTCCTTCCGCGTCCAACGGGACTGACGAGACCTAGCGCTCTGTGGTATGAGGACGGGGGCTGAGAAGGCACCTGGCACCTCGAGGTGCTCCGGAAGTGCTAGGTGCATCCGACCCTTCAGCTTTTTCCCCTCACCAACGCCTTCCTGACTCCTCTGGCCTAAATCTTTTCCCAAGCCCGCAGTATTCCTCGCAGCTGGTGGCAGCAAATCGCTGGGAACACCTGCGCCGTGCCTGGCGCCAGCAGATGGGTCAGACGCGGTTTGTTCTCAGGCTCTCGGCTGGCGGGATGGCAGACGCCACGATGGACAGGCATCGGGGATGGGGAACAAAGCAGGGGGGCGGGGAGGGGCGATTTGTCCTGCCCAGGGTAGGGTGGGAAGCTTCAGAGAAGAGGGGTGTCTGAGCTGGGCCGGGAAGGGATTTTCGATTGGGTTGGGGCTGGGGGAGACGCGAGAACAATGGGCCAAGAGCACCGCAGGAGCCAGGGGCTCAGCGAGGTTTGGGAAGGCGTCGCAGAGAGGGAGGGGAAAGAGGGAGAGGTGGGGCGGAGAAGGCTCAGGAGGGCTTAGAGGGAAGATGGGGGTGCAGAGAAGGAAGGGGGTTCATAAGGAGATGGTTTAATGTGGTGATGGGAAAAGGTGGGTTCAGGGTGAGAAAAGGCGCAAGGGGGCTTACAGAAAAGGTGGGGGCTCAGAGAAGGGAGGGGCTGGGGGGAACTGAGATTCCTTGAAAGGAAGAGAGTTGGGGGGGCCAGCACCGGCGCCTGCCGGGCCCCCCGCAGGGATTAGGGCAGTTATCCTCTAATTCAAGGCTTTCCGTTTCGGAAAGAATCTCGGCAGCAACAATAGCCGGGCCCTGCCTGGGAGGGGCGCCGCCTCTGGGCAGAGCCAGGCTCTCAGCGCCCACTGCGCAGGACGCACTGTGGGGGCGGCGGGGGAGAGGGGAGGAAGATTCCATGAAACACTTGTTTGAGCAGTTGCGTGTTGCTAGCGAACAATGTGGATAGGATGTAGGATTTGTGCTCTGACAGAGTATATAGCCTAGTGGTGGAATACCAAACCAACTACGAGTGCTTCCCGCGTGCTAGGCACTAGCCAGGTGCTTCACACTCAGCGCCTCACTTGCTTCTTACAAAACCCTTCCCAAAGGGGGTGTTATTATTATCTCAGTTTTATAGGAAGGAGACAGGCACAGAGAGGTGAAGTAACTCACCCAGGGTCACACAGCTTGCAGACGGTCGAGCAGGGGACTCAGGAGCCTGGGCTTGTGACTGCCTGCCTCTGCTGTGCTCTGGCAGAGTAGGGCACGTCTGCTGTCACTACCTGAGGGCCCTTCCGCCTGGCTTGCTCTGTCCAGCCCCCCGGAACTTTAAGTCCTTGGGACTGACGGAAAGCTGGGAGTGAGGGCAGCCCCAACTGCCTTCCTTGCCCCAATCCTTGTCATCTAGCTTCGGCCACCACACCTTCAGCATCTCCACCTCCACCATCTCCACCATCTCCGCCTTCCACCACTGTCTTCAGGACAGAGCCTTTAGATTGGGTACAAGGAACAAAAACCATCCAATCTAGACTAAGGAGAATAGGGGAACACCTGGAAGAAATAGGGTTTCTCATGGAATGAGCTGACAAGAAATCTATCCTCCTACAAATATACCTTCATAATAACAACACTGAAAAATCCGTTCTGATTTTTTTAAGCACAGAAGATTGGCAAAATATCAAAAATGACTGAATTTAATTATTGAACATGTATGGATATTTGTTAAAAGGCCAGCAATGTTGAATGAGTAAGACAAGAAAGATATGCATAACTCACAAATTATATCTTTATTCCATAAAATTTATTTTTCTTGCCTTGATTTCAGCAAAATTACTAATTGTGTTGCTATAATGAAAAGTCTTGTATTCTGCTGACAGTAATTCCTAATTAGATAACCTCTTTTTTTTTAGTTTTCTTTTTTGAATTTGAATTTGGAGAAACTTTGCTCTGCTGAGGTAGTAGCAACCACTGTTGAAAATAAAATTCTTAAAGTAATACTTAAATTTAGAGATGAACAATGAATTATATATGACATGTTTAAACATTGAAATGGAGTATATATGATAAATGATGATTAACTAACACAGAACATATTACAATATGTTATGATGGGATATGTTAATATCACATCATACACACTCCTATCTCTTATGTCACAATTTTCACCATCTCATAAAGCAAACCTAGATTCGTAACAGTAAAGAATTGGCACCATGCTTCCTGCATGTTATGCCTAGCCTTCATTTACAAATTTATGAGTTAGGGTGCATTGTTTAATGTTGTAGAATGTTCCTCAGCCATTCTATGCTTCTGTTAAAAATACAGTAGTCCTCCCTTAACTGCAGGGGATATATTTCTAAACCCCCAGTGGATGCCTGAAACCACAGCTAGTATCCAACCCTATATATTCTATGTTTTTTTCTATACATACATACCTATGGTAAAGTTTAATTTATAAATTAGGCACAGTAAGAGATAAACAACAACTAATAACAAAATAGAACAATTATAACACTATAGTAATAAAAGTTATGTAAATGTGGTCTCTCTCCCTCTCAAAATATCTTTTTCTTTTCTTTCTTTCTTTCTTTCTTTCTTTCTTTCTTTCTTTCTTTCTTTCTTTCTTTCAGACAGGGTCTCGCTCTGTTGCCTGGGCTAGAGTGCTGTGGCGTCAGCCTAGCTCACAGCAACCTCAAACTCCTGGGCTCAAGCGATCCTCCTGCCTCAGCTTCCCGAGTAGCTGGGACTTGTGGACACACCACCATGCCCAGCTAATTTTTTAGTTTTTGTAGAGACCGGGGTCTCACTGTTGCCTAGGCTGGTGTTGAACTCCTGGGCTCAAGCGATTCTCTGGCCTCAGCCTCCCAAAGTGCTAGGATTAAGGTGTGAGCCACTGTGCCCAGCCTCAAATTATCCTATTGTACTGTGCTCATGCTTCTTATGATGAAGAAGGGACAAAGCGGGATGATATACGATTTCATCACTCTACTCAGAAGGGCACCCAATTTAAAACTTATGAATTGTTTATTTCTGGAATTTTCCATTTCATTATTAATTTTTAGACCATGGTTTGGTTTACCGTGGGTAACTGAAGCCACAGAAAGTGAAAACGTGGACGAGGGGGGACAACTGTGCCATGCTACAAACTGGACCACGAAGGGAAGCAAGAAAATGGACACCAAGCACTGCTGGGAAAAAATATTTCCTTATGCACCAATCTACAGCATTCATGCTCTCCGAGGGGAAGGATTTGACAAGTTAATTAACGTGTCTTTTTTCTTACCTGAGAGCTTTTGCCACTCAGTCTTCCTCACCCTCCAAACAGTGTCTGTGTCCAATGTCAGCAGCAGCACAGCCCACAAGCTTTCACGGCATTTGGATACAGAGGTCTTTTGTTTCGCGGACACAGGGTAAGAGATGTGGAGAAGCGTGTGTTTCCCTGGTCAGATGGAGTTAGAGCAGATGTCAGAGGCCACAGCTTACACTGTGCAGCATTGAGCACTGGGTCCTGAGTGACAGAGGCCTGTGAGTCTTTAATAAATTATTTTTTGGGTGTTTTTGACAGATGAGGTCCTTTAAAGGGCAGAGGCTCCTCTGGCCAGTTCTAAGGGTGGCCCTGAGGCCAGGAGGCTGTTGTGTCACATTGAGCGTACCCAACCATGGGGACCTACCTATGGTTTTATACGGGAGGAGGGCAACTCCCAGAGGACGTGGGGTCGAGGGCTGGGCAGACACCCCCGAGGATGGGTGTTATAACCACCCTCTGCAATAGCACCATAGCATGTAATACCTCAGTATTACCACTGGATTGTAATTTTCACCTTCTGCACCAGCACTGTCAACTTCCCCATCCTTCTTAGCCCTGTGAGCATCTGTGTTTTTTGCCGTTCAGCAGTTCCTCATCTTTCCTCTGGTAACCTTACCCTGGTCTTGGCCATTTTTCTCCCGCTCTTGGTCCCTGTCCTCCCAGAGCAGGGCAACTTGTCTCACGCTGGGGCACTTGACCTAGGCCAGTATCAAAACCCCATCACATTTCTCCAGCCACAGTGTTTCCTTCAGAGGTGGGCATGTAACTCAATTTTAGCCAAGGAGACTTTTGTTGGGACTGCCGAGACAAGGATTCTCTTCCCTGCTGGGCGAGAACCCGGGAACACAACCCTTAGAGTAAAGCCTGCCAGGGGAAGGGACAACAGAGAGGAAATAGCATGGAGGGTTGGAGAGAGTAGAAAGTAATCTTGATGATTTGCGCCTCTGTAACCTGTCATGTCTGAAGCAAACCTATACATCGTCTTCACAGTTGAATAAGTTCATTTTCTTTCAGCTCAACCCTATTGGGTTGATTTTTCAGTCACTTACAACTGAAATAAACCTGGAGGAAAAACACATCACTCTCTCTTGGGCTAGGCTCACCGGCGTCACAATGCCTGTAACATTGAACGTGTGCAGCCTCCGTGTGCTCACCATCCCAACCCATCGCCACAGCAATTCCTCAGGTGGGCCAACCAAACCCCTCCAGGTTTGTCCAAAGCTAGCCTGGAAGAGCAATAGATGTTCCCTTCAGGAGTCAGGAGACCACAGTTCTGGTCCTGACTTTGCCATTAACTCACTCTTGGTCTGGAGCAAGTCACTTTCTCTCTTGAGCCTCAGGTTTCTGATCTGTTAAAGGAGGGAAGAGGGCCGGGTGTGGTGGCTCACACCTGTAATCCCAGCCCTCCGGGAGGCCGAGGCAGGAGGATCACTTGAGCTCAGGCGTTTGAAGTTGCAGTGAGCTATGAAGATGCCACTGCACTCTAGCCCAGGTGACAGAGTGAGACCCTGTCTCCAGAAAAATTTTCTTAAAAAGATAAATAAATAAATAAAGGAAGGAAGTGGAGGAGACCAGTGGTTCCCAAATGCCATTTCTTTCCAGTTGGCTACGTAAACATTTACCTGCAGAGCTTGTTAACAAGACCGATGCTAAGTTCCCTCTCTCAGAGAACCTAGTTTAGTAGATCTGAGGCGGAATCAAGGAGGAAATAAAATAACACTGGATTAATCTGAATTCATTGGTATGAATGCCCTTATCAGAGATTCTAAATTTGTGTTACCTTTTGCAGCTGAAAAGTAGCTCTAATAGTTTACTTGTTTATTGATTGACATTAATACTGAACATGACCTGTATCAATGAGTTTGAGACGCTGGCAGTTCCCTGGCTAAATTCATAAGGTCTAAGAAGGTAGGAATGTTGGAGATGATTTATCACAGAGTTGTGTATATCCCCAGACCCACTGAGTGTGTTTCCTGAGAGGGCCCAGAGGATATGTTCTTCACCTAGGTGTTGAGAAAGCTTTGGCAAGAGCTGCATCAGCATCCTTGATACAATTTATGGTGGATGTCCTCTGTAGCTTGAGTCTATTGGAAGAAGCCACTGCTGAGATGGGCTCCCTGATATCCCTGGGGATGATGGGGTCCTGGAGGGGCGGAGGCCAAGTGGCAGACTGAACTGCCAGAGTCAAAGGGGCCTTCACTGGAACATGCAGCAGGATGGAGTGATAACCAGAATGTTGTGGCTTGCAACGATCTCTGACCAGAGTGTCCCTGGGAATGAAAGAGATGAGCAGCTTATTAAATATTACTGAGTTATGTAACAGAAAAACCTCCATGTCTTATGGCCCGAGGCCTAACTTGAATTGTAGTCATAAGGGAGCCTCTCAGCCTCTCAACTGATTTCCAGACCAGATCTTCTAAGCCAGTTAACAGACTCAAGGCCCTGGTTGAATAGGAGACCAGGTTCCTTACGGAAGGACCTTGCAGCCCTGCCGCAAGTGCATACTGTAGATCTTCCTCCAGAATGAAGAAAGGGAAAATGCAGACATTTTAGAAACTACTAGATGTTGGCTTTAAATTAATGCTGACATGTGGGAGCCCAAGATTCACACGTCCAAAACTAAACTACTGATCTATCCCCCTCCTCTGTAAATCTGTTCTGCCATTGTCTTTCTCATCCGAGTTGATCCTTCTGCAATTCAGCACCCTTCCAATTGCTCAGGAAAAAACCTTGGGATAATCTTTGACATGTCTCCTTCTCTCACAGTCCACATCTAATCCGTCAGCAACATCCGGCTCTATCTTTGGAATACATCCAGATTTGGAACGCTCTCTTCCACTCCATGCCTACCACCCTGGTCCGAGCCACTGTCATCTCTTGCCTGGGTTGCTGCAATAGTTTCTAATAACCTGTCTGCCTTATTCTAACCTCATCCCCCTATAGTCTGTTCTCAACACAAGAGCTAGCTCAATCCTTTAAAAATATGTCAGTCATGTCAATTCTCTGCTCGAAACCCTGAAAAAGGCTCCCCATTTCACTCGAGGTAAAGCCAAGTCCTTGAGGGCTTGCGGGCCTCCCATGGCCAGGCCTGTGAGCTCCCTGTCCTCGTTGCCTACGATCCTCCCTCTCCAGACAGAAGGACAGACGGACAGACACACGTGGCCTCCTTGCCTGGTCTCTGAACACACCAACAATACTCCATCTCAGGGCCTTTGCCCCTCTGCCTGGAATGCTTTCCTTTAGTTATGTGCTTTGCTGACTCCTTCCTCCCTTTTAAGACTTTGTTCAAGTCCCACTTGGACGAGATTGTCCCTGACCACTTTCTGAGTAATTCAGCCAGCCCCTTGATGTTGCTCCACTTTTTCCTTTGCTTTCACCCTGCTCCACTTTTTCTTTGCTTCTCTATTTTTTTAACTTATCACACCCACACATACTAAATAATTTACTTATTTACATTCATAAATGTCTCCCCCAACTAGAACTTAAGTTCAATGAGGGAAGGACCTTTGTTTTGTTCACTGATATATCCAAGCACCTGGAACAGTGCCCGGCACATAGTGGTGCTCAATAAATCTGTTTAATGAATGAGTTTTGACACTGAAGAGACTGTGGACCGGGCTGGAGAGGATCTCTCGAGAGAGTGGGTCTTGGGGGCGAGAAGGGTCCCAGAATGCCTTCCAAAACCTTACAGTTTCCTTTTCCGGCCAGTAACACATGGAGGGAAAGGCTGCTGCAGGGTCCTAGGAAAGATTTGCTTGTTGCCATGGAGACAGGAAGAAATGACCCCTTTCCTGTTCTACATGCTCTGTCTTGATGTGTTTCTTAGAATGATTCCGGTGGTCTTGGGACCATGAAGAGGTCGAGTTTAAGGACAAAGGTGGAGCTGGGGGCAGGGATAATCAGGGTCCTCTGATCATAATGCACCTCCAGGGGAGGGCTTGCTGCCTATCTGCAGGGAGCACAGTTAGCTGACTTCCCATGGCTGTCACCTAACTCAGAGTCTGTTGCAGATGCTGAGAGCCCCTCGTCCGAGGTCACACCCTTCCCAGGGCGTCAATCACCTGTATCTGGTGATTGAAGGAGGCAGGTGTAAAGCCCAGGCCATTCCAGCTTGATGCAGGACACTCAGACAGACAATAGTCACTTCAGGGCTCCGAGCCAGGTCAGTTAAGCTAAAGAGGCCACCTTACCAGATCTAAAAGAGGACTGGTTATTAGGGTATGGGAGCCTAGGTAAGTCTTGGTTAGTGACACACTGTGGGAGCCATGGTGAATTACTTACCCTTCAAAGACTGCCCTAACAAGAAAGCCTGAGAGTAGGCGAGTGTGGCACTGTAAGGCACAGGTCATGATGACAATTTTATTTCCAAAATTATCCCACCCTACCCTACGAGACTTTTAGAAAGCATGACCATGGGATTGGGGAGATACAGAGACTCAGAATGGGGAGTGGTTTACTGAAGGGCACCAGAAGGCACAGTCTGATCGAGTTTGAGCAAGCTAGTCCAGGCTCGTCCACCAGAGGGCAGGCTTCGCCTTCCGAGAAGCATCCCTGGTACCACTTCCCTCACAGTGCCTGTTTTCTGAGCACAAGGGTGGGCACCGCTGCCTGGGGTCTCTGTGCACTCCCTGGACATCCTAGGTGCTGCTGTTCCACCTGGGGACCAATCACATGGGGATTTACCTTGACACGTGGTGCTCTGTAAAGCCAGTTAACCGGTAAGAGCAGTAATTCCTGCATTTATATTGTCCCCTGTTGTTTATGAAATATCTTCATAGACATTTTTCCCATCTGGTTTGCAAAGCAACTTGAAAAATAACTGATTATTATGGCTACTTTTCAGAAGAGGTAACTGAGGCTCATTGAGGGTAAGTGGCTCCACCAAAGTCACATGGTACATTACTGCTGATTCTGCTATCCCTCACATTTATTAAGCACTTGCTATGTGCCGAGGATGATGTTAAGGGTTAACTTACTTAATTCTACAGTAATTAAGACAGTGAAGTATTGGCATGGGGTAGGCTATGTTATTAGATGTATGATGATGTATGATGATGATGTATGATGATTTAGAAATGCTATCTCTCTCTCTGGTGAGTTGAACTTTTATTATTAGGTAGAAACTCTATCTCTAGTGATACTTTTAACTTTAATACAGCTATTTCATCTTTTTCCACCTAGTATTTCTTTTACCAGACTTTTTCAATGTGTTTTCTTATGTTTTAGATCTGTCTTTTCTAAACAGAACAGCTGGATTTTATTCTTTTATTTGGTCTGACATCCTTTATCTCTGGAGAGTTTAGCCCACTGATAGAGATTGATATACTTTTATTTATTTTTCTCATCTTGTCATGTGTATTATATTTATTCTACTTTACCTCTTTCTCTTTATTTATTTAGTTTTTTTTTTTGAGACAGAGTCTCGCACTGTTGCCCAGGCTACAGTGCCATGGCATCAGCCTAGCTCACAACAATCTCCAACTCCTAGGCTCAAGTGATCCTCCTGCCTCAGCCTCCCCAGTAGCTGGGACTACAAGTGTGTGCCACCATGCCTGGCTAATTTTTTCTATTTTTAGTTGCCTGGCTAATTTCTTTCTTTCTTTCTTTCTTTTTTTTTTAGTGGAGTTGGGGTCTCACTCTTGCTGAGGCTGGTCTTAAACTCCTGACCTCGAGCAATACTCCCGCCTCGGCCTCCCAGAGTGCTAGAATTATAGGCATGAGCCACCACGCCTGGCCAGTCTTTGCATATTTTAATGTTATGAGTTTCGTGTAGTCTGACTTGTGTATATTATGATTTATAGTGATAATATATCATTTAATTTTCACAACTAAATGGTGTTAGGGTAATGCTGCCCTCATAGAATGATTTAGGAAGTATTCCTCTGCCTCTATTAATATTTTCCAGAAGAGGTTATAGAGAACTAGTATAATTTCTTCCTTAAATATTTGGCAGAATTCACTGGTGAAACCATCTGGGACTATACTATTCTGTTTCTGAAGGTTACTAATTATTGATTCACTTTCTTTAATAGATATAGGCCTATTCAGATTGTCTGTTTCTTCTTTTATGAATTTTGGCAGATTATGTCTTTCAAGGAATTGGTCTGTTTCATCCAGGTTATCAAATTTGTGAGCATAGAGTTATTCATAGTGTTCCTTTATTATCCTTTTAATGTCCATGGTGTCTGTAATGATGCCTCCTCTTTCATTTCTGGTATTAGTAATTTGTGTCTTCTCTCTTTTTTTTCTTAGTTAGCCTGGCTAG
Source organism: Propithecus coquereli (assembly GCF_000956105.1). Lineage (NCBI taxonomy): Eukaryota > Metazoa > Chordata > Mammalia > Primates > Indriidae > Propithecus > Propithecus coquereli. The sequence goes on from NW_012147941.1 coordinate 2,978,021, forward strand.
AGTCTTATCAATTTTATTGACATTTTCAAAGAATTAGTTTTTGGTTTCATTGATTTTTCTCTATTGATTTTTTTCAGTTTCATTGATTTCTGCTTGAATTTTTCTTTTTCTTCTGTTTAATTTAGATTTAATTTGTTCTTTTTCTAGTTTACTAAAGTGGAAAATTAGATTATTGATTTTAGATCTTTCTTCTTTCTAACATATGCATTCAATGCCATATATTTCCCTCTAAGCACTGCTCTTGCTGTATCCCCAAAATCTTGATAAGTTATGTTTCATTTTCATTTAGTTCAAAATATTTTAAAATTTCTCTTGAGGTTTCTTCTTTGACCCATGTGTTTTTTAGAAGTGTGTCGTTTAATCTCCAAGTATTTTTAGATTTTCCAGCTATCTTTCTTTCTGTTAATGATTTCTAGTTTAATGCCATTGTGTAGCTGGGCATGGCGGCACCCACTTGTACTCCCAACAACTTGGGAGGCTGAAACAAGAGGATTGCTCCAGAAGTTGGAGGCTGCAGTGAGCTATGATGATGCCACTGCACTCTAGGCTGAGCAACAGATTGAGACCCTGTCTCGAAAATAAATAAATAAATAATTCCATTGTGGTCTGAGTTAGCACACATCGCATGATTTCTCTTCTTTTAAATTTGTGGAGGTATGTTTTATGACCCAGAATGTGGTTAATCTTGGCGAATGTTCCATGTGAGCTATGAAGAATGTATAATTTGCTTGTTGATGAAGTAGTCTATAGATGTCAATCACATTCAGTTTTGATTGAAATGTTGTTGGATTCGAACTATGTCCTTACTGATTTTCTGCCTGCTAGGTCTGTCCATGTCTGATAGAGGGGTGTAAATTCTCCAATTAAAATAGTGAATTTGTCTATTTATTCTTGCAGTTCTATGAGTTTTTGCCCCACATATTTCGGTGCTCTGTTATTAGTGTATACAAATTAAGTATTCTTATGTGGTCTCAGAGTATTGAACCCTTTATCATTATGCAATGCCCTTGATAACTCTCCGTGCTCGGAAGTCTTCTTTGTCAGAAATAATATAACTACTCCTGCTTTCTTTTGATTAGGTTTGTATGGTATATCTTTCTCCATCCATTTACTTTTAATACATCATTATATTTAAAGCAAGTTTACTTTTATATGTGTCTTTATATTTAAAGTGAGTTTCTTGTAGACAACACACTGGTGGGAATCTTGTTTTTGATCCACCCTGACAATCTCTGTCTTTTTATTGGTGTATTTAGACCATTGGTGTTTAAAGTAATCATTGACATAGTTTGACTAATATCTACCGTATTTGTTACTGTTTTCTATGTATTGTTTTTGCTCTTTATTTCTATTTTTTGTTTATTTTTGAAACAGAATCTTGCTCTGTGGACCGGGCTACAGTGCAGTGGTGTCATCATAGCTCACTGCAACCTCAAACTCCTGGGATCAAGCAATCTTCCTGCCTCAGCCTCCCAAGTAGCTGGGACTATAGGCACATAGCACTATTCCTGGCTAATTTTTCTATTTTTTTTTTTGTAGAGTCTCACTCTTGCTCAGGCTGGTCTCTAATTCCTGGCTTCAGGCAGTGCTCCCACCTTGGCCTCTCAGAGTGTTAGGATTACAGGTGTGAGCCACCTCGCCCAGCCTATTTCTATTTTTTGACTTCTATGCTTTCTCTGTCTTTGTGGTTTTCATTGAATATTTTAATTTATTTTAATTTATTTATTTATTTGAGACAGAGTCTCATTCTGTTGCCCACGCTAAAGTCAGCCTAGCTCACAGCAACCTCAAACTCTTGGTCTCAAGTGATCCTCCTGCCTCAGCCTCCTGAGTATCTAGGACTACAGGCACGCACTACCATGCCCAGCTAATTTTCCTATTTTTTGTAGAGATGGGGGTCTCACTCTTTTGCTCAGGCTGGTCTCGAACTCCTGGCCTCAAGCAATCCTCCCACCTTGGCCTCCCAAAGTGCTAGGATTACAGGTGTGAGCCACTGTGCCCAGCCGATACTCTGTTCTTTTAGAAAAATTTTTTAGACTTTTTTCTTTTTGTTTTTCAATTTTGAAAGTTTCTATTTTCATATCTTCAAGCTCTGAGATTCTTTCCTCAGCCACGTCCAGTCTACTAATGAGCCCATCAAAAACATTCTTCATTTTTGTTACAGGGTTTTGATCTCTAGCATTTCTTTTTGATCCTTAGAATTTCCATCTCTCTGCTTACATTATACAACTGTTTGTGCATATTGTCTACTTTTTCCATTAAAGTCCTTAGCATATTAATTGTAGTTTTTAATAATTCCTGGCCTGATAATTCCAACATTCTTGTCATATCTGATTCTGGTTCTGATGATTGCTCACTCTCTTCAACCTGTGTTTTTTGCCTTTTAGTGTGCCTTGTACTTTTTTGTTTAAAGGGGGACATGTTGTACTAGGTAAAAGGAATTGCCATAAATAGGCCTTTAGTAATGTAGTGGCAAGGTGTGGGGGAGGGGAAGCATTCTGTAGTCCTATGATTAGGTCTCCGGCTTTTGGTGAGCCTGTGCCCCTGGGCTGCGAACTTCATCAGTGCAGTGCTTCTCAGTTTTTTTCCCTCTTTAGGTGGGTCAGAATGGCTTGAAGGTTCTGGCGTTGGGTATTTCTCTTCCCTCAGGTAGGTTAGGTGCTGCTAATAAAACCCCAGCTGATTAGGCTCTGGTAAAATACTTTCTCCTGAGACCTGGCTTTCTTAAGAACAGAATGCTCAGGTATATTTCAAAATGGTTCCTTTTCCCCTCCTCCTGCCAAAAGAATGACCGTCTGTGAGGACCTGGTTTAGCTCCAGGAGGTAAAAGTTTGGGGGGCCCTCTGTGACGGAGTCCCCTGGAGTTTCTAACTCTCGGAGTTGTCCCCACTGAGCAATCGCAGTTTAGGTTTTCCTGCCCTGGCTCTCGTTCCCACCGAGGTTTCTGCTCCGGTAAGTTGTGATTCTCTGTACCTACCCATCTGTCTCTCCAATTTTAGGGTGGCAGTTTGCCCTTGACTCACTTCTCTGATAGACCTAAAAGGAACTGTTGATTTTCCAGTTTGCTCATCTTTCTACTTGTTGTTAGGATGGAGTGGTGACTTCTAAGCCCTTTACATGCCAGACCAGAGACAGAAAGTCTCGTCTAATACTTTTTAATTGGAGGGGAGACATTGTGATTTTTATATTATCGAGAACTGAAATTTTTTGTGCTCCTTTAAATATGTTTGAGCTTTGTTCTGGCATATTAAGTCACTTAGAAAAAAATGTACCCTTTGTTAAGGAAAATGTATAGGAGGCCATTGTTTTGGACCAGCCTCTTGCACTAGGCCCCAGGGGACCAGACCAAACCAGAATGGAGTCACTCATGCTAGGTGCTGCATAATCAAACTGAACTCTGACACAGGCCAGTTTTCCAAACAGAAGATTTGTGGCAACTAATCAAAAGGGGTCCAATTTACCTGAGCTAGCATGATAATGAAGTTCTCTTTGTTTTTAACCCTATAAGGAAAGTCACTTGAAACAATCCATTTTTCATTCTGTTTCTGCTTTCCTTCAGGCCTTTTCTGTCTATGAAATCAACCTCCTCTGCTTGGCTCATTGGAACACTCACGATATTATAGAATGAGGTATTGCCTGATTCTAGAATCACAAATAAAAGCCAATTAAGATCTTTAAACCAAATTTGTTATAATTTTGCCTTTTAATACCTGTCAAGACAACTTTTAAGCTTTGTTAGGCAGGTCCAGATTAGCCTTTAGTCTTGGCCTCACTGAGAAAATACTCCTCTGTGATGCCCCATGTATTAGGAGGTCTTTCCATTCCAGCTGGTAGAAATATCAATTATTCTTGGTCTTGTGTGAGTTCCAAGGATTGTTCTGCCTAATCCTTTCAGGTGATCTTTCCTGCTCTCAAGTCAAGTAATTTCCTCAAAAGCATGTGCCAATCAGTACCAATACCTTGAAGAAAATGTCCTACAAATGTCTGGAACTCTTTCTTTGTTCCTCTCTCCCTCTCCCTCTCCCTCTCTCTCATCTTCTGTCCCATGAATTCTAGCTGGGTTTGCAACTCTGAACTCTGTCCCCTCAACTCAAGGAGACTGCTGGACTGTTTAGGTATTCCTTCCCTATGTAGCAGCCTAAAGGTTTCTCCAGGAAGTGAGTTGGGGCAACCATAGGGCTAACCTCATTTGATTCTTTTCTCCCAGGTATCACTGTCCTAAACTGCTAGTTGTCCAGTGTCTGGTATTTTAGTTGTTTAAGGCAGGAAGAGAAATCTAGGCCCTATCACTCCATCTGGCCAGAAGCAGAAGTCATCAGGTTTCTTGTTTGTTTTTACCCTCCCCAGGTTAAAATTCTAATGTGCAAGTTGAGTGCTGTGGCTCACATCTGTAGTCCCAGCTACTTGGGAAGCTGAGTGAGAGGATCACTTGAGGCCAGGAGTTGGAGACCAGTTGGGCAATATAGTGAGACCTCTGTTGAAGAGACAGCAGACATCCTGAATGACTATGTTATCAGCAAATACAGTTATCAACTATGTTATCAGCAAATACAAAAGGGAAAGAGAACTAGGCTAAGGAGATTTTTACTTAATACCTGCGAAGGGCTGCAGGGCAAAGAAAGGCAGGATGCTATAGTAACAGAATATAAGATAATTATCTAATAATTGTAGTAAAAATGTAAGTTAAATAAACCAATGTGCTATCAGCAGTGCAAATTAGCAGCAAAGGCAGCTCAGGGTCGCTTCCTGTGAGTCCTCCTCAGGGAATGGGAAGCAATAACACAGGTGCTTATGCCATGCATTTCTACACGCATCAGTTCCTTTCATCTTCACAGTGCTCTGAGTCAGGTACTATCTCCATTTAAACCTGGGGAAACTATGGATTTGAGAGGTTAGGGAACTCATGAGTCACACAGCTAGTATCAGAAAGGTAAAAGGTCTGATTTCAAAGTCTGTGTCCTTTCCTTCTGCCTCTGACAACAGTCATGGTAGTCTCCAGCCCCAATGCACATTTTTAATTTTTTGTTTTTTGAGACAGAGTCTCACTCTGCTGCCTGGGCTAGAGTGCTGTGGTGTCAGCCCAGCTCACAGCAACCTCCAACTCCTGGGCTCAAGCCCTCCTGCCTCAGCCTCCCGAATAGCTAGGACTACAGGAGCCTCTCAAATCACATTGAGTGCCACGATGCCTGGCTGATTTTTCTAGTTTTAGTGTGTATGTGTCGGGGGGGTCTCGCTCTTGCTCAGGCTGGTCTTGAAGTCCTGACCTCAAGTGATCCTCCCACCTCAGCCTTCCAGAGTGCTAGGATTATAGGCATGAGCCACTGCACCTGGACTATGGCCCACTTTTGATTTAGGAGCTAAACCAAAGAGGGACACAGAGGTACCTAGTGGAGCCTATAGCTTAGAGTCCCTTAACTTGGGGGTCCGTGTGGGATTCTAAGATCCATAAATCCCCTGAAATTATAGGCAAATATTTTCTGAGGAGAGGATGTAGTACCTTCATCAGGTTCTCCCAAAGGGGAGGAGAATCAAAGCTATAACTAAAGACTGGCTCATGGGGAATTCATTTATTCATTCATTTTGTCATTAAAATCAGAATACAATAAGGACAGTGGCTACCATTTGAGAACTTAATGTGCCAGGCACTATGCTAGGCACTTTAAGTGTATTATTTCTGACCTTTACAAAAACTCTGATATGTAAATATCATCTCCATTTTACAGATATGGAAACTGAGTCTCAGAAGGAAGTGACTTGTCCAATGCCACACATTATGTAGGTATTTGCAAAAGCTGGTATTACACCTCAGATCTCCTATACCAAAGCCTGTGCTTTTCCTGCTAGACCGTGATGCCTTTGGTAATATCAAGTTGCCTAACTTCTGCTCAGAACAAGCTAAGCCTGAAATACCAGACTGAACAGGAAGTGAAAGAGGAAAGTCAAAAGCTCAGGTCTTTTTTTTTTTTTCTTGTTACAATTCCCTTCTAACCAATGAAAAGTCATTGCAAAGGCGAAAGTAATGCCTTTAAAAGACGCACTTTGCCTTCAAGAGGTGTGGCTGCCTAGTAGGTTTTCTCAAGTAGGAGTTATCTAACCACAAACCAACTGTCTGTCATTACACTGCACTTTAGAGGATGTCTATGATAGGTCGACAGGAGAGCAACATTTGAATTTAAGGGAAAGACCAAAACAACCAAGGGTCATTCAGTGAGAAAGATAAAGCTTTGTTGGTAGAGAAAACACCAACTGGAGTCAGAGATTAGGCACTAAAACCCTGTCCTAGGGTAAAACCATTATTATTACCTCAGCAACTGGTGTTACTGTTAATTTCTTCATCAAGAAATCAGCCCGTTTTCAGTAAAACTCACTGAAAAGATGTGTAAAAACCACGTGAAGGTGCTTTATAAACTGCAAAGGATTATAAAAATGCTAGTAAGTACAAAGATTCAATTAAAAAATTAACCTCTAAATAGAAAGCAAAAGTTGCCTTTCCACAAAGGCTAAATCAGGAGAAGGTGGCAGAGTCAGAAGAAGCCACAATTCCTGATGCCTACTTTTGTAGTCACTAGATCACGCGTAGAGTTAATGCTTTCTGACTCCATTTCCCTCTGCTGTTTCATTGGACCACTAAGTGGACTATGTCCTCAGGCAGTCATAATAAAACCTATAAAAGAAAAAAAAGTAGCCAGATGACTTTTTTTTAATAGAAAAGAAGCCATCGTCTCACATCACAGATTGAAAAATTGCATCCTCTTAGTACATTTAATATACATCATTCTAAGTTTGGGATGCATCCTCCGCTTAATGAAATGGAAGGATAAATGGGGAAAAAAAATTATCTTAGGCAATGCAAGTTCTTGTATACAAAGCAAATGCAGTGAGATAGTGAGCATTAAAATTTTATAGAACTTGAAATGCTGAAACTCCTCTAATTCAATTTTCTTTTCCTCAGCAATAGCTTCTATTTCAGAATCATTTAATAGTTAAATCTGAAAATACATTGTTTCAAAATTTATACCCTCTATTTTATGCTCAGGAAGTAAAGCACTACAGAAGTACTCACAGAGCCACCAAAGCAGCAATGTAGAATTTTCACTTTTTTTTGTTGAAACTCACTTTATTAAAAAAAAAAAACTGTCATGAACAATAAATTACAATCATTTTCCCCTTTTATAAATTCTTCATAAAATATATTTGACAATTTTAAAAGAAAATTTCAAAAGTTGCTTTCATTTCTGAAGTGCTGATGACTTATTTTTTGACCATTTGTCATGCTGGTGAGTTATTTTGTAGCTGCTACAATAGTTTGATTGATAACAATTTACAATTTAAAACAACAACAACAAAGAGAAAAAACAGACCAGCAGAAAGAACTATTCTGTGTGCTATTTATCTGACACTTAACACTTACTTCATCATAATGACAAAGTATCCCTTAGCACCAAAAATCTACAGGAACCCCGTCTTTCTAAGTGACAACTAGTGCAAAATAACGTTCTAGGAACTAACTGTACAACCCCCTATTTTAACTGGCCACAGCTGCCTATAAGCTTATTTGAAATATTTGGTCTTTTTCAATTAAGACAAATTTCATAAAACACTATAAACCATAGCAAGAGACTCTATGAGGAATAATTGTTTATTGAGTACCTATTATGGGCAAGGCACTGTGCACAAAGTCTTGCTTCCATTCTTCCTCTAGCAAATACCCAGGAATTTCCAAATATTGCTAATCATCTTTTATTTCTTACTCCTGGCTGGAAAAGGCCTGCGGCTAAATGCCATTTTTTAATTGTCATTTTATCAGATGACCTGTAGTGCGGAGCACACAGTAGGTACTTAATAAATACCTCTGACTCAAAGACGACAGATGAAGAATTTACTATCATTTTGCTTGGTATCATAGGCTATTTTAGAATACAAGGACTTGAGAAAATTCAGGAAGAAACTTCCCGATCACCTCATACCCTTACCCCCAATGAAAGAAAGAATTTTACTTCACAGGTATTATAAAATCTTTCAAAATAAACAAACTATTTTAAATGAGTCAGGACTAAAAACCATGTACTTAGGAAACCATGGCTGCAAGCACATAGATATTTGAAAAGCGGGCATACTGTCACCTATGAATGTCTGCTGAATGTGCCCCATTAAAAGCACATTATAATGATGCTTTTTCTTACCCACAGTAACACAATTCCTTTAGACAAATATGTGTTAAACTAATTTGGTGATCCAGAGGGTCAATTATTATGAGGTTCGAGTGTATTTCCACCTCTCATTTCTAAAAGAATTCTTATATTAGTTTGAAAGTGATGGTAAAGGTATAAGATTTTTCATTTTAAGAGGCTTTATTTCAATAAAACCTTTCAGTCCAAATTTTAAACTTCCAGATCGTATAACATAGTTCAGAAATGTTACATACTATAATTTTTTGTGATGTTTACTTTCTATTGTCCTCTGAACATATTTTAAATGGGGAAAAAATTATGACAGCAATATTCCAGAAGTTGTAGAAGTTCAAAAAAGCTGAGATTATGCAAATTATCGATAATTTCCATATGCTAATACTATTTTGTTTGACTTTTGACCAAAGACTCTAGTGCTTTCTAAAGATTAACCTAGATACAACATAAAGTCTATTTACCCTTAAAGGCTAATGTTTTGTTTTAGGAAAGTATTCTTTCCTTAGATTTTAACTATCTGCTTTCACAGGAAAACATATTGGAGACAACCATATAAAGTTAAACTAACTTCCAGAGGAATAATGGTCTATTGGTTTTTGACAGAGACCATACCAAGTGATTGTATAAAATCAATAACTCTTCTACTTGAAAAGTAGTTGTTGCCACAGTATTTTACCCATTTGCCACACTGTGTAGGTATCACGTCCCACTTTAGAAAAAGGTGTCAGCATTTAAGACAACCATATCACTACCATTACTTTCTCAAATTAGACAAGAGAAAACACCATCAGTGCCAAAACGAAAGGAACTCCAGTGATTCAAGAGACCATATCAGGGCAGGCAATGTGAGGGTAGAGCTCATTTGGTTTCAACTTTATGCTGAGGCTTAGACAAAGTCTTGAAACCAAAAATTAATATATCAAGTATTATAGTTCCTATATAGCAAAGTTTTCAGAAACAGAAGAATCCTGTGTTCAGATTTATATCAGATGATAAAAGTTCAAGTGAAGATATGTCCCGATGCAGTGGTTTAATGTTTAAATAAATGCTCGGTTACCTAAACAAGGTCTGACTGAATCACCAATGTCCTTGCCAACCTGCTACCATATGATTGTGTGACTAATTCAACTCTTGCAGCTACAGGGAGGGCACTGGAGAGCGCAAACATACTTCAGCAGCTTTGGAACACTTAATTTCATTTATGTTTAATCAGATAATTTTAGACCCTCCAAAATGATGCCTTTTTAAAAAGCTGTATAATATTACAAAAATAGAAAAAAAACTTAATATGATTTCATTAGAGGGAGGGACAGGGTAGGAAGATGAGGGAAGGTTCCTTTATTTTTCATCACTGCTTTCACCAGCAAATCTCAAAAACCCAAACCTACATCAAATAATTTAAACAGAAGTGGCATTTTCTTCATATGGAATGCAAAATGCACACATTCACATACTTACATATACATAAATATATACATATATGTTTCCTTTACAAAGTTTCAAAGGTTGCATTACCAGCATGCAAACCTCTTCTTCCATGGAAATTCCTAATACTGATGAGGAATGTGTAAAATACTTAGAGACATATTTCCAGAAAACTGGACTCTCTTCTTTTCTTGGCTCTTAGAGAATTTTCCTGCCAAACTTCTAAAAAAAAAATTTACACCCACATTGGTAATATACATTTAAAACATACTAATAAAATGGCCAGCTTGGATTTAAGAAAAATGAGGAAAAAAAAATCCCACAAAATCTAAACCCTTAGAAGGTGGAGTTTAGCTTTTTATATTCTTTTTCAGCCACATAATGTTGCATCACTGTGAAAACAGAAGCAGCATATCATCCAAGATATTTGCAAATAATATGTGTCACGTTTCCCAGCTGCTATCTTTAAACGCAATTTGTACTAATCTGAGTTCTAGTTCAAAAGCATCTGGACGATCCTGAGGGTTTGCAGCCAGCATTTCCTTAATCAGTTGTTTCATTCGCCCATTCATAGACTTTTTCTTCACAGGAATGAGAAGTTCCATTTTGGGATTTTCCAGAAGTGCTTCCCCAACAGGCACAATCTCAGTTCCTTGTTTTACATAACTCCCTAGGAGTTCCTTCTTTGTCTCTGTGTCTATGAATGTGATCCTTTCCAGCATTGCCCAGATGATAATCCCAAGAGCGAAGATATCAGCTTTTGCTGTGTAATGTCCTTCCCACACTTCAGGAGCCATGTAGAAATCTGTTCCACATGCCGTGGAAAGAAAACACTTGTTTACACTGACAGGTTCTTCTGGGTTCTGCCCAGAGGCTGAACAGACTTTACTTAGACCAAAATCAGCCACTTTCAGTGTGGGTTCCAAGTCACTGGTATCCAACCTGCTTTGAGAAATCAGGATGTTATCAGGCTTAAGATCTCGGTGGATGATCTGGTTTTTATGCAAGAAGGCCAGGGCACTACTCAGCTGAAGCATAAAGCTGGTGTTAGTTTTACGATTGGGTTTTCTGGACAACAGATACTCATTCATATCTCCTCCGTCACAAAAATCCATAACAAACCACAAATAATAGGCGCTTCTGGGATCAAAGGCAATTTCTCCTTTTAATGAAGTCTCTACAAGCTACAAGAAAGAAAAAAACAGATTACAATCATCTGACAGGTTATATAATTCAGTTATAGAAAAAGAATAACTGATTCAAAGGTTAAATCAGTCTCCAGTTTTAAGTAGAAACTCCTTGCATATTTTATTTGGTAAGTGCTTTCATATGTGCATTTTATTTTAAACTGGGAGGCAGAGGCGGGAGGATAGCTTGAGCTCAGGAGTTCGAAACCAGCCTGAGCAGGAGCAAGACCCCATCTCTACTAAAAATAGAAAAAATTAGCCAGGCATGGTGGTGTGTGCCTGTAGTCCCAGCTAACTGGGAGGCTAAGGCAGGAGGACTGCTTGAGCCCAGGAGTTTGAGGTTGCTGTGAACTCAGGTGACACCATGGCACTCTAGCCTGGGCAACAGAGTCAGATGACGTCTCAAAAAAAAAAAAAAGAAAGTGCCTTAAATACATTTCTTGTTCATTGTACACAATCTACATAACCTGTGGAAATTGAGAGAAGGAACAACTAGTTGTAGAAATAAAGTATTCTTATAATCATTGTTAAAATAAACATCATTACTTCATAAACATCTACAGGCAGAATGCAAATATGTTGGCTATATATCACTGGATGGCTTTTTAAAACCAATTTATAAAAATCAAATTTGCATTTTGATGTAAAAATTCAAGTCTGGATTTGTATATTTCTTTGATACAAGCTTAAAACCTACAATAAATCACTGTTTTATTATTGTCTAATTATAACTCTATTACCTGAAATCCAATATTACTTGACACAAACTACCACTCTAAAATATAGGTGTATAGTGCTATAAAAGCATTTGTTGTACGGTGTCCTTTTCAGACCTATTGTTGAATAGAAAAAGCTGAAGAGTTGTTGAAGAGTGAGTGAAATGCTAATTTCACATTTAAATCTACTGGTACTTCCTCTTGTCATTTTGGTGGGCAGAAGCAAAGAACATCCCTCCATGCCATCTCCCTGCATGGCAGAGAGTAGTAATTGCAATGGTCTGCAGATGTCTCTTTTGCATATTTTTTGTTGCATGTGTATGCAGTGAAACAGAGAAAATGAACGAATAGAAAGGTACAGATCACATAATTATTTACTAGGTGCACGGTTACTAAACATGCTTTTCTTCTGTCTTTTACTCTCAAAAGCAAACTTTCTAAATAGCTCTGAGCAATACAGAGTCCCAGCATTCAAAGAATGGTTTAGAGTAAGGCCAGATAGTAAATATTTAAGCTTGACAAGCCACATAAGTTCTCTGTCCCATTTTCTTCTTCCTTTATTTATTTTTACAATTTGTAAAAAATATAAAAATTATTTCTAGCATCCAGGCCATGGGCCACTGGTTGAGAGCTACAGTAGTGCAGTGCCCAATCTGCTTATTTTCATATGTGGAGGATGTTACCATTGGTTCTCTTACCTAAAAGTCCTTTAATTGCTTCCCTGTTCTCTTAGGAGATAGTCCAAGCTCTTTAACATGGGTGATGGGACCTTGTGTGCTCTGTGCTGACTCCTGCTGACCCTTCTAGCCTCATCTAAAACAATTCTCCATGTATACTATAGTCTTATTACCCATTCTTTCATTTCTTAAAACACTTCATGCTTTTTGCTTCATGACCTTTGTATGTATAGGTCTTTCTGCCTGGGAAGTTTCTCTCATTCACTTGTCTAGCTAACTCCTCTTTACCCTACAAGTTTTAAATAATTCATAACTCTTGAATTCCAGGATTATGTCAGGTTCCCTATTATATGCTCCTATGCCATCATGTACTTCTCATTCATGACACTTACCACAAGTATACAGACTAGCCACTAGGATCCTATGTATGAGAACACTTAACCTGTTAAGTTACATTGTTTTACATTTTCTTGTAGGTGAAGTTTATAGCTATTGGGAACTGATTTAATGATGCCAACTGAGAACAAGGAAGAAGATATCTGGAAAAACAGAAAAATAAAAATTTGTATAGAGAATGGAGAAGACCATGCATAGGGACTCTGGTCATACTATAGATTTGTCTTACTAGATGTAAATATTGGTTGTCTTTACTAGATGTAAATTTAGAGAAGGCACTTACTCAATGTGTTGATGAATTCCTGGTCAACTAAATAAATCCATAGAAAAGACAATTTTAATAGAGATACCTATTACTGAGCATTTCCTATGTGCCAAGTATTATTTCTGGATCACCTCTAATTTTAACAACTCCTATGGAAGGTAGAAACTATTATTCCTATTTTACATATGAAGAAACAGATGTTGGGAAAAGTTGAGTTATTTATCCAAGGTCATTGAGCTAGCAAAAAGTGCCACAAGTCAGTCACGGGCTTTCGGCTTTAGAAGATGAAAGACATTTACTAAACAAAAAGGTGCGTTAGCTATAAAAGTTACTCAATCAAGTCTGGTAGTACTTTACATCTTAAAACTTTGAAAGACCAGCTAATGGCTAGTTGCTGGATCTAGACTCAGCACTAAGTCATATGTTTAAATGTCTGGGTTTTTAGTCCAAATGAGATTATGAACCTTAGTCTCTAAAACTCAATGCAAAGCTCAGCAAGGTTCCATCCACTTTTAAAAGAGAATGTGTCTTCAGATACTCCAAAAATGGGGGTGGGGGGCGGGGAAGAGAAAGAATATGGTAAGAATGTTTCCATTTTTTCTTTTTTTTGAGACAGAGTCTCACTCTGTCACCCACGTTGGAGTGCAGTGGAATGACCATAGCTCATTATAATCTTGAACTCCTGGGCTCAAGTGATCCTCCTGCCTCAGCCTCCCAAGTAGCTTGGACTATAGGCAGGTGCCACCATGCCTGGCTTACATTTTTTTTTTTTTGTCTTGCAGAGATGGGGGTCTTCATATTTTTCCCAGGCTGGTCTTAAACTCCTGGCCTCAAATGATTCACCTGCCTCAGCCTCCCAAAGTGCTGGGATTACAGGTGTGAACCACTGCATCTGGCCCCAATATTTTCTATCAGTGCAACTTACATAATAAGCACTGTTAATCAACAAAATCAATAGAGGCTAAATAGTTGTGTTCTATTTTTCACAGTGCAAAGACAGAAAACTTCAGGGCACAGAGTGCTAAGCTGCAATATAAATTAAGTTCTCAAGATTGATATTTGTTCACCATACAGTGAAACTTGCAAGTTTCTGATTACACAAATTAATGTGTTTGTTTTCTTTGTTGTTTGTAGTCTAAAAGCTTTTGCTGTTTTACAGAGAGACTTTTAAATGGTAAAAGTCTGATGGTAAATTCTGAACTTAGACATACTCAAGGAAAGTTGTTTCCTTTTCCAAGAATGACTAGCCTGAAGAAATTTTGCCCTGGCTTCTATCAAGCTATGTCTTACATATCTTTTCTATTCAGTAAATATAGAGCTACTAGAGATTTTAATTTATGGCAGAAGCCAACCTAAAAAAAAAAAGCCCAAAATGTTTCCATTTTCCTATATTATATGCTTTCCCTAAGTCTACAAAAGAGTAACTTGGGAGTTAAGAGAACATAAGCTTTAGCAGCCAGATAGTTTTAGGTTCAGCTACCAAGTCTACCACTTACTAGCTATGCAACTTTGGATAAATTCATTATCTAGTCTAAGCCTCAGTTCCTTCATCTGTAAGGAAGATAATAATAGCACTTTCCTCATAGTATTGTTTTGAGCAACTGCCTTTAAAGCACTCACCACAGAGTATGGAACCAAGTAGGAACTCAAATGTTAGCTATTAACACTGTTAATAACATACAGGTGCTAAACCACATACTTCATGAAAATTAACTGGAATTGCATGGTGAAGAAACCACACACCCCTCTAATAAACCAGTGATTTATAAAAGAGATGTCAAATTACCTATGGGTGTTGCTATTCATTGTGGAGTTTTTCCTTTTCTTCTGTCTTCAGTTCCAAAAACATTGATTTCAAAGAAGTGAACTTATTAGACTCTAGTCTCAAGCACTTCTCTAGCTCTTATCTTGCTCTGTTCCTATGCAGACTGGCAAATACCAATGCGTAACAGGTGGCTTACATTATTTTTAGGTATGTGCATCACAGGTTTAAATAAAACCTGTTTTAAAGCAAACGTCTCAATTCTTGGTAGATCCTTATCTACTCCTAACTACAAAACACCTGCATTTAAAGGAAGACTAGCATCTGACACTTTCATTCCTCTTCTTGTTGACCAATGCTATGTTCAAGTCATTTCTATATCCCATTCAACAACACATACCTGTAAATAAAGGGAAGAATTAGAGCCGTGGGACATCTTTTGCACCATCCCATCTTTTTGTAGGATGCATTCCTCCAAGTGAATCACATTTGGGTGTTGGCTCTTGATACTGCTTAGTGCCCAGAACTCACGAAGGGCTAGTTCAACATTTTCAGGTGCGTGGCATCGAATTTTCTTCACTGCCACCCGTGCAGAGGTCTTTCTGATGACTGCTTCATACACAACACCGTAACTACCTCGGCCTACCTCCCGTATTAGATCGTACTTTGGCTGGCTACTCACCATCTTCAAGGTCGAGGTTTCTGGAAAAACCAACAAAGTGCTCCGTTGAAATTAAGTATATCTACTTGCTTGTATTTCCTCTTACATATGATTTAGTTGTCTGTCTGCAGTGAAGGATATTTGCAAATCTAATTTTAATAATAAAGCTAACATTTATGTAGTACTTACCATATATCAAGAAGTGTTTTAGGCACTTTGTAATATTAAATTTATTTAATCCTCACAGTCTTATGAGGTAGGTACTACTATGGTCATTTTATATATGAAGAAACTAAAGCACGGGGAGTTTAAGTAAAATGCCCAAGGTCAAACAGCTAGTTATTGGTGGACCTGGGATTTGAGATCAGGCCATCTGGCTCAGATGTCCACAATTTTAAGCACTACACTACACTGCTTCTTAGATGAACTGATTGAAAACATCACTGTTAAAAATAAGCCCAAAAATTCAGCATTCTTAGTTACTGATCATGAAAAAAAAATAAGGAAGCAAAACCCCAGCTTCTCCTTAAGGCTGACATACACATAAAAAGTGATAAAACAACAAAAACAAAAAACCTCTCACAGTAAGAAATACCAACACCTGGCTTACGC
The DNA here is from genome assembly GCF_000956105.1 of Propithecus coquereli. Lineage (NCBI taxonomy): Eukaryota > Metazoa > Chordata > Mammalia > Primates > Indriidae > Propithecus > Propithecus coquereli. The sequence continues at coordinate 2,993,908 of NW_012147941.1, forward strand.
TTAAGGACTGAAAGTGAACCAGAGATCACTTATAGAACTGAAAATGTTTAGCTGTTATTTAAAAGTAAATGGCCAAACTATATATGTTCATATTTTGTTTTTTCTTGCAAAATAAATGAAAATAAAGTTTGTGAAGAAATGTTACTTTAAAAATAAAGTAAGCTACTTAGCATACAGCTCCCTTTTTGTTGTTATTTAACAATAGCTATTTAGTTCTAGGTCATTTTTGCCAACAAAAACCATCCTACACATCAAGGGGCTCTCTGACAGAGATCTTTGGAAATCAACTTGATAAGTCCTTTGAAGGAGCAAACTGATAATTCAATGAAGGAGCAGAGGCCTTAGGAAGAAATGCTTATGTGTTGAATGAAGAGAGTCTAAAGAGTGGCTCCTCCCTCCCCAAAGAATTTCAAGATTCTAACGTGCTTCAGGAACAAATTCTCATTTGTAGATTGTCACCATGAGCAAGAAAAGTAACTTGAGATTGTATAATATTTATATTTTCCAGCCGGGGAAACGAAAATGCTCAGACCCTACAGCCTGAGAAACTGGGAACAGCTACTTTAAGTGGGAGGCAGAAGGACGACCTCTTGAGCTCAGGAAATCAATACTAGCCCGAGCGAGAGCTAGACCCCATATCTACAAAAAACGTAAAAATTAGCCGGGCATGGTGGCGCGGGCCTATAGTCCCAGCTACTGGGGAGGCTGAGGCAGGAGGATCGCTTGAGCCCAGGAGTTTGAGGTTGCAGCGAGCTATAATGACGCCACTGCACTCCAGCCCGGGCAGCAGAGGAAGACCCTTTCTCAAAGAAAGAAAGAAAATTTAAAAAATGACCATTTCAGAGATTGCTTTTCGTCCACTTCCTCTAATTGAACGCCTACCCTTCAAATTCCTACTGTATTTCCTAGTGTCTGTCATAGAATCCTCTGCCCCAACTCCACAGCATTCTTTCTGCTCTGCTCTGTGCGGATCGCCAATTACTCGTTTCGTTGAAGCAGTCCCACATCCTCTCCAGTTTGGTTTAATCCCCAAAGAGCACCTGCCTGTATAAGGAGGAGGGAAGGTGTTTATGGGATCCTGGATCAAATGATGCATCGAGTGCGAACCTAAGGGGCTTCCGACGGCGTTGCCCGGGCCGTCATGCCTGCCGTGCTAAGCCAGCGCTCGGACCCCGGCCGGCCAGGCCATACACCTGCTGGGGCCCGGGAAGGGCCAGTCCCGGCCAGAGGTGTTGCCGGACGCGGCGGCTCAGGCCGCGCTCATTGGCCAAGTATCAGGCCCTCCCCCTCCTCGGCCAGGATCAGATGAAACCCTGAGGGGATCATCCCCAGGCCCTTCACCCCGAGGAGCCAATCCTGCAGCTGCCTCAACTCCTCGGGCTTGGGGGCTGAGGGCCGAGGCTTGGGGAGGTGGCCCCGGTGTGAGAGGAGGCCGCAGCTGGGGCCGGTGGCCTGAGGGGCGCGGGGCCTTCCTCGGGATGACTCCGCTGACAGGTCTGTGACAGGCCTCCTGGGGAGGGAGGCACATGCAGGGCCGTTGGCTCTGCAGCAGGGCCTCTCTGCCACGCCGAAGGGCCAGATTTACCTCAGGGTAGCCGCCGCCTCTTCTCCCTCTCATGGGCTCTGCAGGCCGCCATTATCGGGCAGCTCGCGCCTCCGCCGCCACGGCCTCCAGTCAGAGGCCGGCGCGCGCCCCCGTGGTGCGCGCAGACACACCCCCTTACGCCGGGCGGCCCCGCCCCCTTCCGGCTTTCCGTAGCGCGAGCCGGGACGTGGAGCACCGCCCAGTGGGCGCGCGCCCGGCGCTCCGCTCGCCTCCACTCTCCCTTGGCATTGCGGAGCGCGGATTCGCGGGAGGTGTCCGCGCTCCAGAGCGCACCACTAGAGCCCCTCCCCGCAGGGCTGGCGGGGCCAGGGGGCTGGGAGGCCATTCCACGTCCGGGCTCGGTCGCCCTCCAGCTGCAGCAGGCGCACAGGGCCCGCGGCCCCGGGAATTGTCTGCAGCGGCAGGTCCGGGCCTGGAGCTGCGCGCGCCCGGCTGCGGCTTTCCCTCCCCCTCCCGGCCCCCTTCCACTCTACCGAGCTGCGGGCTGGTGTGCGGGGGTCGCTGGGGTGGAACGCTTGGTGCATCTTCTTGCGCGTGGGCCTCGGGTGCCTGCGGGACACGGAGCTCGTTCGGGGGCCCGCGGGGAGGCGCGGCCCGAGCAGGGAGGCCTGGCGTCCGCCCCGCCTGGAGGGAGGCTGCACCTTTTGTCCAAGTCACTGAGCCATGTTTGCGGGCGGTGCAGTTGCCGAGGCGGCGGCGGCGCTGGGCTGGGTGCGATCATCTGGGAAGACGCCGTCCCCTGCCCCGCTGGCGCGGTGGTATCTCCCTTAAAGAAGCCGGCGCCTCATTGTTCCCCGGCTGCGGCCGCGGGGAGTCGGGGGCCCCCGGCCCGGCGCGGAGAGGGAGGGGCGGCGGCGTCCGCACCTGACTGCGGTGGCCGCGACGTCCCGCCGGCGGGCGCGCGGGAAGAGGCCACGGTCCGAGCCGGACGGGGCCGCGTACGACAGCGATCTAGCGGTTCTCTCGGGGAGGGACAGTCAGTGGCAGCCGCTGCCGCCTCCGCCGGGGTCGTTCGGCTGCCCCGCCGCTGTCAGTCAGATCCCGTCTCGCTGTGGGCCTGCCATCCAGCCCGGGGCTAACAGTCACTCAGAGACCCGGACCCATCGGTCATCCAGTTAGTTACACAGATCAGTAGGCATCCGCTAGAAACGTACATGCCTTCTTCCCCCATTTCTTCCGCACCTACTATTTGTCAGTAAGGTTATTCCTCCTCCCTGCGCTCTGTAGGGCATGACGTACACACAATCTCTGTCACCGCGCTCAAGATCAACACATTTTATTTTCTGTCCTCCATTTATGGACCTTCCCCCAAGAGTCTGGGACTGGATTAGGTCTTTATATAAATGATCTCTCTTGTTCCTAACCAAATCCCTCAAGGGGAGGCTTTATTACCAATCCAGTTTTACAGGTGAAGAAACTCCTCATTTGACCGAAAGGTTTCTGTTTTGGGATGCGTCCTCCTTGAATACCCACTCCCCTGGTGTAACAACCCCTCTCCCCTAAACGAAAACCTTAAAACTGCTCTGTAGGCCGGGTGTGGTGGCTCACGCCTGTAATCCCAGCACTCTGGGAGGCCGAGGTGGGCGGATCGTTTGAGCTCAGGAGTTCAAGACCAGCCTGAGCAAGAGCGAGACGCCGTCTCTACTAAAAAAATAGAAAGAAATTAATTGGACAGCTAAAAATATATAGAAAAAATTAGCTGGGCATGGTGGCGCATGCCTATAGTCCAGTCCCAGCTACTCGGGAGGCTGAGGCAGGAGGATCGCTTGAGCCCAGGAGTTTGAGGTTGCTGTGAGCTAGGCCAACGCTACAGCACTCTAGCCTGGGCAACAGAGTGAGACTCTGTCTCCAAAAACAAAAAAACTGCTCTGTAATCTGTTCAGACTTTTGTCCTGAGTGCCATCCGTGTATCAGACTTAAGCTGTATTCTGGGAATACTGACGTCAGCCAAGACTGATTTCCCGCCCTCAAAAGTAGAGGGAAAATATGGAAGGCTCTGTGTAGACAGCTAGCTATCTATGTGGGTTGGGGATCAGAATCAGGGGAGGGATAACTCTTTTGGTCAGATTAGCGTTTTCCTTTTGTTTGTCTCAGTCATTAAACATCATAGGAGCCCCTCCTCTCAAGCTGGCTGCAGAACTGAGATTTGAAATCCATCTCCCTCGCCCCTAAGATAGGCTGACTCTAAATTCTGTGAGGTAGATTCAGGTCTTGTGGGGCCTGAAGTTAAACAATTTGAAGTGCCCTTTTTAGGAAAGAGACTGCAAAATGGCCCTGTGAACACATTGCTGGAATATTGGAAAGAGTCCTTGTAAGTGAGGGACAAGCTTAACTGTCTCTAACTTCAGGGTAAATCTGCCCTGCTTATTACACACTTCATTATTTGTTTGTCCACAGACCTTCTACAGGACTGAGAGTTCCTGGGGACAGGAACCTTGTCTGTGATTCATCTCTGTAACTTCCTAGTCTGATATGGTATCAAAATACATCTGAGGGTAGCATTCTCATACATTGCTAGTGGGAAGGCAAAATGATATAATTGCTATCAAAGAAAGTTGGCAATATATAGCCACATTACTTATGTATTTACCTTTTGACCTGGTAACCCTAGGTCAAACCATAGACTTCTAGAAATCTATCCTAGTGACATGTGGACAAAAATACAAAAAACCATGCACAAGATTATTCATTATGGCATTAATGAGTAACAAAAGATTGGAAACTGGTCACATGTCTAATAATAAAAACTGGTTGAATAAATTATATACTTTAATACAGGGTGAAATACTATGTAGCCATAAAAAATATGCGGAAGATTTCTTATATGTACTAATAAACATACTAATATGGAGTGATCTCCGTATAATTAAGTGAAATAAGCAAGGTGCATACTATTGTTTACAGTATGCTATCTTCTGTGTAACAGGGAGATATAAATACACATTATTACTTATGTTTAAAAGATAAACAGTGGAAGAATAAACCCCAAACTGCTAAAAATGGTTGCCTTTGTGGGATGGAGAGGATAGGGGTGGAAATGAGACTTCTGTGAATGTACCTTATTGTATAGTTACTGTTTTGATAAAAGTAAATGTTTTGCATATTTATAAGACAAAGTTCAAAAAAAAAGTACTCCATAAAAATTAATGAAAGCAAATTAACCATCTGCATGTCAGATTGGTGGCATAACCACACGGAAAATCATTTCAAGTGGCTTTCTACGTGTTTTCACTGTATTTCTCTAATGGGGTGTAGACTAAGGACAACTAAAACTGCATAGAGATACAATTGTATTAGTCTTATTGTTCGTAGTAATATTGATATTGCTATTTTGAAAGTATGACATTGTAATAAAGCAAATAAGTAATTATGCTAATGGCATTAGGAACCAAGATTTCTCAGTGTATGAGAAAGTGTTACATGTATAAAAGGATACATTTAGATCTGAATTAGATCTGAATTAGATGCATGAAGTATATATTTTTCTTTTAAAAAATGTATTTTCTGTCTCTGCTGAAAAAGCGTAGAAGCAATGACAAACTCAGTGGCATGAACACCTTTAGTGCATGGATTTGTTCTCTAAATACCATTTTCCAGTGTTCCTTTGTTTTGGGTTTTTGTGACAGAGTCTCGCTCTGCCCAGGTTAGAGTGCCGTGGTGTCAGCCTAGCTCACAGCAACCTCAAACTCCTGGGCTCAAGCGATCCTCCTGCCTCAGCCTCCCAAGTAGCTGGGACTAAAGCATGTGCCACCATGCCTGGCTAATTTTTTCTGTTTTTAGTTGTCTGGCTGATTTCTTTCTGGTTTTAGTAGCAACGGGGTCTTGCTCTTGCTGAGGCTGGTCTCAAACTCCTGACCTCAAGCTATTCTCCCGCCTCAGCCTCCCACAGTGCTAGGATTACAGGTGTGAGCCACCATGCCCAGCCTTTCCAGTGAATTTTATTTTATTTTAATTTATTTATTTTGAGACAG
>NW_012147941.1:3000254-3009241 GCF_000956105.1 Propithecus coquereli
GTCTCCCTCTGTTGCCCAGGCTCGAGTGCAGTGGTGAGATCATAGCTCACTGCAGCCTCAAACTCCTGGACTCAAGGTGTGAGCCACTGCACAACCAAAAAGTTATTTTTTATAGAATAATTCCAACTAATAAATGCAGAGGAAATGATGGGATTAGAAAAGCATGATTTTGCAAACTCTAATGAAATGATGACTTAGTTTAGGCAACGATTGTGAAATGATGCTAAAACAATTGAGAGGAAAGTTGTTGGGTAACTTTATAATGGGAACCTTAGGCTTGTGGTCCCCAACCCCTAGGCTGTGTGCCCCTCCTTGGCCTGTTAGGAACAAGGCTTGAGCCCCATCCCCCCACCCTTCCGTGGAAAAATTGTCTTCCGTGAAACTGGTCCCTGGTGCCAAAAAGTTTGGGGACTGCTGCGAGGCTAACACTGCCTGAAACCACTGACCAATCTTAAAATCGCTAAAAGGATAATACAGTACTCCATGAAATATTCTTGCCAAAAAAAAAAAAAGAAAAAGAAAAAAGAGAGTCTAAGCCTAATCAAGCCTAGATCTAATAATTAGCAGTTTAGCAGAAATATGGGGGATAGACAATGACCACAACCAGCCAAACTCAAAAAGTGGGACATTCTACAGAATGAGTATCGTTTCTCCAACAAATTCATGGCATGAAAGTAAAAATGGAAGGTAGCATGTTCAGGCATAAGCCTCAAGAGATTTACCAAATGCAATAACCTCATTGGGATGCTGATTCAAGTGAGTCAACTGTCAAAGACATCTTTGGTACCATCAGGGAAATTTGAATATGAACTGATAGATTAAATTAAGGAATTACTGTTCTTTTTTATTAGGTGTGACAATGACATAGTGCTTGTGAAAATAAAAGTCTTTTTCAATTGGAACAGCACACTGATGTATTACGGACGAAATGAAATGAGATCTGGTAGCCAGACATGGTGGTGGCGCATGCCTGTAGTCCCAGCTACTTTGGAGGCTGAGGCAGGAGGATTGCCTGAGCCCAGGAGTTTGAGGTTGCTGTGAGCTAGGCTGACGCCACGGCACTCTAGCCCGGGCTACAAAGTGAGAGTCTGTCTCAAAAAAAAGAAAAAGAAAGTTATAAAATGAGGTCTGGGATATGTTTTAAAATACTCAATGAGCAGCACAACAAACAAAAAGAGAGGGGCAGATTGGCAAAATGTTGACGCTTGTTGAAACCTAGTGCTGGGTACGTGAGGTTCATTATACCATCCCACTTTTGTGAATGTTTGAATTTTTCCCCAATAAAAAGCTAGACAATCATGCTCCAAAAAAATGAATGTTTTGAACAGATGGGAACTTGGCTACAGCAAGTCTGCCCCCTGGTGGCATATTCCATTAGTGCAGCTGTGGCCCCAGCCTAATTAAAGCAGGTCTGAATTCCCAGACCTATCAAAAGTTGCATCCTTTTATCTCACAGGAACCCTGTGAAGTGGATATAACATCAGCATACCATTTTTTTTTTTTCGAGACAGAGTCTGGCTCCGTTGCCCTGGCTAGAGTGCCGTGGCGTCAGCCTAGCTCACAGCAACCTCAAACTCCTGGGCTCAAGCGATCCTACTGCCTCAGCCTCCCAAGTAGCTGGAACTACAGGCATGCGCCACCATGCCCGGCTGATTTTTTCTATATATATTTTTTTAGTTGTCCAGATCATTTCTTTCCATTTTTAGTAGAGACGGGGTCTCGCTCTTGCTCAGGCTGGTCTCGAACTCCTGACCTTGAGCGATCCACCCTCCTCGGCCTCCCAGAGTGCTAGGATTACAGACGTGAGCCACCACGCCCGGCCCAGCGTACCATTTTACAGCTGAAGAAACTGAGACTCAAAGAGACTCAGTAAGTTAAGGTCCTAACAAGTCACTGGTGGAGCCAAGACTGGGAGTGTTTGGACTCCAGGTCCCAAGCCCCATAAATCACTGTGATTCGGGACTTTACTTTTCCTATCTGAACAGAGGTCACATGGAAAAAGGCAAATGAGGATGCCCCTAATTAGAATGGATCCCCAGGAAGCAGATGATCAGGGAGCAATTACACCTATAAACTACAGAAAGGTAAATACAAAGGGGTAATGCAAATAAATAATAGGTAATGTTTGTATTGCCTTCCCTGCCAGACACTGTGCAAACTGCCATTTATACAGGATCTCATTTAATCTGCACAGTCACCCTGTGAGGCAGGTACTATTATTGCTCCCTTTTTACAATTGAGGAAGCAGAGGTTCCAAGAGGTAAGAGGACTTGTCCAAAGTCACACAGCTAGGAACTGTTAGAACCGGCACTTGAACCCGGGGCTGACCACAATGCCTATGTGAGGGTTTTTTTTTTTTTTTTAAGACTTTATTTTTAGAGCGGTTTTAGGTTCACAGCGAAGTTGAGTGGAAATTACAGAGAGTTCCTGTACACACCCTGTCCCCAGGGCATGCCTCTTAGTCTCTCTTCCCACCGGATTTCAGACCCCTAAATTTCTCCTCTGTAGAAATTCTAGGAGCATCATCGATGCTTTGTTAGAGACCTACACCCTCTGAGCCAGCCACAAGGTGTTATCACAATGCTGCAATGAGATCATTAAGGACAACCGACTAGGCCTACCAGTGAGTGCTTAGGGGCGTAGCTCCTAACTGCCACAGCCAGGAGAATTCCCATCGGTGACCCCTCCCCTCTCCTTCCCAAGCTGGGGGAGCCCCACCCCCATCTCTGCAGTGGGAGGCTGGTGCCAGCTCTGGCACTAACATGCTTTGTAAACTTGAGCAAGTCTCCTCTCTGTTCTGGGCCTCAGTCTCCCCATCAGATCACCATGAGGGGATCTGAACAGCTCCTCTCTAAGGATCCTTCCAGCTATGACACTGTGATTCTTCAATACTACTATGCTTGTACCAAGAAGGCTGAAATGTTTATTTCTGATCCAGCCCCCCAGACGAGTGATGTAGGGGCCCCAGAAGGTCATGTGCCAGGTAGAACTTTAGTTGTTTTGTCTTTGGATGGGTCCCAGTTGTCTCCTCAGTGAGGACTGAAGACAGCTGGAGCAGGTGATAAGTAAGACCCAGGCCCACGTCTCCTGCCCCTGGGTCCGAGAGCTGCTGGGGATGTCCCCATCCGAAACTGTGTTGGGTGAGGGGTTGAGGGCCTCAAGGAAAGGTCCCAAGGGCATCTCAAACTGAAGATTCACCCAACTCCTCAGCAGGTTCTGAGATGGTGAAGCCTGGGCTTCCTCTGACCCTTCTGTCCTCTTCTGCAAGCTTCGTGTTGCAAGGGCAGAAGCTCAACTCCAACTGACTTAAAGGAATGATTGGTACACGTGCCTAAGAAGCGTGGAGATGGGAGGGCTAGCTTTGGGGAAGAGGTTTGATTTGGCAACTCACATGCCACCAAAGACTCAGTTTCCTCTGTTCCGCCTCTCACAATGGTGACTTTGTCTTAAGGCTGGCTCCCCTTGTGGGCCCAGGTGGCCACCTGTGCTCCTGGGAATTCAGCCTCACCGAGAGAGTCAGCTTCTCCATTCCTCAAACAACAGTCCTGGAACTGAGCCTTGTTGGACCTGATTGGCTGGGGGCCAGGGTTGTGGGCTCCTCCTTGGCCAACCTCTGTGTCCTGGAGGATGGGGCTTACTGACTGGCTTGAATCCAGAGGCTGGGAGGCAGCTAACAAGTGTCAGTATACATACCCCACTCGAGGAGTCAGCTAGTGCCTGGCACATGGTGGCACTGTTTTCATTAGGTCAACAGCTGTTCAGCGAACATCTACTATGTGTAAGAAATTATGCTAGATGCTAGGGAAAAGCAGCAAACAAGGAGAAAGGTCCCTGTCCTCACGGACCTCCTCCAATAAGGTAGACAGACACATGGATAGGCAAAGACACGACAATGAGACTAGTGCCAGCGGAGGTTACATGGCCCAGAGTGGCTGAATCTAAATGTTTTTCTGTGAAGGGGGATGGAGGGGCAAAGACAGCTTGTGCGAGGAGGTGGCATTTAAATTGGGACTTGAAGTTAGCCGTTCCACAATGTGTACATATTTCAAAATATGTTGTACACCATAAATATATACAATTTTTATTTGTCAATTAAAAAATAAGAAGAAAAAACCAATTGAGACTTAAGGATCAGAGTGAGACACTCCTTTAAACTGACATTCTTTAAATATTTGTTCAATGGTTATTTAGAGCTTGGGCTGAGTGCTGTTTGGGGAAAGAGCAGAGAAAGAGGCCCCACCTCTTAATACTATCACGCTGGCAATTAAGTTTCAACATGTGGATTTTGGGGGGACACTTTGAGACCGTAGCACGGTGCCTGCTCTCATGAGGATTACCTTCTTAGTTGCACCCACAATGGTCATAGGAAGAGACATAAATGCTGTTCTGGAAAGCGCTGTTGGGAAGCTCTAGGAAGCATGAGACTTGTTAGGAAGCAGGTGGGCGGGTAGGATGGGTCAGAAGCATCATGGACAGCCTCTCTGAGCATGTGACATTTATGCCAAGAAATGACTGAGGAGTAGAAATTAACCAAGTGGGCAGAAGAGGGAAGAGCATCCTCAGCAGGGGAACAGCATGTGCCAGCTGCTCTACATAGCACTGGGTTGGAAGTTTAAAGCAGGGATTGGGGGGAGACACGATGGGGAGAGGAAGGTACCAGGAGGCTCCATTGTGGTGACAGATACGAGACTTGTCTGCAGCCCAACTCTGTCAGTAATAACGCTCCTATTTTTCTCTCTCATCTGGCTGACTCCCATTTCTATTTCTAAAGAGGTCCAGATCCCAACTGGAGGGGGAAGAAGGTGTGAGGTTTGGCTTCAAAACCCTAACACAAGGCAGGGGCCAGAACATGTAGGGTCTTGTAGACCATATTATGGATTTAGGGATAAAAGTAATGAGTCAAAAAGGGTGTTTTTTTTAATTGTGGTAAAATATAGATAACTTAAAATTTACCAGCTTAATCATTTCTAAGTGTGCAGTTCAGTGGCATTAAGTACATTCACATTCTTGTGCAACCGTCACCACCATCCAAAACTTTTCCTCATCCCAAGCTGAAACTCTGTACCCATTAAACAATAACTGCCCATTCCCTCTTGCCCCAGCCCATGGTAACCACTATTCTACTTTCTGTCTCTATGAATTTGACTATTCTAGGTAACTCATACGAGTGAATCCTACAGTATTTGTCCTTCTGCGACTGGCTTCTTTCACTTAGCATAACATCTTCAAGGTTCATCTGTGTTGTAGCAAGTGTCAGAATTTCATTCCTTTTTAAGGCTGAATAATATTCTGCTATATGAATATACCACATTTTGTTTATCCATTCATCCATCAATCACCAAAGGATTTTTTTTTTTTTTTTGACACAAGGTCTGGCTCTGTCTCGAGGCTCTAATGCAGTGGCATCATCCTAGCTCACTGCAGCCTCAAACTCCCGGGCTCAAGGAATCCTCCTGCCTCAGCCTCCCGAGTAGCTGGGACTACAGGCATGTGCCACCATGCCCGGCTAATTCTGCAGCCATTCAAAAGAAGGTATTATCAAAAGATCAGATCTCATTTTTAAACAAGTGAAACTAATCTATGTTGATAGAAGCCAGAAGGTTACCTGAGGGAAGAGGGTGTTTATTGACTGGGAAGATGAGAGAATCTTCTGGAGCAATGGAAATGTTCTGTATCTTGATCTGGGTAGTGGTTACATGGGTGACTATACACAAAAATTTATTGAACATCACACTTTACATTTGTGTCCTCTAGTATATGTAAATTCGACCTCAAGAGAATGAATTCTAAGACCATGTAGCAATGCCCCATGAGAATGTCAGCTCCAGGAGAAAAGGGTTTTTTGCCTGCTCTGCTGGCTGTTGTATACCCAGATCCTGGAACAACACTCGGCATATTGTAAACCGTCAATAAAAACCTAATGAGTGATTATAGAGGATATTTAGATAAAATGTTAATGAAAAAAGTACCAAAGTTACCCAACTTTTAAGCGAACTGTGATTGCAATGCTGTAAAAATGATGAACAGGAAAAAAATTGGAAGGAAATAGAGTGAAACGGTGTTGATGGTTGTGTTGAGTGGTGGGATTATAGGAGATGGTTGTTAAAAATTTCTTTGTTGGATGTTTTCTTCCCATTCTATCCACGATTCTGTGTGTAACTTCGCGTGGAAACAGCAGCTAATGCTGACCGAGTGCCTCTTCTGGACCAGGCTTCACACTTACAGAAGTGTACGCTTTACATTTGCCAACTCATTTCATTTTCGCAACAACCCTATGAAGTCAGTATTTCTCTCCATTGTACACATGGGGAAACTGAGGCACAGGGCGAGGTTAAGGAGCCTGCCCAAGGTTGCACAGCATCAAGTGGCAGACCTGGGAGGGCGGCCCAGCAGCAGCGTGGCTCCAGGGGCTGCAGGCTTAACTGCTAAGCCACGCCACTCCTCAGAAGCGAATGTCAAAAGCCTAAATTTGAGGCTTTCGTGACCTAAGGCCCTGGACAAACGGGCCTCTCTGCTCTCTCCCTGCGGCTGCCCCTGTTTCCTGGAGACCCTAAACAGCCAAGCTCCTCCAAGGCGTGAAGAGCCGAGCAAGGGACGGAGAACCAGGACCCAGAGAGAAGAGGTGAGCAGGGCAGAGAGGCCCTGCCTACTCCAGGCAGAGCTGTGTTTTCCTCAGGCAGGAACACATGTTCCCGTTACCCGATTCCCCACTCCCGAGGCCTGGGGAGGGCCCCTCTTCTGGGCTGGCCCTGTCCCTACCCCCTGGGGCTGTCACAAGACCTGGGCCAACAGGCCCCGTCCTGCTGTCCATCCACCAGACAGGCTGCTTCCTGGAAGCTCATCCCCTCCCTCTCCGCCCCATCCCAGTCAAGTCTGTTCCTGGAAGTTAAAGACACCGGGCCACGGTGCTGACCGTGCCAGCTAGAGCAGGAGGCCTTTCTTTGCTCTCATCACCCACAGGAGAGGAGAACATAAGGGCTCGGTGCTGCTGGCACATAGGACTTGAGTTTCGCTCCGCTGCTCACTTGCCGTGTGGCCTGGGGCAAGTTACTTGGCCTCTCATGAGCCTCAGTTTCCCCATTTATAAAATGGAGATACTAAAAGTACCTGAAGAGCTGTCTGTAGGATTAAATGCAACAATGTGAGTGATGCATTTGGAACCATGGCCTGGCCCCCTAAAGCACTCAAAACAGGGTAGCTGTAGCTACTATTATTATCCTGCCATCCTCATTCTCTTTAGGGGCACTGAGGGCTTGGAGAGATTTCTGAGCAGGCATGCGGATGTCCTGGCTGCCAGTAGGCAATGCCTTTCTTATCAGCACAGACGTCAGAGTCGAGTTATTAATACCCAGCCAGCCCCTCCAGTTTTGGATGTAGCACTCCGAAGATGAGATGGAGAGGTGGGGAGAATGGGGCTGGGAACAGGTGGCCAGGGCAGGAGAAGGAGCCACTGGCCTACCCCGCAGTGGGAGCAATTCTTCCCAGCCTCCGCAGGCGGCACTTGGCCCCTTCTCAGCCAGACACCCTCCACCTGCAGTCTAGGTCTGGGAAGGTGTGAAATTCCTGCATGAAGTCAAACGCCAGGCTGTCATCTCCCCAGTCCCCTGTGGGCACAGCACTGTCCTTCCAGGGATCCAGTGCCCAAGAGAGCAGGGCTCTCCTGGGCCCCCAGAAGGAGCAAATCCATGCATGGAATCATGGACTCAACATTAGAAGGGGCTTAGAGGGCCCCAGCCTGGCTTAGTGGTTTGGACTCAGCCTCTGGACTCAGCCTGGGAAAATCTATATCCTTCAGCCTCAGTTTCCTCAGTTCTTACCTGGTAATAATAATAAGTCTGAACCTTTCCTGTAACATCACCATTTTCATTTGGCTGTTATACGAAGCACAGGGACCAGCATGCAGAAAGGGTCCGGTAATTAGTGGGTGTTAGTGGTCTGGCCTCTCATCTCACACACGACTTCCATTTTGTTCCCTCCCAGATGGGCGGTGGCAGACCTTAAGGAGCAAAGATCTTCCAGGAGTTTCTGTTTCCTCTGCCTGAGCTCACAATGATACCAGACAATGCTTTTTTGATTTCTTATATTGATTTTTAAAAAATTAATCATCTTTATTTTTCAGAGCAGCAAAATTGAGAGGAAGGTACAGAGACACACCATATATCCCTGGCCCCCACCCATGCACAGCACCCCCGTTGTCAACATCCCCCACCAGAGTGGTCCCTTTGTTACGCTGGATGAACCTACGTGGACACATCATTATCACCCAAGCCCATCATTTACATTAGTGTTCACTCGTAGCATTGTAATTCTTGTTGGACAAATGCATAGTGACTTGTATCCACCATTATAGTATCATACAAAGTACACTCACTGCCCTACAAATCATCCTCAGTGCCGTGCCTTCATCCCTTCCTCCCCTGGACCCCTGGCAACCACTAATTTTTTATTGTCTTCATAGTTTTGCCTTTTCTAGAATGTCATATAATTGGAATCCTACAGTATGTAGCCTTTTCAGATTGGCTTTTTTCACTTAATAATACACATTTAAGTCTCTTCTATGTTTTTTCATGGCTTGATAACTCACTTATTTTTAGTGCTGATTAATATGCCATTGTCTGGACGTACCACAGTTTATTTATCCATTCACCTGTTAAAGGACATCTTGGTTGCTTCCAAGTTTTGACAATGATGAATAAAGCTACTATAAACATCTGTATACAAGTTTTCACGTGAACATAAGTTTTCAACTCCTTTGTGTAAAAATATCAAAGAGTGTGATTGCTGGGCCAGGCGAGGTGGCTCACACAGGTGCTCACATCCTAGCACTCTGGGAGTCTGAGGCAGGAGGATCAATTGAGCTCTCAGCAGTTTGAGACCAGTGTGAGCAAAAGCAAGACCCTGTCTCTACCGAAAATAGAAAAAATTAGCCAGGTGTCATGGGAAGCACCTGTAGTCCCAGCTACTTGGGAGGCTGAGGCAGGAGGATC
>NW_012147941.1:3020484-3022705 GCF_000956105.1 Propithecus coquereli
CTGCTTCTTTCAGGAAGATGTCCTGGATTGATCAGGCAGGGCTACACACTTTCCCTGGCCCAGCTGCTCTTAGGGAGTGAACGCTTTCATTGGTCAGATAATTAAATTAATCATAGTAACATTTGCTAAGGATCTTCTATACACCAAACACCACGTTAAGAGTTTTAGCATTACCTTTTTTAATCCTCACGATAATTTCATACGTTGGATTTTAATTTAATATCATCTTTATAGATGAGGAAACTGAGACTCAGAGAGGTAAAGTAACTTGCCTAAGGCCACACAGCTACTAAATAGCAGGATCATGCTAAAAATCTAGATTTTCCTTGGTTCCAGAGTCCAAGCTGCGGGTGACCTTGGGCAAGTTATTTCCTACCCGAACCTCGGTTTCTTACTCTGTAAAATGGGGACACCAATGCCTACAGTTGTAAGGACTGAATAAACCTGGTACACAGTAGACTCCCGACTACTGACTGCTGTCCCCCACCCCTTCAACCATCAGGAAATTAGCTTGTTCTAAGCTGCTTAGGACAATCAGCCAGGCCACATCTGGCTCCAACTCCAGGGACTTACCCGTGACCAGGCTGTTCCAGCCACCCCTGCCCCACCGCTCCCCTCCCCCTTTGTTTCTCTTCAATGGTCTTCCCGTCCTGAGTGACTCAGAACCCAGGGGCAGGGCCGGGGTGGGTGAAGGGGCGGGGGAGTGAGGGGTGGAGAGCGAGTTGGGTGAGGGGTGGCTGTGAGCAGAGGTGCTGTAGACGGGCCTGGCTCTCGCTCCTGGGGTCTGTTTTGGACGGTGCCAGCCCCCAGGCTGCTGGAAGCTGGAGCCCGAGGTGTTGGTGCTGAGCTAGCAGAGCCCTCAGAGCCCCAGATTTGGTGGTTGAGCTCTGACCCTGGACAGTGGCTGGGCTGCAGGCACCGGGCCCAGGCTGCTTTTGTGCTTCCTGCCATAGGGCTCTGGGTGTTTGCACAGGGCAGCCCGCTCCTCTGTCTTCCCCACGCCCTCCCCAGCCCAGTGCAGAGCCCCTAACTCGAGGATCAGGTGGATTTGTGTTCAAGGCCTGGCTGTTCCACTGACTACCTGTGTGACCTTCGGCAAGGTCCTTAACCTTGGTGTCCTGAGGGTTGTGATGATTAACTGGGGTCCCTGGGTAGGGGTGTTGCCCTGCTCCTTTCTTCCCCCAACCCACAACTGGGGCCCATGACGCCAGGGCTGGTTCTCATGTTCTCATTCTACTTTGCAGGGGCCTTTATACACACACACACACACACACACACACACACACACACACACACACAGCCTTGACCTGGCTGCTCCAGGGGCTCCAGGGCTCACCTTGCAGTGCTTCCAGAACTCTGATCCTAAATGCCCCGGGCCTACTGGCCAGGGCCCAGCTCTGCTCAGCTGCAGCTCAAGTTTCCCGCTGGGCTTCATTAAAGGGCCTCATTAAGGAACATGGCTCGTAATTTTTAACAATCTGGGCATTTCTTTCTATCCATTTTCTATGCCCCTACCACATTTTTGGTGTGTACATTGATTTACATACCAACCTATATTATGTTTTTAATAGACTAGGATCAGATTCCGCGTAATCGGGGTGTGTTTTTGTTTGTGGCTTACAATGCATTACTGACATCTTCCCATATCGGTATTCAATAAAGAAAGCTCAATGTCATTTTTTAAAATTGGAGGAATATTTATGTATATATGTATTTTTATTTATTTTTCTCCATGGAGATCTGGGATGCTTATTGGGCTATGCTTTCGTTTTTATTTTTCAGTAAACTTTTTCTTGAAGTACAATATTCATTCAGAAAAGTGCACAATTGATAAGTGTACAGTTCAGGGCCTTTTCACAAAGTGAGCACAGCTGTGTGACCCACACCCAGGTCCAGAAGCAGACCGTCACCAGCACTCCTAGCACCGTCACGCTTCCTTCCAGCTACTCCCAGCCCCAGGGTAACGCTGTCCCGAATTCCAGCGGCTTAGATTCGTTTTGCGTTTTTTGAACTTTATATAAATGGAATCTACAGGGTGTATTCTTTTGCTCAACATTCTGTTCATGACACTCATCCGTGTTGTCACATGTGGCAATATTTGTTTATTCTAATTCTGTATAATAGTCCACTATGTAACCACACAACAAATTATTTATTTGTCCCTTTGATGGACGTTTGGGTTGTTCCCAAGGTTTTGCTATGACAAACATTATTGCAAAAA
>NW_012147941.1:3022755-3026345 GCF_000956105.1 Propithecus coquereli
TTTTGGAGACAGAGTCTTGCTTTGTCACCCTGGTTAGAGTGCAGTGTCGTCATCATAGCTCACTGCAAACTCCAACTCCTGGGCTCAAGCGATCCTCCTGTCTCAGCCTCCCAAGTAGCTGGGACTACAGGCACACGCCACCATGCTGGCTAATTTTTTCTATTTTTAGTAGAGATGGGGTCTTGCTCTTGTTCAGGCTGGTCTTGAACTCCTGAGCTCAAGAGACGCCCCCACCTCGGCCCCCCAGAGTGTTAGGATTACAGGTGTGAGCCACTGTGCCCGGACACAAATTTTTTCTTCTATTTTAAATGATGCTTCAGAGTATATCTTTGGGCATTTATGGCTTTCCTCTGCTTTTGAATGATTTCTTTTGTATACAATCCCAAGGGTAGAATTAACTGGGGAAAATGGAGCCCAGAGAATTGAAGTGGCTTGCTCAAGGTCACATATAAGTAGTGGTGCTTGAAGCAGGGCCACCACGTACAGTTGAATAGGTTGCTCACTTCACAAGGGCAAGTGATCCGTGGGTGAGTGGGCTTCCCAGGGGAGGCTGAATAGGAGCTCAGCCTTGGGCAGGGTTTGAATGGGCAGAGGAGGAAGGGCACTGCAAGTGGAGGCACACAGGAGGAGAGAATGAGGAGGATGAGATGGGGAAACAGTGGGAAACCAGGCTCAGTGGAGCAGACAATCAGAGAAAGGGGCTATTAGGAGATAGATGGGACTGGATCATTCATTCCACGAATATGTGCTAAGCTCCTACTGTATGCCAGGTACTATTCCAGGAGCTGTGAATACAGCAGTGAACAAGCCCATCCAATCCCTGCATTTATGGAACAGACATTTTCTTGGGTGGGGGATGGAGACAGATAATTGACAAACAAAGAAATTGAGTAAAACGATTATAGATTGTGTTAAATATTAGGGAAGAACCAAACAGGCGCTGAGTCCAGGAGTAATGGAATGGGACCTATTTAAACAAAGTGGTTAAGGATGGCTTCTTTGAAGAGGTGACATCTCAGCTGAGATGGGGAAAACTATTTTGGGCACGTGCAAAGGCCCTGAGGTAGGATGCTGAAGCATTCCAAGACAGGTAGAAGAGGGTCTTGAGGGGTTGTAAGTTCAGAAGTCATTTCAGACAGTCTTGAGCAAAGGAGTCTTCCCCCCATCCCACCCTGATCTTTCTTCTGAGGTCAGCCGTATTGTTCCATCTGCTGCTGGTTGACCTCATACAGCAGTCTCCTCAAAGTCATGTGTCTGTCCCAACAAGCCCCCTACCTCCCATCCTCCTTCTCTGCACTCTCCCTTGATAGTTGCTGAGCACTTTGATTCTTGCTTCCTCATTCTCTGACTCTGTCCCTTCCTTGGCCACCTTCCTAGACCAGGGAGGCAGCCAGGTACTGTAGTACAACAGGACCACACACAACAAGCACTTTGGAGGCGCTCGGACCCGGGTTCAAATCCCAGCTCTGCCATTCAGCTAATTTCACTGGGCCTCGGTTTACCAGTCTGTACAGGGAGTTGTAGCTGTGGGTGGGGAGTCAAATGAGATAATGTAAGTGACAGCAATTGGCACACAGCTGGTATTTCATAAATGACAGTGCCTTGCCCTTCCCCTACCCATCTTGTCTTGTTTCTTCATAGCTTGTCTCTTTATACTTGGGAAGCAGAGAAATGGGTAAAGTTCTGGGGTAACCGCTGGCTTCCTAAATATCTCTCTGGGGGAAACCAAATCCCTGACTATCCGTTTTTCAAAGTATTTTAGACAGTTAGCATAATTTGTAATCATAATACTGATCATTAACTGAGTGTTTACTGCTTGCCAGCTACTGTACCAAGTGCCTTACAGACAACCTCTTCTCTCCTCCTCGTGACAACCCCGTGGAGGAAGTTTCCTTATTATCTCCACGTTAGAGTTCAGGAAACTGCGGCTCAGAAAAGTAAATCACCTAGCTTCAAGTCACATAGCTAGTTAAGGGATTAAACTGAGACTTGAGCCCACATTTTTCTGGCACGAAAAACCTGTGTGCCCAATCACTGGGCCATCCTGCCTCACAGCCCACCTGGCAAAGGTAGGCAGCGTTGACATGTTTCATTTCCCGCATGACTGGAAGGCCAGAGAGGTGAGAGGTTCTCTCAGAGTCCCGTAACAGACTGGACACTGAGCCAGGCCGTGCTGGGTCTGGCCCGAGACCCCAAACCTGTCCCAGCAGAGAACACTGGGAGGTCTGAGACTTCAGGGCCGCCCAGACCTTGCCCCTGGAGCTGGATGCCGCCCCAGAGCAACGGAGCCACAAACACAAGTGGCTCTTTCAACAGGACACTGTGCCTGAGTCACAGGGTATTTATAGATGGGCCTCCTCTCCTCTCCTTGGCCTTGCCAGGGTCTATCAGCTTCACTTAGGGCCTGGAAGGTGACAACGTGTTTATCATCCAGGGTGCCTGAGTGCGCTGTTGTGACATCCTCTGAGAACGAAGTCTGGAGACCTGCCTGGGTGTAGACCTGACCTGACCTCCCCACACCCAGACCGAGGCAGCTCTCCTTGCCTAAGTCATTCCACCTTCTCCCAGATACTCCCCCCACCTGCCCCACCACAACCACATGCCTACGCAGGGAACTCGGGGTCTTCAGGTAAACTGGGATGGAAACACTGCTTCTTTCAGGAAGATGTCCTGGATTGATCAGGCAGGGCTACACACTTTCCCTGGCCCAGCTGCTCTTAGGGAGTGAACGCTTTCATTGGTCAGATAATTAAATTAATCATAGTAACATTTGCTAAGGATCTTCTATACACCAAACACCACGTTAAGAGTTTTAGCATTACCTTTTTTAATCCTCACGATAATTTCATACGTTGGATTTTAATTTAATATCATCTTTATAGATGAGGAAACTGAGACTCAGAGAGGTAAAGTAACTTGCCTAAGGCCACACAGCTACTAAATAGCAGGATCATGCTAAAAATCTAGATTTTCCTTGGTTCCAGAGTCCAAGCTGCGGGTGACCTTGGGCAAGTTATTTCCTACCCGAACCTCGGTTTCTTACTCTGTAAAATGGGGACACCAATGCCTACAGTTGTAAGGACTGAATAAACCTGGTACACAGTAGACTCCCGACTACTGACTGCTGTCCCCCACCCCTTCAACCATCAGGAAATTAGCTTGTTCTAAGCTGCTTAGGACAATCAGCCAGGCCACATCTGGCTCCAACTCCAGGGACTTACCCGTGACCAGGCTGTTCCAGCCACCCCTGCCCCACCGCTCCCCTCCCCCTTTGTTTCTCTTCAATGGTCTTCCCGTCCTGAGTGACTCAGAACCCAGGGGCAGGGCCGGGGTGGGTGAAGGGGCGGGGGAGTGAGGGGTGGAGAGCGAGTTGGGTGAGGGGTGGCTGTGAGCAGAGGTGCTGTAGACGGGCCTGGCTCTCGCTCCTGGGGTCTGTTTTGGACGGTGCCAGCCCCCAGGCTGCTGGAAGCTGGAGCCCGAGGTGTTGGTGCTGAGCTAGCAGAGCCCTCAGAGCCCCAGATTTGGTGGTTGAGCTCTGACCCTGGACAGTGGCTGGGCTGCAGGCACCGGGCCCAGGCTGCTTTTGTGCT
>NW_012147941.1:3026395-3027918 GCF_000956105.1 Propithecus coquereli
CCAGGAGTTTGAGGTTGCTGTGAGCTAGGCTGACACCACGGCACTCTAGCCTGAGCAACGGAGTGAGACTCTGTCTCAAAAAAATAAATAAATAAAAAATAAAAAAGTTGCAGAAACAATAATGTAAGAATAGCAGACATCTTTTGAAAAGGATAAAACAACCAAGACATGAGTTGCACCACCTCAATAAATTGACTCACTTTTCTGAGAATTTTCTCTATCTGGCAAAGGTTGGACCAGGTGTGCCCGTGTATTGCAATAGTTGTCATCTTCGTGTACCTTATGCTTTTTTATTCTACTTTTTTCCAGGTTTCAGTTTTCCAAACAGTATTTCAGAAGGGCTGCATAATATTCTGTCTATTCCTCGAACACGCCCAGCCCCTCGTGGCTCTGGGTAGCATGCCCTCCCCAGGGTGCCAGCTGCCAACTCCTCCACATCATCTGGGATCAACCATCCCCTGCTCGGGGACCTTTCTCGAACATCATATCTAAAGCAGTCCCCCAAGTGCAAGAGTGCGAGTCTCTGCATCCCATTATCCTGGTTTCTTTTCTTGATAACATTTATTACATCAAAAATTTATTTACTTTTTTAGTCTGCCTTCTCCCACCAGAATATAAGCTCCCCGAGGAGAAAAGGGAACTTTTCTCTCTTGTTTGCTCTATATCTCCAGTGTCTAGAACAGAGCCTGGCACATAGTAAGTGCTCAATAAATGTTTATTTAACCGACTCAAGAATTCAGTAGACCGCAGCATACCACGTTGGTCATTGAATATCCGTTAAAAAAAACTTATCAGCTGATGCTACAATAGACATCTTGGGGAGTCAATATATCAAGGGGTTTCGGACGAGGGTTTTGGCAAAAGAAGTGGGTTCCTCTCTCACCTCCGTCATTTACTAACTTTGTGATGGTGGGCATTATATTTAACTTCTCTGAATCTCAGTTTCCTTATTTAAAATGAGGGTAATATTAGTGCCTACCTCATAGGGTTATTGTGAGAATTAAATAAAAATAATGCACAGAAGCGCCCATGAAACACGGAGCAAGCCACGTGAGCCACCCATTACTAGTGCTTTCTCTGTGCCAGCCACTGCTGTGCAAGTATCTTCCAGGTGTCATCTCATGTAATCCTCAAAATCACCCTTTTTGCTGTTTATACGACCATGCTTATTTTGTGAAAAATTCATTGACCTACATACTTATTTGTGTACTTTTTAGCATTTGCATTATATTAATAGTCAGTTAAAGGCTTACTTAACAGCAACACAACAAAAGCCATATGGGGTAGGAAACTTTATCATCCCCATTTTACAGATGAGGAAACTGAGGCTCAAAGAAGGTAAATCATTGGCTCAAGATCATAGCTTAAGTGGTGGGGCTGAGGGTTTAGAGCCTGTGCTCTTAACCACAGCTTTTAATGCCCTTCTCACTGCCCGGCCTGTTTAAACACTCATTAAATAGTGGTTTTTATTATTATTAACATTTAACATTCTTGTTGTTTTAAGTTTTTTCTTCTATTTTATT
>NW_012147941.1:3037664-3041930 GCF_000956105.1 Propithecus coquereli
AAAATCAGATGTTTGTGGTTTTAATGTGATCTTTTTTAATTAGTGGGGATAAGCACCTTTTGTTGTTTTTGTTTTTGGGGGTCATTGGCATTTATTCTTTATCGAGTTGGCTTTTTGTATCCTTTGCTTATTCGTAAATGTTTAACGTATTATGGATACTGACACTTGGTCTTTCCACGTGTTTCTAATGTTTTCTCCCCACTGGTTACTTGTCTTTTAGCTTTGGTTATGAAGCAACTGCCAGTTTAAATATAGTTTGTTTTCTTCCTGCTTGCTGTTTATGATTCGGATAGTCCCCGAGGGTGTGTGTGGCAAACCCCAGGTTCAAGCTGTGGAGGAGGGGGGCTGCAGGCCAGGTGGGGTGAGCAGCTGGGCCCCCAGGCCTGCCTCCCTGTGGTGTGAGCACAGGAACATCTGGGTCAGCACCGCGCCCCTGGACTTGGCATTTACCACCGAAGCTTCCTCCAATCCTATTTCTCAGTCTTCCCAGTGCCACCCAGGCCCCACTCTCAATGAGGAGAATCTCTCACCCAGCCCAGGGAGGAGTCGGGACAGCCAGGGCAGGAGAGAGAGGGACTGCTCAGGAGCAAGGGCTAAACAGCCCAACTCTCTGAGTTCGAATCCCGAACCCTCTGATTTCCACGCCTGCGTTGGTCTGCTCCTGCTCGGGTTGCTATAACAAAATACCACAGGTTGGGTGGCTTAAACAACAGAAATTTATTTCTCACAGTTCTGGAGGCTGGAAAGTCCAAGATAAAGCTAGGTTTCCTTCTGAGCTCTCGTCTCTTGGCTTGTAGGTGGCTGTCACCTTGCCTGCTCCTAGGACCTTTCCAAGGTGTGCGTGCGGGGAGAGAGCGAGAGAGGACAAGAGCCCACAGCACCCTCTCTTGTGTCTCTTCTAATAAGGACGCTAATGCCATTGGACCAGGGTCCCTCCCTCATGACCTCATCTAACCCTAATTACCTCCCCAAGGCTCCATCTCCAAATATCATCACATTTGGGCTTAGGGCTTCCATATGTGAACTTTGGGGGAACACAAGCATTTAGTCCATAAATGTCCCAGACCATTTTCTAATAGTGTAACCATAGGCAAGTTACCTGATCTCTCTGTGACTTACTTTCTGCATTTGTAAAATGGGGATGATAATAGTACCAACCTCATGAAATAATGAATGAGTTAATGCCTACAAAATATTTACAACAGACTGTGATAGCCAGCCTCCAAATGCTCCTCAATAATTCTTGCCTCCTGGTATCCATGCCTTTGTGTTGGTGCCTCCCCACTGTATCAGAGACAGTCTATATACCCAGTAGAATACAGTGGGAATTATAGTGTGTGACTTCCGAGGCCAGATCATAAATGACATTAGCACTTCTGTCTTGCTCACTTGGATCACTTGCTCTGGAGGAAGCCGGCTGCCATGATACGAGGATGCTGAAGCAGCACTGTGCAGAGGTATGTGTGCCCAGGAACCGAGGCCTCCTACCATCTTGCCAACCGTGTGAATGCACCATCTTGGTAGTGGATTCTCCAACCCCAATCGAGCCTTCAGATAAACTGAACTCCAGCCCTAGCCAACATCTTGACGATAACCTCCTTAGAGACTCTGAGCCAGAACCACTCAGCTTAGCTGCTCTTGCATTTCTGACCCACAGAAACTGTGAGATAATAAATGTTTATGATGGTTTTAAGCTGCTAAGTCTGGGGAGAATTTGTTACACAACACTAGATAATACACAAGCCATGGGGTTATCCATAGTAACTGTTCAGTAAATGCTAGCTAGTAATTATTCCCCTGACCATGATAACGTTAACAACATTTGTTGAGTGCCATGTGTCAGACATGTGCCATGTGCCTGCCCAGATGGATTCCTACCCCTGTGCCATCAGCTTTCAGCAAGGGGTACAATGCCAGGGAGGACAGTCACCCAGAACCCTGGACTCTCAGGACCAGAAAGGCCCAGCAAGATCATTACTGTACCCAAGTCTCATTTTACAGATGAGGAACTTGATACACGCAGGTTAAGTAACCTGCCCAAGGCAACAGAGCTGATACAAGGAGGAGTCTAAACTCAGATCTGAACTCAGAGCCTGAACTCAGATCCCTTGGTCCTGGGGCAGCCTCTTTGCTGCTCTGTGCTGTCAGGGTTATAGTCAGGGTTTATCGCTGCTCGCAGCTTGTAAAGCACTCTCGATACTTTATTCAGGATCATTGATGCAGAGCCCCCTCCAGACCCTATTGGCCCCCATGTCCCCTGGGACAATCCCTTCCTCTAAAGACTACCCACTCTCCAGAGCCCTCGAAGCTGTCCACAAGCATTATCTGGGGACAACGTTGTCTGGGGACAGTGGGAGGAGGCCTGTGGGGCTCCCAGCCCAGGCCATGAGTGGTGAGGTCCTGGGACACTCTGCTCCCTTTCTGTGGCTGTAGGCCAGGCCCGGTGGACATTGCCCTGGCACCTGGAGCACTGCTTTGTGTTCCAGACCCCATAGACCTACCTCTGCCAAGTACTCTGGCTTTAGCCGCTGGATCAAATGACCCATCGGTTTGATCCTGTGATTTGGGATGATTCTTCGATGAGGACGACATCAAAGCATGTGACAGGGATCTTAAATCATAAAAAAAAAAGTCCCTCTACCTCCTCACCCCCTTTCTTAGGGTGTTCCAGGCACCGCAGAGGCTTGAGGGGAAATCCAGAGATAGGCAGGGCAGACCCCACCCTCCACGGGAGGTAACGGGACAGAACAGGCACGCGCATGTGAAAAAGATCTGCTCCATGATGCACCGAGGAAGCATTTCAACAAGCCTGAGCCATGTGGGTGTGAAAGGGGACACAGGGTGGTTTCCCCTCCAATGTCACCACCCTTGGGCCTGTGTCACTGCAGGAGAACCCGGCCACCGGGGACATGGAAGGACCCTTGGGATCATCTCCTACAGCTGCTCCAATTGGCAGATGAAGAAACTGAGGCTGGGCGTGGCTTGCTGGCATCATGCTGGGAGTCTCCTGCAGAGACGGAGGTGGAGCCTAGGTGTCCCGCCCCAGGCCAGGGTTCTCTCCCCTGAAATCTCAGGTTTCTACAAAATCCCCTTTCTAGTGAGGATCAAGAAAAGTATAGACTCTGAGGTTAAACAGTCCTGTTTCAGGCCGGGCGTGGTGGCTCACGCCTGTAATCCTAGCACTCTGGGAGGCTGAGGCTGGTGGATCACTCAAGGTCAGGAGTTCGAGACCTGCCTGAGCAAGAGCGAGACCCCGTCTCTACTAAAAAATAGAAAGAAATGATCTGGACAACTAAAAATATATATAGAGAGAAAAAATTAGCCGGGCAAGGTGGCGCATGCCTGTAGTCCCAGCTACTTGGGAGGCTGAGACAGAAGGATTGTTTGAGCCCAGGAGTTTGAGGTTGCTGTGAGCTAGGCTGATGCCACCGCACTCACTCTAGCCCAGGCAAGACTCTGTCTCAAAAAAAAAAAAAAAAAAAAACAGTCCTGTTTCAGCTTTGCCTAAACTAGCTGTGGGACTTGGGGCAACTCTATACACTGATCTGTGCCTCAGTTTCCTCATCCGTAAAATGGGGATAATATGCGTGACCCATATACTTGAAAATTGCTAAGAGTGTAGATTTTAAGTGTTCTCACAACAAATAATTAGGTATGTGAGGTAATACATATGTTAACCAGCTTGATTTAGCCATTCCACAACGTATGCATATATCAAAATCCATGTTGTACACCATAAATATATACGACTTTTGCTTGCCAATTAAAAAATAAATAAAACATGACCTATTTATGGCTGTTGTGAGGACTGAATAAAATAGTGCCACAGAACTCTTTGTAGATGCCCAGCCACTTGCAAGATTGAATCAATCAAAAATAGTATTATAATTATGATTCCTTTCTACCTTTCCCTTTTCCTGACTAAGCCCAGACCATTCTCCCTGCTGCCATGCCTGTCTCCTACCCGGGAGGAGGGGACCCCCTCGGGCACTACAGCTTCTCCCACTAGTGACACAGACTTTGGGGGCAATCTCAAATGAGAAGTCTGTCTCTTAGCTGGGTGACTTTCTACAAGTCACTTAACCTCTCTGAGCTTCAGTTCCTGACATGTAAAAAAGTAAGAATCCTAATACCCAGAGTCATTCTCTGACAAATCAATGGCACAGAAGAATGGGAGGGAAGGCAATTGTTATAGAGTAAAAGAGATTCATGAGACAAAAACAACAAAATGTCGTGTGTAAGACCTTACTAGGATCTGATTTGGAC